>NW_027132013.1:31497500-31880000 GCF_026122565.2 Emydura macquarii macquarii | reverse complement strand
TTTCGACTCATTGCTTACAGTAGATCTAAGCTCTTTTTTCTGCTTATTCAACTCCTTCCAGCTTCCCATCACATCTGTAACAAACTTTTAAAATGATATTGCCACACCACCATGCACAAGCCTACCTGCACAATAGAGACAGATTATTCCATCACATTCAGATGGTTAACAGAGGTTAGCAAGTCCTGTATTTATATATCTATATATTTATATCGCTTTCTAAGAAAGTGCATATTAATGTTTACTTTAAAGAATGTGTAAATGGTGCTATCAAGAAATCTGATCAATTTTATCCCAGTTTTTTGTGTACCACTTCGAATGTATGAGATTTATTTTTCTATTGGAAAAAATAAACAGTCTGAAAGCATTACAATTGGTAGATTTTAGTAATTTAACAGTGAATGGAATCCCGATGTCATAGTTTCATTGGAAATTTTAATGATGGGTCATACAAATTACAACACACTTATTGATGATATTCACACGTTTCTGTCGGAACATTCGTCAGTCCAGCCACTGATTCCTCAATGAGTATAACTATAAACTTCACCTGCTGTGAGATGTCTACATAATCAGAATCCAAAGCACACTCAGGCAGACATGGAAAGAGGTTGAAGTGTTACTCTTTACAACAGACACACAAATTGGGACTGGTTATTCTTTAAATAAAGGAAACACACATGGTATTTTTTTAAATGCAATGCAAATCTGGTTTAACATATCACTATCTGGTGCAATGCAGTCCCTATACATGTTATATGCTGCATCTTTAGTTAAAATGATTGAAAAGTCTTTTCTGAATGAGAGAACAAAATGAACTTGATTATAATTATCTGAATATTTTGCCTCTAGAAATCTGTTTGTTTTCTCATAAACATAGGAATACACAGTTATTACCTGCAGTTGTATTTTGATGCCTTTTATTCAAAGGGTAAGTATTATGCTGCTTTAACAGGTTATTAGCAGACTACAATTCGACATACAGTGCATTTTGATTTTGCCATATTCAAGGTTTATTCTCTTTTTAAAAGTGCTTAATATTATAAGCAGCTACACTCAAGATTTATTCTATTATTTTAAATATAGATTTTTATACAAGATTATAGTATAGCCTATATATGATTAAAAACAAAATGTCATTCAGTTGGGTTTACATCAACATTTTACTCTTATTTATAAATGAAACTTACTCTTTTGTGACTAAATTTTTTCAAAGTACCATCATTTGAGATTTGTAAAGAGAATATTGTTTAAATCAAAAGCATATTTGGTTAGGATATTTTTTTAAAGAAAAATCATTTAAAATGTGTGGGTTTGGGTTTTTTTAATAGTTGTATATAATCGTGATGGAAGGGCAATTGTAACAAGGGCAAAGAAGTTAGTGCCCTGGGTTACTATATTAATGTGAGAGAACTGAGGTTATGGAATATGTTTTGTTTAATCTCATTGAAAAAACAGCTCTATAGAGATGCCTATTTGTATTTGTTTCTCTAATAAAAATGCAACTGTAGCTCTGAACACAAATTAGTTTTAATTATTTAAATGGTTTGAATCTTGTCAAATGTAAATAATCTAACACCTGTTTGCCTTTCCATTTTATCGGGAAAAAAACCATTATCTCATGAAAACTAAAATAGAATAATAGTGGGGAATAATCCAGATAGGTGTACATAATTATTTGAAATCATTTACTACAGTTCTGTTCACCCCAAAATTGTACGTAGAGAGTGATTACTATGGAGCCAGGATGAAGAAGCAGTCTGATGCATTTCTGTGCAAAGAAAAAGGGAAATAGAAAGAAAGATGTAGTCTTGCATACACTGAGTTACTTGGTGTGACACATAAGTACATTACTCAGTTCTGAGAGTTGGTGACTCTGTTTATAATATAACATCTCATCAGTTGATATAACAATAACAGTACAAAAGTAAAAAAAGCTGTGATGCAAATTCCTGCCATGATGATCTCCAACCTATGTGGAAGTGACCACCCCAGGCAAATGAAATTACCTACATCTGAGTTTCCTTATTTTAATTTTTGTTTTAGCAACTTCATTTCAGATCTTCTTGACCATACAATCAGGATTACACCCAGTATAAAGAGGGTATAGAGCAATATAAAACCTCATTTGTAGTTAACTCTGAAAAATAAGGAGTTATGTTATTTTTTCCTATTACATAATAATAGTTTAATCCTACTCTGGTTCCATTTCATATCTTTTTATGTTTGAAAAGATTTGCCATTTAAAATGGTTTATATATTATATGGTGTGGGGGAGAGAAATGACACATGATTGTGGTCTGTGATGGTGGAATCATGTGGGACTTTAAGCAGCAGTCATTTGTATGAGTCTCTGTATATTAAACCAAGCTTTAATACTGATACTTTTTTGTGGTGTGTTAACTATTATCCTCTTTTTAGGGCAGGGGAAGCTTGCTAAGGAAGCAGATAGTTGTTTTCCTCATTTTGAATATCAATCTTAGAGAGGTACACAGATCTTGTATTGAAACTTACTGCTCAGTATTTTGATCTGCCAAATGCATCTTCTTTAAAGTCCCTCATGGAGATTTTTTTCTCCTGCTGAAGTGTTTACAGGGGTCAGCTTATCATGAGAATTTATAACACACTCCAGGGATTTGTTTCTCTGACCATCACGTTCTGTATTGTGCCTTGTACTTCAATAATCCACCTCAGTGTTTCACTACCATATTTAATAAATGCATGATTACAATAAAGAATTTGAAATTAGATTTTAATACCATTTTCTCCCTACTGTATATACTTGCATATTTAATGTTAACAATCTATCTCAAAGTATCAGTTATGAAACTTAAACTCTTTATTAAATATAGTAATACACTCCTTAAACAGTCACTAAATTAACATAGAAAATGCAAACAATCTCCCTTTTCATGTTCCATTTTCTCCCTATGTCCATTTCATATGTTATCAAACTTAGCAACAGTAAATCAGCAAAAGTGCTGAGATAGGATTATAAGTCATGATACCAAATTGGAGAATTATAGTAACATATTCCAAGATGTTAATGAAGTGAACATTATGCCATGGTATAAAGAGAAGCAGACTGGTATATGTACATAAATGTAGCATAGTATCATTGCAATAGTAATACTAGACAAAGCAATAACATTGCAGATAATGCCTTTAATGTTAGATTATCTGTAAACTGTACTTACTTCCTTTCAGTCTGATCAGTGTGGAAATTATACTCAAATCTTTGCATATAATCACCTTATTTGATTTTATGTTTTATTTGCAATGGGATCTTCAGTGTAAATTACTCTTCACTCTGTAACCATAATACAGGGGAAGAGTAATGTAGGTCTCATTGATATGATGTTTCCCCCCTTCTAATTTAGATTTCAATTACAACAACAGTTATGAATGAAAACGTTTTTGTGATGCATCTAAGCTTTCGATTCTGGTGAAAATTGCAAGAAAAAATTGGATAGGCTATATTAGTTTTCCTTCTTCATGTCGTTTGCTAACCATAATTTGTGTCCATTTTGAAACCACATAGATATATTAAAATTTATAGCTATCCCTTTTTAAAAAAATTGCATGTGCAAGTCTACTGTTTTCTAAAAGTTAAACTGGAAGAGGTGTTCAAATGCTAGTTCTTTTGCAAAGAGAGAATCTTTGTCTTAAAAAGTGTTCATGGCTAGTATTTGAGTAATATATCAATATAACTACCAGAATAATTTTATCTTTGCTGATGCCATGTTCTGATGTGCAAAAAAGTTGCTCAAAGCCTAAGTGTAGTGAAAGAGTATCACATTTTATTCTGCAGGAATACCATAAACCTGGATAACCAGCAAAATAGTCTGGTTGCTTGACCGTTGAACCATAATATCTGTGAAATATCATTAGAATCCCATGGATATTGCTAAATAAATCCAACTAGATAGTGAATGGAAGAAACACTATTTTGAAAAAAATGGCTAATTCATCCACAATTTTGTTAATATAAGACAACTATCCACTAATACCTGAGGGACTTAGTTCCTAAACACTAAGTTATTGTTGAAGGGCACATCCTGAATCACCTATTGCAATATCTAACGCCCTGTCCCAAAGAGACTGGTCAGCCACTTACGTATACCAGTGTGAATATCCCCTCTTCTATAATGAGAGTTTGAGCTCTTCCACGGCCAAACTTCCATCTCTCCCCAGTGGTCTTCAATCTGTAGAAAAGCCAGAAAAGCCCTCAATGCTGAGCATCTATCTAGTTCTTTCACTGAGAAATGGAACTTAAATATACTAAGCATATTCAAGATGCAGAAATTGCCTTAACAGCTTATTCCTGAGCATCTGGTAATATATGTTCCTTGTGTTTCAAGCTCTCACATAATTATATGTCTCCCTTCTCTTTTTATAAAATAAACTCTTAAATATGATTCCCCCATATTTTTAGGCTAAAGACCTAAATTTAGAGGCCTACTGCCCAACCAAATAACCCATAGAACAGGAAGGGTAGGCAGCTCTTGTGAAGTCACCATAGTGATTCTCACCTTTAGTTCCTGAAAGCTATTTATATAGACCTTCTTCAGGAAACAAATCTTACAGGATGTAGCATTCAGCTTGACCGATTTTATGGGGACTTCCCTCATGCAGAGTGAGGAACACAGGGTTTACACCTGATCAACTGCTCCATTAATCCACATGTCCTTTATGCAGGCTAAGCATGATCTGACCTTGGATAGCCCAGTTAACCTCATTAGGAACTAAGACATAATCCTCCTGTTGAAGTCAATGAGAATTTGCTCCATTGATTTCAATGAGAGCAAGATTCTTCCCACAACCTGTAGATTCTACCAAAACCAGATAATGTAGTCTTGTATATTTTCAGTCTTTGATCTGAACAGAAAATTGTTCAAATAAGATATGAGTATACACCTCCGGATATAGCCCATCTTTCATATATTTTATTTGGGCATGGGGTGCAGGGGAATTACATCTTTAAGGAGCCTAATCCCGTATCCATTGAAGTCTATGAGAATTTTTTCCCCTGACTTCAATGGACATAGGATTACACTGAAGAAATTGTCTCCAAATTGCTGGGTAGAGTGATCAACTTTTATTCACACCAATGCATGATTTCCAATATCACTGAAAAACATGTGTAGGAGGGGAATGGTTCTATAAAGTGCTTTGACCAAGCTTTTTCTGAGCCATCTGAAAGCAAGTATATTGTTGGCATATAGTACTGTGATCCTATGCTTCTCCCCAATGCTGATCATGCTCTTGGAAGCTCTACGTTGAAATCCTTGCTGCACTGAACTCAGTAGAAATTTTGCCATTGCCTTCAGTGGACCAGGATTTCATCCCTAGTATTTATTATTTACCCATTATCTAGGTCTCAAAGGTACTCTTTTTGATTTCACTTCAATATCCTGGGGATGGCTCATTTTCCACTGGAATTAGTGGGAGCTTTTACCATTGATTTCAAGAAGAGCCAAATCAGACCAGATTAAAGTGTATATTACATGATAACCTACAGTTGAAAAAAATAAGGGTCCTGAAGGATTAGACAGTGGTACAAATTCTGACATCAGAGGTTTTATAGGCATATCCGCATTATTTTCTTTAGCCCCCACCATTGTAGCATCTAAACATTTCCCAGATAATTTACTCTGCATGATGAGGTCCCTGGTAGACTTCAAGAAGTCTTCTGCTCGTTCTGAATAAAGAGGCTATCTGTATGTAGATTGCTAGAAATCATGGTATTATGGCAGTATACATCCAGTGTTGTTCTATAGGTCAGATTCTGCCACCTTTATTCATGATGAAAAGTACTTTACTCCATGCATAATCCCACTGAAGTCAATATCCCTCTCAGTGTGAGTAATGGTGGTGGACTTTGGCCCTACATTTTAGGAGTTAGGCTGAGGAGTCCATGAAGATGCCTCAAGCTGCAGTTTCTGATGAATTTCCTTGTGAGTGTGAGGAAAGAGCTTCACAAAGTAAGTCTCTTAACTTTTTTTCAGATGTTCCCATGGTTTTTAAATCATCAGTGAAATCCTTGCCCCCTTTGCTATTGTCTTTATTGGGGCAAGAATTTCATCCCACACATCTGCAGACAGGAAGGCCCAGATTCCAATAAGCTTGCCCCTGTTGAGTCGTACATTTCATGACAAGTAAGCTCTCTGGAGGGAATAGGGCTTTTTTTGTAGTAAGGTACCACTAGACCTGAAGAAGAGCATCAGAATTGCTTTTGTTGGGATCTGGGGGGGGGAGGCAAATATTAACATTAATAAAACAACTCCTTTAATAAAACGAACCCCTGTGTCTTAATTTAATATACCAATACAAAGAACGCATAATTCTAAAATGAGTAGTTTTTGTCTTCTCCTAGGCCTCGCCTTGTAAAGTGCTGCCTTCAATAGGCGTTAAGACACTTCTGATGAAATCCAGGCTTCCGTAACGGTAATGGGAGTTTTTGCAATTGTCCTCAGTGGAGCCAGCATTTTACTCTCAACACCTTGAAGGACTGGGTTCCAATTTCAGCATTTATCCATTGCTACCATTTTCTCTTTCAATTCTACCTTATACTTTTGGTATACTTATACTGTATAGTTTTGGGATTCAGTACATTGATTAAAATTGTGCTTAAAAATAGAAAATATAAGGTTAAAAATCACATGTGAAATTCTTATGACTATTGTCAACTGCTATTATCTAGCTATTAGTATCTGATTATGTTAATAGTGTAATTGTATAGTTCTCTATAAGCCAATATATATTAGAAAGTACTAAATATTTTACAGCTGATGTAGTTTCATAGATCGATCTTATTTGCAATTTTTCTTCAATTATACAGAATATCAAGTTGTATGCCATCAAATCTTATCTAATATATATGCATATGCCCATAAATCTAAACAGGAGCAGTGTGATTGTGTGAGAAAGGAATTATAAGAGAAACAAGCAATGGAATTTGTAAAAGTCAAATGCACCAAGAATTTGCAATTACATCCTTTTTTCAGTCTCGAAAAGAAGTAACTGTTCCAACCTGGGTCACTGCGCTACAAAGAACAAGAACGTTTTCAATGAATTCTTGTCCACACACTAATACTGAACTCTAATATCCCAACACCTCAGAGAAATTTCTACTGTTTAAAAGTGGTTTATAAAGTTTCTCATTTTAATTAAAATCCCCTGTATAATTTTTTTCTCTTCATCACCAGACACCCTTTCCTATACTATTAAAAACAGGGGAATTGGGGGAGGAGTGCCAGTTCTGATCAGTCTGTGTTACTTATTGGAACGCATTTTATTGCATGTTACTAACATTAATTTTTATTATTGTAGGTCATCAAGAAAAGCAATGGTGTGTCACCACTAAAAATCATTTTTAACGATGGGAATTATATTGATTTGTAGTGGATGGCATCAGTGGTAGGGTATATAGCTATTCCTGGGCTTTGATCCCTTTACTTGATCAAATTTCTTGCAAACAGTACCCTTGAGGAGATTGCCATTTTCAGCGCTCAGATATTCATTATAATACACATATTCAAGCATGTGTGTTTACTTTGTGATTGAATGCTTTTTCTTTTCTTTTTTTTTTTTAATTAAGAATTTTGTACAAGGGTAGAAGTCTTGTGGCTCACTGACAAAACACAAATGCAAATTAAGACCTCAATCCTGCAAACTATTCACCTTTGAGTATTTCCCATGAGATCAGTAATATTACTCACATGCTGAACATGTATGTGTGTTTGCAAGAAAGTGGATCTCATATGTTAAGGAGCTGAACTAGTTTGTAGTGGTGACCAAAATTTAAAAAAAAAGGCAGCAGCATCTTAAATGATTGATTCCTCTGTATTATAAGTAATGGGAAGCTTTTCAATTGTTTTTATCTATGGTCAGAGTAATGACTGGAATTTTCTAGGGTGCTAATTCTTTTTTATGACCAGAAATAGTCTCAGGGAATACGGGGATATTAAAAGTTCATAGACTGACTTAATTTTTCTTCTGCTGAAGTTGATGGAAATTATACCATTGAGTTTAGTGGGAACACAGGTATGTCAGTGCTAAATACTATCAAACCTATCATTCATTTCATTGGTCTATTTAACTGAGATTTTTGTCAGATTTCCCCACTGTTGCTCTGACTCTGATCTAGCTTCATTAATGCTAGCAATGACAGGAGCACTAGTGTAGACCAAACATTTGTGTTTTAACCACCCTGTCATGTAGGCCTGCTCTGAACCACTGACATCTGGATGATTCAGTGGTAAAAATACCAGCAGACATTCTATACTAGTGATCAGTTTAGACAGAGCTAATGGGATTTGAATTACTTTTTAACAGTTCAGTTTATTGTGGGGAAAGAGGTCTTGCCCCAGAAAAGTTCTAAATCAGGAATTCAGTAAAATAAATAAATAAGAACGTGTAGGGTAATTAGTAATCTTTTCACTAGCTGCTAGTCTAAGGATATATGAACTATCACTAAGCGTTATAATTTCAACCAATATTACACAGAAATATACCATAAATTAATTATCTCATAAAATATTCTTCCAGAAAACATCTGCATAAGATCCACATCCACCAAAGAAAATGAGGTTGTAAAATGCAGTCAGCATAGAAGTTCTTTATGGTCATAATTTTTTGGAATATATGCCCTCAGATGTTTACACAATTTTCCTGAGATGTATTTCAGATCCAACTCCTTTGACATAAATGAAAATAAATTTTAATGAATATATAATAAAAAATGCTTTTGCAAAGACAATTAGTGTACTGAATGCATATGGTATATATAGCCCTGTTGCTTTAGTGTCCTAGAGTTGCACCATCCTGATTTATCTTGCATTTACAGTGAGACAGTCTAGCTGATGTAATAGGTTTTTCCATCTCTAACTTATATGACCAAGGAGGAAAACGGTGATTAAATATAATGAAAATGTGTTTGGATAGCCCTTTTAAAAGTTTTTTATGGAATTCACACTCCTATTTAGCTACAAGTGAAATTGTAAAGTTAGGTAAAAGGTTAAAATCTGTCTGCTCCATCACTTGGTTTCTTACAATGTCCTCCCTGGATAACAAAGCAGGATCCAGAGAGGAAAGGAATAATCAAAGAAGTCCTGTTTTTCTAAAGGTTGTGGACAGTGATGGACCCAGTCCTCAAAACAACACACTCAAACCTGACAAAGAGTCTTGGTGAAGTGACACTGATCAGTCTACCACACAAATATTCCAAATATTGGGCCTTAGTGGCATTAAGCTAACAAATTCCCTGTAACCTGTCCCGAAAAAGCAGTTAAAAGCTATCAGTGGGTAATTGGGTACATAGATTCACAAACTCTGGGCTTTCTTAAGAGGTATAACTACTGTCTCATTAGTAAAAAGATTGGGACTCAGTTATGTTCAGATAGTCTGAACTTTAAGTACTTCTTGATCTCAGACAAAAGAGTGTAAGGTGCATTCTGACCTGAGAAATCCAATTAATGCTGAAGTGACTTTTTTAAAAACAAATTTGTCACAAACACCTTGGAATCACTTATTTGAAGAGGATCCTAACCCCTCACCAGCAGTTGGTACAATATATAAGAACCAAAGGACAATTATTCCTGTGGGACTGGAGCTGGCGGTCCAGCCACACGGAAGACATATACTATTGTGAGTTACGACTATAGAGAAGGAAACTTTTCCAGACACAAACTTAAAGTGTTCTTGCCCTATTTGAAACACCTATTCCAGCACCTACTAGACATTAGTTATGTATTTGTAATTATAAAACTATGTGCCATGTTGGAAGACATACTATAAACCCACACACACCTGCAGTGACATGCTGGCTCCATTGAAGTCAATGGAAGTTTTGCCATTGACTTCAAGGAAGCCTGGATTTCATCCAGGCAGTTTACAAATATAGGATATGGTATCTTTATTACAGATAGACGGGGAGCAGTGGAAAGTGTCAAGCTTGTGTGCAGCTGCTCACAGGCTTAAATCTTGTAACAAGTTGCAGGTTATTCTCTACCTAGGGACATGTTGGATTCTCCATGTCTTTATGTCAAGACTATTTCCTATTTGTAAATATCTCTATGGACAGGTGATGCATAAATCCTAGATAACGTGTGTCTTTTTTCTTAAATGTATATATTACAAGACCTATAGATGATGCGCCTTTGGATTACATGTTTATTTCATCGATTCCAAGCCAAAAAGGAACAACATGACCATCTTATCGGAACCCCTTCAATAACACAGGCCACACAGTAATTTCCGCATCAAGACCATAACTTCTGTTTGAGCTATAGACCATCTTTTAGAAAGATATTCAATCTTGACTTAGACATGGAGAATCCATCAGGTCTCCAGGTAGAGACTAATCACCACCTCTGTGACAGATCAAACAAGATTTGAACCCGTGAGCAGTTGCACACAAGGTTGACACTTTCTATTACTCCACACCTATCTTTAAGAAGGATACCATATTCTAGATTTTAAAACTTTCCTGGTGAAATCTGGGTTCCATTGGAGTCAATGGCAAGACTCCCATTGACTTCAGTGGGGCCAGAATGGGGCTCTAAGCATATAGGCTCCAGCTAGCTTAAAAAACCCCCCACTATTTTGTAACATGTCTGGTGTTTTAAGGAAGAAAACCTTTCTGGATGATTGTGGCAAACTTTATGACATCCACAGAGACCCACACAGATCTCTCTGTAATCTCCAATATTAGGTGTCAAACTGAACTCATTATGAAGACTATAAAAAGATGAGAAAAATCCAGAAATTCATATATTTTCTTGTCAAGTGCAGTTTGAAAGAAGACATGGATTTTGAAGGGTATATTGTGCGCTATAATTATTAGGTTGAGACTGAAATATAACAAACTGATACTGTACCAATTACACAGCAACTCTTCATCAGGAAGGAATGGTGGCTGCATTGAAGACATCAGCTCCCTGCCAAGTGTGAAACTGTATGGGAGACACTGAGACAGAAGTTAGAGGTAAGAACTGAAGAAACCAAAAGTGTTGCACACACACCAAATAAAATGAAGCAGTATAAACTCATTCTCACTCCCTGAGGTTAGGCTGATGATTTAAATATTTTATTTAATTTTAATATTATACAGAGCTAACATATACAGGACTAATGGGGTGAGAGAATGTTATCTTTTTAATTGAACTATTCAATATATGCTTAAGCAAGTTTTTATATAAAGAAGTATTAGTAATTTGACTAATTCTTCACCCTTTTACTCACATAAGTAGTTGACCCCTCTGAAGCTGAGACTATTTGTTTAACTGAAGTTTGCAGGATTTGGCCCCTCCTGAGGAAAGTTGTGGAGAGTTATAATTACCATCATCGTTAGTTATTTGAATTATTGTATTACCCACAACGTGTTAGGTGTTTCCCCACACATATTGGCTAATGCAGTTTTTAGTGAAATCCTAACGCTTTGAAATCAATTGGCATTTTGCTGGTCACTTCAACGGGGCCAGGATTTCAGCCCTGGAGTGCAAAGTAAAAAATGCATGTGAGAGGAGAAATAATTTGGAACGTAAATTGTAGAAAACAAGCCAGCATGCCATATGCCAGCGACAGTTTGGGGAGTTAATTGATGTAGGTATTGTTTCTCTGGGTGGCACTCGGCCCCACACAAAGTGAACAGTGTGTGGGAGACTCAGCTATGCAATGGGGGTGGGGGTCTGCTCTGAGGACCCTACAATAGCCTCCAATAGGTTGCTGGTGCAAAGGTCTGTTGGAGGAAGGCCAGAGAAGGTGCAATTGGATGTGAGCTTATAGCAGCCAGGGAGGGAACTGGGTACAGGCCATACTCTCTCTAGTGAATTCCAACTCCTGCTAAGTGTCCACAGAAGGCCTATTTACTAATAGCTAAATTGTGCTTTTACAATTAGCCCTTGTATGAAGAGGCACATGGCTCCACCTACCCAATGTGAAGCCCAGGGAAGGAATTGTCATTCAGGGAAGTCCAATTCCTTCTCTGTGCCAGCATGCTTCCAGGGCAAAGTGATCTGCTGCTGCTCCCTACTATTCCCTTGAGGACAGGAAGGGTATGTCTACATGGATAAAAAACCTGCAGCTGGCCTGGGCCATCTGAAATGGGCTCATGAGGTTAGGAGGTCTAGAGCTAAAAATTGATGAGTAGATGTTCAGACTTTTGCTGGAGCCTGAGCTCTGGGACCCTGCCCGAACATCTACACAAGCCAGCTGACCTGGGCCAATATTGGCCATGCTGTGGGGCTTTTATCCCCACATAGATGTACCCTAAGTGTCTATAGCCCAGCCTTGCTCTCCCTCTGAAGTCTGCAGGACAATTGCGTGGAGGCCACACGTGTCTGTCTTCTCCTTACAGTCCTGCAGATAGGATTGGGCCTTGATCTGGCCTGTGGCTCTTTGAATCTGACCCCCATCTGAACATCACCCATAGGAAATCTCTTTGTCTCCATCAACAGTTACATTAAAACAGGGAATGATTATTTTTGTATAAGCAAGTAATAGAGAGTAACTCTTCAGGCTAGCGCTGTGATCCTAGCTCTCTCAGTGCTAGGCACACATGCATGATACCCCTACTGTGCTATAACAGATCTGCTGACATGGCAGCAGTACAAACTGCAGAGTTTTAATGACAGTATTCTCTGGCATTTTCCGTTCAATGACACTGAATGGTGTGGGATCAAAGAGAAAGATTCTTTTCTCTCGAGAGAAATGTTTGCCAATTTTTAGCATCTACATTGGGACTGCAGGGCAGGCCTGACATGATTTCTGTTCCACAGCTGGGAAGCTGTAGCCTCATCAGCATTAAATCCCCCATGCCAGTTCACAACATCTGATGCAGGAAGCTGTGTCAGAGATGCAGACGTCCCCATCCTGGAAAAAAATCAAGTACAGCCAGTGTGTATAATAGGTCAAATGCCCACATGCCATTCAGAAGCAGGATAAGAAACATCCACAGTAGTGCTGTCCACCTATGATTAAGATCTCAGATGATGATACTACACATAATAAAATAGATGCAGGCTGAATAATAGTTAAACCCTTCCTCTTCATGCTTCTAGAGTAAGTATTTGAAATCGACAAAAAAATGACATAAAGCCAAGTGATGTTAATTTTGTTTCCAACCAGCACTTCTGAAGTGCGTTAAGATATTTTGAACTATAACACAATCATAAAATCCTCAGAGCTTGTTGAGAAGGTGGGGGCGGGAGAGGCATTTTAGAGTGCAGCCATGTGAAAAACTAACTTGTCTTACTTTAGAAGAATTGACCCAGTGTTCTCTGGTGTTTCTCATTCAGCGCTGCTGAATGGGGATGTACAGTCTCAAAGAAAAATCCTCTTCCCTTGAGAAAAATACTTGCCAGAATGCTTAGGGCTGCAGAAATTTTACCTATCATACAAATGAGATTCTATTTTTCAAGTGCCTTTGAAGATTTTTCTTTAGCAGGCTGACAGGGATGCTTATAGCTCAGAACTGGGTTGGGGATTTTTTTTTCTTTTGTTTTGTTTTGTTGGGGTTTTTTATTTGTTTTTTCCTGGACCTTGAGAGCTCCCAAATATATATATAGAGAGAGATATAGATATAGATGATATATATATAGACAGAGAAATCCTGCAGTCACATAACCTATAGTAGCTGCATGCTCTACCTTTCACTGCTTACGATACTGTGGCTTATGTCAATCGGTGTTTAAAACAGAACCTTCAAATCAGCACTTTTGAGGGAAATAAAGATACCATTCTGAAGAAGGAAGCTGTGAGAGCTACTTATGGAGAATGTTTTAACCCTGCCTGCAAGTAGGAAATAACACAGGCTTCAAGACTGACATCAGACCAAAAAAAGCAGGCTTCTCCAGTTGGCCTAGCACATATAGGGACAGAAGGTTTCAGCAGATGAGTGGCCAGGGATCTTTGTTATTGCTTGGAGTGATGATAGGATTTGGCTAGTGGGAAAGTGGGGCGAGGAGGGTTTTGGTAACTGGGATGGATTTAGATGGGATGGAGCCCACTTTTAAAGTAGGAGAAGCCATGCTGAAGCAGGAGTCTGGAGGCAGAATGGTAGGGGATTGCTGACAAAATAACCCCCCTACCCCTCCCAAAAGGGCCTCACACTGGCATATGCCATAAACTAGGTTAGCAATAAATTAAACATGAATGTAAAAACATAGAGGTAAGTCATCTGCTAGCTCATCAGATTTCTCCCTGTGCCGATACAGGATTGTTTCCAGTTTAATTTTAAGTATTTCAGACAGGGCTTCCACCACTTCCCATGGGAAACTATTCCACAACTCTCACGGTAGGTAGATTTTCATAATATTCAGTCTAATTTTTCCTTCTTTTATTATCGTCCTTTTCCCTCACATTTGCATGCCTTTGTCTCATGTACAAATAGAAAATGAGAAATCTGAAGAGAACTGATATAATATACTCTCAGATTTAAGTTACCATTTTGACATTAGAATTGAATGCAATTGCTATGATTGAAAAAAAAAAGTAGAATGCTTGGAAATCTGTTCTTGTATTCAAGCATATGAATCATTTCCATTAGCATTAATGAGAATTATATGCACATATCCAGGCAAGACTATACCCCATACACAGAGCCAACTTCCAGCAAGACGTGTGTGGAATGATTACCAGCTCAGTTGCTTATAGACAGCAGCAAGTATATTGTCCTAGGGGATTCGTGCATTAAGGAAAAACAGAAATAAGAATTCCATTCAAAAATATGATGGCTATCTGAGCAAATTATTCCCACTGAATTCCCTGATATTTGTTTAGGATTAAAAGGCTCTATTCTCAATGTAAACCTAAATGCCGCAGTGATCACCTCTTGTGTTATGTCTCTGCCTGGTACTTA
The DNA here is from genome assembly GCF_026122565.2 of Emydura macquarii macquarii. NCBI lineage: Eukaryota > Metazoa > Chordata > Testudines > Chelidae > Emydura > Emydura macquarii. The sequence continues at coordinate 31,865,140 of NW_027132013.1, read as the reverse complement.
TAATCAGCAAGGGTATTTCAGGTCTCAGTCCCCAGTTTCAAACAGGACTAAACTGGGGCTACAGCTTTCTCAGGCCCGGTTTACACACAAAGTTGTATTGGTTTAACTAATGTGGCGTTTTTGAATTGATTTAATTAAACTGATGCAAAAAACTGGGCTTAAGTGAATTCCTTGCTGACATCATCTAAATTGATATAAACCATGGTTACATGGAGTTAAGTGCATTTACATCAGTCTAACTAAACTGGTTTAAAACCAGACTGTAGTTAAACCAGTGCAACTATTGTGTGAAGACAAGAGTCCCCAAGCCAGGGCTATCCCAAAACAGGTGTGCCACGGTAATTTTGGGGCACAGTAGAAGAACGGTTCAGTGATTAGGGTGCTAGCCTTGGACTTGGAGGATGTGAATTCAATTCCCTGTTCCACATTTTCTGTATGATCTTGGACAAATCACTGAGGGCCAGGTTTGTAATGGTAAGTAGGTAACTAAAGCTATAGATAGGCACCTAGTGTTTTCAATAAGTGTTAGTTGCTTAGGCACTTGAAAATCCCACTAAGTTAGGTGTTTTGAAAACCCTGCTAGGCACCTATCTGCATCTTTAGGCACTTAAATACCTTTACAAATCTAGTCTTTAGTCTCTCTGTGCCTCAGTTCCCTGGCTATACAATGGAGATCATAGCACTGTCTTACCTCCCAGGGGAGCTGTGAGGAGAAACACAGTAAAGATTCTGAGGTGTTCACTTATAATGGTGATGGGACACTTACAGCAGCAGGCTTCATATGGAATGTTTCTAGACCTGCTCTTTTCCTTTTTCCTCCCCTTTCTCTTTAACCTCTTTTCTTCCCTACTTTTTTGTAATAGAGAATGGTTTCCTCTTTGCTTAGTGGAGTAATTTGCCTGGGGGCTGCTGGATTTGTCTTTGCACAGGATCTTTTGTTTTAGGCTGACTCCATTGATTTCATTGTAGGGCAGTTACATGCTGTCCATTAGGCACATAGGGTAACGCTTTCAAAAGTGTCTAAGTGTTTTGGAGCCTGAAACTCATTTTGAAAAGTGATGTACAAGCCGAAGCTCCATTGATTTGCAATGAGACGCTTAAGTCCTAAGTCACTTTGGAAAATGGGACTTGGGCTTCTGTGCCACTTAGGTACTTTGGAAAGTGTTAGCCTTTACAAATGATTTAATAAATTATGCAACTCAACTGTATCCTAGGATGAGTTAACACGGATGCTATATCCCTGCCAACCTATGCCCATGCTTAACTTTATGGGACTCATCACAGTGGGTAAGGTTAAGCATATGTGCATAAGTCTTTGCAGGAGCGTGCCCTTTCCCCAGCTAGTATTTTCCATTTTTGTGACTGCCCTTGCTCCTACAGCAAGCACCCCATTCCCTTCAGCTCTTAACAACATTTTAAAAATCTTCAAATATAGCTAAATATAGAACATAATGCAGGAGAACACTAAATATAGCTTTATGCCCATTGCAACCAAAGGGCTAGGTACACAAAGTGGCTTAGGAGGCTAAGTCCAACATTTAAGTGCCACTGAGATCCTCAAAAGCCCTGCTCAGCTGCCTAAACCTGTAAGTACCTCAATATCCTAGGTGCCTATGTGTCCACTGGTTAAGTCCCCTATGCATCTAAGTTTCTGGTGGTGGGCATGCAAAAACTGCGAAAATCCTGATGCCACCAAGCTACTCGGCACCCTCGCTCATGCTTAAACCCACTGAGATTCACTAATTAGGCTTTTCCCTGCCTTTCCCTCTTGTAAGGTCTGATCTGGTAGGCATGATCAAAGGGGTGGAGTTGGAGAGGGCTGTCTGTTTTTGCATGCAAAAAAGGACTGACCTGGTTTGGCAACTCTCTCCAGGAAAGGTCCATGGTTGTAACTCCCACCAAAAGAGACGCAAACTCTTACGAGCCTAAATACCTTAGTGGATCTGGGGAGTGTAATATCAGAGGGAGCCCCCCTAGCAGAACACCCAAGTGGAGGGCTGTGTGAAGAGCCCAAGAACAAGGGGTTGGTCCTGGAGAAAGATTCCCTGACCAGGGGTAGGACTCACAGACGAGGAGACCTGGAGCAGTGAAATGTTGTGGGGAATCCTCCTATGGGGCTACATGCTAAGACTCATGAGAGAGAAGCAGGTCTTGAAATCCTCAGGTAGGAGGCCTGGAGAGTGGGCCTTGGAACAGGGGGCTAAAAGAACTGCTACAGAGGAGTTAATGACTCTTGGGTGGACGACATGGGAATGGTGCACTGGCCTAGCCAGAGGTGGAAATTTGGCTGGGCCCCAATTTATGGTGTACAGGCAATGAGCAAGTCCAGGGGTTGGAGACCAAATTTCCCCACTCCTGCATGTGGAGGGAGCCAGTCTTTGTATTTGCCCCATAGGCTTAGCCACAGCTAGGCCGGGGAAGGCAGTGGGGAGGTGGGTATGAAGGCAGAGAAGAGATGGGAAAGGGAAGTGTCCTCAGCTTTATTGCAGTGTCTGGAGATGGCTGGGAAGCACCTGCCTTGTTCCCAGGGCAAGTCCAGGGAGTTGGAGACCAAAGCCTGGGTCAGGCTGCTCCCTACACTTTGCTGCTAAATGAATGCTGCACCTTTCCCCTGCCCCCATACCTGCAGGCAGGATTCTGTAGTGTAGGATCTTTCCAGGTCCCTGAAGTAAGACAGACTCTCCTTCCTTACTCTTCCCTGCTCTTCATCTTCCTCCAGGCTGCACTCTGAAGCTCCTCACCTAACCAGCCAGGCATGTCTGCTGGGTGAGTCCAGCACTACGATGGGAGGGGAGCCTTGGTGGCATGGCTCTGGCTGTGGAAGGGAGGAAAGAAGGCAGAATTCCCCCTCTCTGCCTGGTGGCAGATGTGTTGAGGAGGGCAGGGGGGTAGTGGGAGAACTTTGGGTGGGGTTGGGTGCTAATTGGGTGGGCTATGGCCACACCCTTGGAACGGTGACCTATGAATGGGATTGAAAGACTGCTGTGTTGTAATGTTATTTTACTTTAGGGAGTTGGGAGGAACTATTTTAACCCTGAGGGATATATATGGACAACACCACTTTATATGCACTTAAGATTAAGTTAAGTTAAGGTGCAGTTTGCCACAGGGTGGTGCTTCAGGTTGAGGCTACTTTCTGAGACGGGGTCTGACACAAATCCTTTTGTGGATCTTGCCTCAGTTTTCCTTGGTATTTCAACAGTCCCCCTGGAGTGTCTGGCTTTATAGCTCCATGTGGTCTCCATATGATGTCTTAAACATTGTCTATGTTCATTTTTCTGGGGGGGGGAGGGGATATTGCTTACTGTTAAACACTGCAGCTCTGCAATTGGTATCAATGATGGGTACACTACTGTGGACACAGCACAGGTGTTTTTACTGTGGTGTAATATAGATTTTCCCCCATCAGGGTAAGACAGTGAGGTGATAAATATATGCATGCCCTATCTACCCAAGGGGTTTCTACCATTGCTAACTTCATGAAGCTGCAACAATGGAAGACTTCCCATAAGAAAGCTAGTGCAGATGTGGGTCAGATCCTTGGTAGGTGTCCATTGGTGTAGCTCCAGAGAGGTCATTGGAACTGCTGATTTACACCAGCTGAGGGTCTGACTCAGTCTTGGGGCCTGATCCTATTAAAGTCCAGAGCAAATCTCCAGCTGATCTAGGGTTGCGTTCTTTGGGGAAAGGGAGAGAAATCTAGGCCTTGCTTACACTATGAAACTTCATACCAGTCTCCTGTTGCCAGTGCAGCTGTTCTGGGATGGTTTCCATGACATGATAGTGAAAGGGTCCCAGACCAATCTATGCAACAGATTACAGCCTTGCTAATACAGATATAGGCGTATGGGTGTGGGAGATAACAGACAATTCAGCCTGGATCTACTTCTTCTCCCATCATATCTCATTTAGTAAACATAAACTTTAAAATGAAAGGATTCAGAACAGTAAAAATGAACCTTAAAGCTTTATCATTTTTATATAAACAAAGAAATTTAAACCTGGGCCTGCAAAGAGCTGGGTGTGAGCAGATCTCTGCACCTTTCGGTTTGGAAACTCTTTGCAGGACCACTGCCTTAGAGGAACATGCTGTGTTTTATAAAATGTCTCTAAACATTTCTGTCTCTCAGAAATGGTTAATCTTCTCTCCTTTTGTTACATATTTTATTTAGGGAAGGGAGAAGCTGGGTCTTTCATTGCTTTTCCCCATAGTCCTTTGGGTAGAGGGCAAGGTAGTCATGTAAAACATGTTTTTATACTATAGTTTCTTTAAATAACAGAATGCCTTATTACTGTGGCCAGTAGGGGCCTGATCCAAAATGCAGTGACATTAATGGAAGGATTCCAGTTGGCTTTGAGCCACAGCTTAGGACATTAAGAAATACAATTTTCCTATGTTATCAAACAGCCAGTCCCCCTTTTGTGAAAAAGTGATTTTACAATCTTCTCCTAAGATTTTCAATCTGCAGTACAAACTCTTCCAAATACAGCACGGTACATACTTCCCTGCACATTGATTCATTGCGGGTTCCTGAGAGGTCAGTTGCTTAATGACTGATATTACTCATAAGCACAAATTGAAAATAAGTGTGGTTGGTCTCCCCTCATGTTCTGTACAGTGGAACCCTCCTAAATGGAACAACCTGATCGAACTAGACATGTCCAGACTAAGCAATTAACCAGAGTATCAGAGGCTGACAGGAACATATTGCGTTGATAGCGTCACTTTTATAATGTGAATTGCTTTCTTGTTTTTTGACCCCCCACCACCATCAAGCACAGGGAGGAGCTGTAAGGCTGAGGAAATACACCTGGGAACCATTCTGTCTAAGAGTTTAAAGTCCCGACCCCTTACTACTGTGCACCTTGCATGGCCATTTAAACCTCTCCAGGGTGAATGGGAAGGGGCTCTAACATGCTACCAGATCAGAATGGTAGCACTTTACACTAGTGTAAATGGCTTCACAAGTACCAGGCAGTGGAGAATCATGCTCTGAGGGTATGTCTACACTGCAACAAAAGACCCACGGCACAGCCACAGCTGGCCCAAGTCAGCCCTGTCAGGCTCGTGGGGCTCATGCTGAGAAGCTATAGAATTGCATTTGAGCTTGGGCTGGAGCCTGGGCTTTGGGATCCTCTCCCCTTGTGGGATCTCAGAGCCCAGAGCCTGGTTTCCAACCTGAGCCCAAATGTCTACACTGCAATTCTATAGCCCAGCAGCCTGAACCCTGTGAGTCCAACTCAGCTGACCCAGGCCAGTTGCGGGTGTTTTATTACAGTGTAGACATACCTATACGTTGAGCTTTTGCTGATTGTTTGCATTGCTCTTCCTCTGTGTTATTGGAATTAGACATATCATGTCATTTTACAAGATTATTCAAACAATTAAATGTTTTAATCCTTTGTATTATGCTTTTTAAAAAATAATATGAAGTTTAATATCCACTCATTTGAGGAAACAATCTGAAGGGTACAAAGAGGGTTGTCTTAAACACCAGTTTTCTGCAAACTTCTGGATAGTAGTTCACACCAGGAAAGCTCTTAACCTAGGACTAGTCTACACTTGAAAGTTGTTTCGGATTAAGATTGCATGTGAATTCAAAGTGCAATAGCTGTTCCTGAATAACTCCACATTTGGCCAAACCGCTACTTTTTGTCCACTGTTTTGAGTCACTGAAACACTTTACACTGAAAAGAGCACCTGGAAATTGCCAAGTTAAACAGAACAAACTTTGTGGATGACTGCTAAATTAAATTGAGCCTAATTTATCAATATTTCTACAATGCTATTTTTTGTGTGACACCCACCTGCCTCCCATAGCTGGTCAATAGCACACATAGCAATGCTTAACTTTCCAGTCAGTGACTCCCTCCTAGCCTCTCGTTTAAAATACTCCTTAAACTGTTTGAAAATTGAATGATCTCCTCTAACCTTTTCCCTTTTGAGAGGAGGGTCCCACCCCACCATGTGTGAAACTTTCTGAAGTGGACAATGTTTGTAGAGTAGACAAAGTAGCATTTTCCTGTAACTTCCAAGACTGACCCTTATTAGTCTTCTAAGCCAGAGCCGGTCCAAGAAAGCTGAGTTATACAAAGCATAACTGATGGGAGAATAGGGCTGTTGGATTCTAGCCTCCTGGGAAAATAAAAAAAACAAGTAGCATTTCAGTATCTAATAAAGGTTGTTTTTTTAAAAAAAATTGTCACACAGTATAACCTTACTTCATCCCTCTGCGTTGGCAGAGGAATTCAGAACTCTTCCCAACTCTTGCCAAAGCTGTTAGTCCTTCACGCTCATGGGCATTAAATCCCCCCCGTAATACCTTTGTGAACCAGAGGCAGGAATGATGTTCCTCAGGCTTTTTTTTTTTTTTTCGGGGGGCGGGGGGGGGGAGGTTTGCACAAAGCAATTTTCTCTGTTTGACCCACCCATATAACCGCTCAATTTCATATTGGAATCTGACACAGTAGTAGATCAAATGTGATTGATTTAGTGTCAGACTAATGAAGTATAAGCTTTTATTCCTTTCTTATTCATTAGCTTATGCAAACTCCTGCCAAAGACCACTATAGCTTTTCCTCTGATAACTTGCTGAACTAAAAGGTCTCATGATGCAATTTTCCTCCCAAGGGATGATTTCACTTCTTCCTATTACAGTTCATTATCTCTTCAATTACATTATCCTCCTGGTATATATTTTGCAGTACCTAAGTTTGATATACTGTAGGCATTTAATTTTAAGTAGCAATTTGCTATAAAATAATCAATGAACCTCTATAACTAAAATACAATTCAGAATTAGGGGGAAAATATCTCTTTACGTAAAGGAATCTATGGTGTTAAATATTAAAAGCAAACTTCTCAAAGGTTTATTTTGACAGTATGCATCATTTGGTGTGACAGAAGCTAATTTCCTTGTAGTTCTGAACTTCTTCCTACTATAAATCTGTGCTAATAAGAAGAAATAAATGTCTTTTGTAGCTTAAACATTCTTTATCTTCCAGAATACTCAGATGACTACATAGATTTGTATCAATTCTGCCCAGAGCTCAGGCAGCACAGGCATATTCTAGTTCAGCTAGTTGCAGTGGTTTATTTGCTTTCTTTGGAGTTGTTAAATTAGGGTCTTTAAATATTTTTATTTGAAAACAAACTAATTTAAGGCCTAGATTTTCAAAAGTGACTGGTGATTGTGGGTGCACAAAATGAGATAACTTAAAAGGGCCTGATTTTCATTAGGTAGATGGCCAGTGCTTTCCAAAAAAAGAAAGCCCTTTTAAGGTGTCTCAAGTTGTGTAGCCAAAATCACTAGTCACTTTTGAAAATCTTGGCCTAAATGTTATGTAAATTATTAATATAATACAATCCAGATAATATGTAGGAAAAAGCAGCACTCTGATGGTTCAGTTCTCCTGTGCCTTGATGTAGTATCTAACTATAGTTGAGATTTGAGACTTGGTGAATTTTGCATATACAAGTTTGCTCTCTAGAACTCCCTGCAAAATAAGGGCTAAAAAGTATCAACTCACAAAATGCTGCACTACTGTTTGCCTGAAAAATTATTCAGTTCTTCAAATTGATCTAACCAGGCCAACTACTACAACTCTCTCGGTAAGTTATGACTCTAATAAACAGTGCAGGATAGTGTGGGATCTATCCTTAATGACATATCAGTCAAAATCCTCAAGATAACATCACATTTCTGATTAAAAAATCTATGTTAGGTATATATATGGTCCTCATCACCACAGTATCCGCGTGTCTCACAATCTTTCATCTATTTATCCTCACAACACCCCTGTGTGGTAGGGAAGTCCTATAAATTGATACTAGGGATAATAATTAGGGAATTGAGGCACAGAGGACCAAATGCAGATGGGTGCTGTTAAAAATCCCAGTCAGAACCTATCTGCATTTATAGGTATTTGAATAACTTTAAAAGTCTGGCCCTGAGTGACTTTCATGAATGCTAAGGCCAGAAGGGACCACCATCATAATCACTCTGCCCTGCTGCATATCGCCCAGAATAACACATCTCCAAGGTAACACAGGTTGTCTGTGGTGGAGCAGAAATTGAATGCAGGTTTTCTACAGCCCACGCAAATGTGCTAAGCACTGCTCCATTCTTTCTTTAAATAAGAGAAATTGCTAGATTAGGCCCTACACTAGTAAACTTTTAGTTGCATGGCTAATTTTGCACACATGAAGTCAAGGAGACAGCTCACATGCCTAACTTTACACACCTGTGGAAATGATCACCGGATTGGGGCCTTAACAGCAATTCTAAGGAAGGACTTGGTGGTGTCACTGATTCTTTGAACTAGTAAGAGGGGCAGGATGGTTTGGAGGTAAGTGGGGAGATGTGCTGCAGGGGTGTTAACTGGAAGTGTGGTGGATATTAGAGATAATATTAAAGAATTTTAAAAGCTAGAAAGTAAGCTGGAAAAAGAGGGTGGAATAGGTTGAAGCATAGAAAGGAAGTAAGGGGTTAGTACTTTGATTCTGCTGAGGATGTGTGTAGAAAGCAGGAAGGATGGGCTAAGGCTCTGAGGGAGAAGGAAAGTGGAAGTAGTCCTCCAAAATAGCCAGCTACTTTTGAAAATGTAGGTCCTTTACATTAAAATGCAGCCAATTCTGAGGCTGAGTAACAGTAACAGATTGAAGAACAGTAGGGAAGGGGGGAAATGGATTTTTCTATGTGATCCTAAGACCTTTAAAAAAATGGGAAAACTGTGTTTGATATATAGAGAGTTATCAAGATAAGAGAGAACATGAGACCTTCCAGACTGGTCACCTTTTGGATTTTTTTTCCTTTTCTGTGGGAGGGAGGAAAAAGTTGAAGAATCCTCAGTGTCTGGTATGTGATAAGTATCTGCTCAGAAATAAATCCAAGACAGCAAGCTATCAAAGAAGAGCTTCTACAACCCATGCTTTCTGTAGCCACAACTGTAGCACCCTGAGTTACTGCTGCACAGGAAACCTTCAGTTAGTGCATTTTAAAATATGGAATCATCTTCATGATTGGTAAATGCCAATAACTGGGTATCATTTAACCCATTGATATGTGCTCTGATATTGCCCTGTTGAAGGACACTGTCAAAGAGTAACACGTATGTTTCAATATATGAGCATCAGAGTAATGTTTCCCTAATTATAATGTCCATAGATAAACTCTCTGAACTGCTACCATTCTCACTATGTTTTAAAATAAATGGATAGCTTACGTATTTCACTGACTGATTATATGCATGAGTCCAACCATGAGGTCAAGCATTCATCAGTGCAATTAGAGGTGCCATTCCTTAATGTTGTGGCTACAGAAGATGAGCATCAGAATAGCCACCATCTCAAATCTGACAGTGAAGCCTGCTAAGTTACAGCTCTCCTCACTGTGACCAACCAGGTCATATATTGTCTAAAATGTGGCGTGTGCATTGATTACACTGCTCTGAGATACAAGCATCACTTTCTGTCACTTATTCAAACTGTAACAGGGATCACATCACTGAAATGCAATCTCCTTTAGTTTGAAACTCATCGTTGTTTAGATCTGCTCAGGCCACTACCAGCATGGATTAAGAAATAGGGCCTAGTACACAAGTTAAACAGAACAGGGACAGGCAGCACTGAAGGGTTGTTGTGGCACTCACTGAACAAGTGGAGAGACAGCCAGAGGGCACCTATCAGAGCTTCAGCAAAAGAGGGTTTAGTAGGCGATCCTTTTCGCCAGAATCATGGTGATCCCCTGCATGCCTTTTCTCTCCACAATTCCCAGAACAGGGTTTGCTTATTGTGTGCCCATCCCATATTTGGCTTGTGCCCTCTCTCATACTGCCTCTTACCCAGACAATCTTCCTGACCTCCTCCTTCATGCATTCTGTCTCTCTCTTTTCAAATTCCTCTGTAACACACCTCTCTAGAAAATCTTTAATTAGCAGTACAAGGATTTCAGGGTCTATAAATCTAAGAGATCATCTTTTTTATGAAAATGACACTTGTAGTGCATGCAAGAATTAATAAAACCCCAAATAAATACATATTTCTGTACATTTTCTCACTTTTGAGGTATGCATTTATGACTTTTTAGCATCCTGTTTTAGCAGCACATTTATAATTGATATGAAAAGTTTATTTCCTTGCGGTATCATATACTTTAAAATAAGTGAGCCTCCTTCCTAATTGGGTTCAACTCTTACAATCTTTTTACAATCTACTCTGAGAAAAATTTTATTGATAATTAACAGCACTTCAGATCATCTACTGATGGGACTTTAAAAAAATACATGAAAAGCTGACAACTCATTGCCTGAATTTAAAAAAAAAAAAGTGTACACAATTAAATATAAAGAAAATCTTGATTGCCTAAATCAAAGCTTGCTATGTTGCACAGATGATTGAAATCTGTTACATGAAGATTTCTTTTAATGTCCAAATTAGTATTTAAGTAGCAAATATATCAACCCTTGGTGCTGCATTACATGTTTCACCCTGTCAGAAGTGGAGGGGAGTGATGCAGCACATCATGACAGGTGAGAATCATTGCCTCCCCTGAGTTATGGATTCCAGCTGCAAGCTTCTGGAGCTAGACACAAGAAATCACAGCTTTCATACCACACAATCATTGATGAAGCATTCTCGTTTTGATGCTTGCAGAGCCCATTGGCCTCTAAGGCAAGAAATGAATTCCTTGTATTCCATGTCTGCTGTGTAGCTGATTTACCAAGATACCTGCATTTATGCATTTTGGGAGTTATAATAACAATCGGCACTCTTATTGTACTTTTTCTCTATGGATCTCAAAGCACTTGAAAATATTAAGTCTCGCCGTATCCCTGTGGGGCAAATATTATAATCTTCCATTTTACAGATGGGTAAACTGAGACCCAGAGGGGCTGAATGACTTGCTGCAAATCATACAATGTGCTTGTAGAACCCAGGAGTTCTCCCTCTTAGGTTGAGAGCTATTGAGCAGATTTGACTCCAATCAGAACAGAAAGCGTTGAGGTAGAGATGCTGACAACTTTGAATAGCAATGTCCCCCCAAAAGCAAAAACTTAAGCCCCTGTGGCGACAAAGCCGGGAGTCTTCCCTCTAGTCTCCTTACTTTTATGAGAGGGCTCGGTAATTTCTTTCTATCTATGAAAGTGTATTTGTGCATACTGTTCAGTGTGTCTGTGACATTCCTATGTGCCTCCTTTTAGCTCTGTGGGAAGATAGGCAGCCCCTTCTGGGCTAGGCAGGGAGTCTCATCTTCTGGAAGCATTAAACCTGAATAAATATGCTCCTTTTGTTAGCCATCTTTGGAGCTTCTGCCTATCTGTTTCCCTGCTGACAACACTCTATGACAAGTTCAACTACATAAATGAACACTGTGAAATAACTGGAGGACTCTTTCCTCTCATCCCCCTCCCCCAAAATGCTATTTTAATTCTATTTTATTTCAGCTGGGAAAATGTGTGTCATAAAACTCATTTATAAATCAGAACACTGAATAGAGAAATAAGCCCGCACAAGAAATGCATGGAACACCAATAAATGTAAATCTCATTTGTACCTTGCAAGCCAGTTACAGAAAAATGAGCTGTTAAAAGAAGAAAATCCAATAATATTACAGCTGACTTATTTAAGGACTTTGGGTGGAATCCACAAAGGGACTTAGGTGTTGCAATGCTAAGCGTCATGGCACCTCGGAAAATCACAGGGACAACCCTGTGATCCACAAAGCTGAGTTAGGTGCCATGCTTAGGCGACCTATACCATGAATAGGTTGTGAGAGGCACCTTAGCATATGATCAACAAAAGCCAGCATGGTAGGTGGCTTCCTGCCTAACTTAGCAGCACATCAGCATCTCCCATTGGCTAAGTCCTGCCTCTTTCTCAGAGATGAGTGCCTAGCGATCCACAAATGGGAACCCCTCGCCTGGCTGCAGGGACTATGTAGTTGCTTGCAGGAATGAGCCTGGCTCTACACAAAACAGACAGAAGAGGAAAAGGAGCTGCTATCCACCTTATAACTTTTGTCCTAGTGGTTAGAGCCCTCAGCTGGGAAACACAGGTTCAATTCCCCCTCCCTGGCAGAGGGGGAGAAGGGATTTGAATGGTGGTCTTCCACCACTCAGGAGACTTATCTAACCACTAAGATATGGAATATTCTGCTGGGGGAAGGGTCCCTCACTCTCTTCTGTGATTGGCCAGGGAGAGACAAAGAGAGAGTGACTGTAGTCCAATGGTTAGGGCACCTTTGGAGGAGGGGGGACAGGAGATGCTGGGTCCAGTTCCTCTGCTCCAAAACTTATTTATTTAGCCAGAGTGCACAGCTTGAACAGGAGACACTGAGGGACCCTCTTCATATACATATCAGACTATCCCATAGCTCCCTGGTTAGAGCAATTCTTGTAAGAGGCCCCTGTTCAAATCCTTTCCCTCCCCTGCCAGAGTGTGGGGAATTGAATCTGGGTCTCCTGCATTCCAGGTGAGTTTTCTAATCACTGGGCAAAAAGTTATAAAGTGGGCACCAGCATCTAATCCTCTAGCCAGATTTTGAATGGGGGTCTTTCAGATAGATAGGTGTTCAGAGGTTACCTCCCATATTGGGCCCCATGGGCGACTTAGGCGACTGACCACCTGTCTTCAAAAACCAGGGGAATGACTCTGTGGGTTAGTTGGGAATTAGGCATCCAGATGCCTAGAGAGAGATAGCAGTGCTTCTGCCCAGAGGCAAAAACTTAGAAACCTAGGGAATTTTTACTTTGAAAAACTTAGGTATTGCGTGAGTTTAGATGTCTTCAGGTTTTGTTGGGGGTTTTAAGGATTGCATTGGGGGATTTAGGCACCTAAATCTAGGTTTAGGCACCTATGTAACTTCATGGATTACACCCTTTGAGCCCAGTCTTGCACCCACATCACATTCAGAATTTACACTGACCTTTTGGCCCTAAACCCTATCCTAAGCCCACTGAAGTCAATGGGTGTCTTTCCATCAGATCAATGGGCTCTGGATCAGGCTCCTATTGAACAAAGAGATTGGGTTTATGTATAAATAAAAGTTTAGGACCTTTTAGAGCACTGATACAGATAGTGAAACCCTCATGAATTACGACAAGAGAAAGAAGTCTGATCATATGGTTGTTACTGAATATTCAGATATTGCATTTTCAAAGCCTTCTTTGTGTTATTTTTATTAGGGTTGGTCTGAAGCTCAAGTTAAGTCAGGAATTAAAAACAGTGTATATGGGGATTGCTTGTTCCTTTTAAATTCATATAATTTATTCACTACCATCCTCCACGTTCATGCTGCAGTCTGAATGTTGGCAGAAGGGAACCATGCTTTATTAGTATTAATTTAATACAACGTATTACTTTAAAATCAGATTCGGTGGTTTTGCTTGTGTACACTAACTGCACTCCAGAAAAACAATGTGACTGAGGGAAATGCAAGAGTGTTCTCTTGTTTGTTTCATTTATTGACTTTCCCAACTGCACCAACAGAAGCTATTTTATAACCATTAGAAATCATATAGAAAGATGATCTTTTCAAAGGAACCAAAGGGAGTCAGATACTCAACTCAATGGGGTTTGGATACCTAATTGACAGGCTCCCAGTATCTCTCTCATATGAAGTCTCTGTCTCTATGTCTCTATTAGACACACACATATGAAAGCGAGATTTCCTATAGTTTGAAACCAGGATTAAGGATTGTTGTTTGTATCACTCAGCAAGCAGATTAGGTGATGAATATTTAGCAGAGTAACACAATGTTTGAAATGACCAAATCTTTCTAAAGAAAAGGAAATAACATTCTGTCTGATTATAGACATTGTAGCTGAGCAAGCATGAGAGATGTTGTAAATCCATTAGAGAAATGCCGCTTGCCTTCATTTCTGTTTAATATTTCTTAAAGCTATAAAATTGTATTATGTTAATGTAATATACAGGCCAAGTGATAAAGGCAGCTAATGTGATTACCACTTGCTGTGTTATAAACCTTTCAGTAAAGCTGCAGACAAATCGGTGTCCAACTGTTTCTCGTGATGATGGTGTTACATAGAGCAGATCACATGTTGCAGACATCGTTTAGTTGATGGAACTTGCCTAATTGTCCAAAGGGCTACCTTGGTGCCAGGATAAAATACTTTAGATCCTTTTAAAGTCTCCATCCTATTAACAACATTAATGTTGTAAGCCAAGCCTATAAGAACACTTGCTCATCTTTGTCTCAAGCACTAGCAATATTCCTACTTCATCTACTATGCTGATGGTGTGCTAGAAAACCTTAAGATAAAGAGAGACACCCTGATTTAGCAAGGTAATTAAGCATATGCCTAATCTGACATAAATGGGACAACTCACATGTTTAAATAACTAGCTGAATCAGAGCCATAAATAGGAATGTCACAAACAGTGCTGCTTACAAGTCTAGACCCATTGATTTCAATGGGAGTTAGACTCCTAAATATCTTTGAAGATCTGAGCCTAAATGTATATGTCCAGCTACAGACACACCGACTACCCCTGAAGTAGCTGAGTGTCATTCCCATTTTATCTTTGGATTCTTTGTTTTGCACAGGAATGTCCAGTTCTTCTGTCTAAGAATGTAAGAATGGCCATATTGGGTCAAACCAACGATCCTGTCTTCTGACAGTGACCAGTGCCGAATGCTTCAGAAGGAGTGAACAGAACAGGGCAACTTATCAAGTGATCCAGCCTCTGTCATCCAGTACCAGCTTCTATGAGTTAGAGGTTTAGGGACACTCAAAGCAAGGGGTTACATCCCTGACCATCTTGGCTAATAGCCATTGATGGACCTATTTTCCATGAATTTATCTAATTCTTTTTTTAACCCAATTATAATTTTGGCCTTCACAACCACCTGACAATGAATTCCACAGGTTGACTATGCATTGTGTGAAGAAGTACTTCCTCGTGTTTGTTTTAAACCTGCTGCCTATTAATTTCATTGGGTGATTGCTAGTTCGTGTGTTATGTGAAGGGGTAAATAGCATTTCCTTATTCACTGTTTCTACACCATTCATGATTTGATCGTCCTTTACCTTACCTCTGCTCAGTCATTGCTTTTCCAAGCTGAACAGTCCCAGTCTTTTTAATCTCACCTTCTATGCAATCCATTCCATACTTCTAATAATTTTTGTTGCCCTTCTCTGTACTTTTTCCAATTCTAATATATCTTTTTCGAGATGGGGGAGACCAGAACTGCACACAGTATTCAAGGTGTGACCGTACCATGGATTTATATAGTGTCATTATGACATTTTCTGTCTTATTATTTATCCTTTTCCTAACGGTTCCTAACATTCTGTTAGTTTTTTTTTTGACTGCTGCTGCACATTGAGCAGATGTTTTCAGAGAACTATCCATGATGACTCCGCAATCTCTTGGGACGTTATAGCTAATTTAGACCCCATCATTTTGTATGTATGGTTGGGATTCTTTTTCAATGTGCATTTGTACTTTGCATACATTCAGTGTACTTTGCATTTATCAACATTGAATTTCATCTGCCATTTTGTTGCCCAGTCACCCAGTTGTGTGAGATCCCTCTGTAACTCTTCACAGTCGGTTTTGGCATTAACTAGCGTGAATAATTTAGTAGCATTTGTAAACTTTGGCACCTCACTGTTTACCCCTTTTTCCAGATCATTTATGAATATGTTGAACAGCACTGGTCCCAATACAGATCCTTGGGGGACCTTGTTATTTACCTCTCCCCACTGTTTAAGTTCTACCCTTTGTTTCCTATCTTTTAACGAGTTACTGATCCATGAGAGGACATTCCCTCTTAAGCAAAGTAAGGAGTCATGGGTTAAGAGCCTATGGTGAGGGACCTTGTCAAAGACTTTCTGAAAGTCCAAGTACACTATATCCAATGGATCATCTTTATTCATGTTTGTTGACCCCCTCAAAGAATTCTAATAGAATGGTGAGGCATAATTTCCCTTTCCAAAAGCTGTGTTGACTCTTCCCCAATGTATTGTGTTCATCTATGCATCTGATAATTTTGTGCTTTCCTATAGTTTCAGTCAACTTGCCTGATACTGAAGTTAGGCTTACTGGTCCGTAATTGCCAGGACTGCCTTTGGAGCCTTTTTAAAAAATTGTCTTCACATTAGTTATCCTTGAGTCATCTGGCAGAGGCTGATTTAAGTGATAGGTTACATATCACAGTTGGTAGTTCTGCAATATCAAATCTGAGTTCCTTCAGAACTCAGGTGAATACTATCTGGTCCTGCTTACTTATTATTCTTTACCAATTTGTTCCAAAATCTCCCCGTTGACACCCCAATCTGGGACAATTCCTCAGATTTGTCATCTAATAAAAGAATGGCTTAGGTGTGAAAATCTCCCTCATATCCTCTGCAGTGAAGACCAATGCAAAGAATTAATTTAGTTTCTTCTCAATGTCCTTGTCTTCCTTGAGAGTTTTTTTAACACTGTGATTGTCTAGTGTCCCCACTGATTACTTGGCAGGCTTTCTGCTTCTGATGTACTTTTAAAAATTTTTTAATTTTTGTGTATTTTGCTTGTTGCCCTTCAAATTCTTTTTGACCTACCTAATTATGTTTTTACACTTGACTTGCCAGAGTTTATTCTCCTTTCTATTTTCTTCAGTAGGATTTGACTTTCAATTTTTAAAGACGTTTTTCTGTTTCTAATAACCTCTTTTACTTTGTTGTTTAGCCATGGTGGCATTTCTTTGGTTTTTTTATGATTCATTTTTTATTTAAGATATAAATTTAGTTTGAGCCTCTATTATGGTGTTTTTAAAAAGTTTCCATGCAGCTTTCAGGCATTTCACTCAGTGCTTAATTTGTGGCTAGGGCTTGCCAGGGCTGAGCCTCGGCACCTCTAGGCTTTTGTAGTTCATAGCCCCAGCACTTCTGGGTTTGCTGCATCAGTTATGATGTAAAAAAATTGCTTGAGCCCCAGTACCTAATTGCTTGAGCCCCAGCACTTCTTTCGCTAGAAATTAAGCACTGATTTCACTCTTGTCACTGTTCTTTCTAATTTCCATTTAACTAGCATCCTCATTTTTGTGTAGTTCTCCTTTGTGAAGTTAAATTCTACTGTGGTGGATTTCTTTGGCATTTTCCCTCCACAAGGATATTAAATTTAATTACACTATGGTCACTATTACTGAGTGATTCAGCTATATTCACCTCTTGAACCAGATCCTGTGCACCATTTAGGACTAAATCAAGAATTGCCTTGCCCCTCACGGGTTCCAGAACTAACTGCTTCAAGAAGAATTAGACTAAGAATTAGAGTTTACTAACTCATTTTATATTGTATATTGAACAGCAATCAGATGGTTTCAATTTTTAATCAGTGCTCATTACTTTCTGTCTAAATATTATAGCACCACTTTGTGGGGTTTCTTTTGGGGGAGGCAGAAGGGTAAAAAAAGAGAAGGGGAGCATGTTATCCAAAGGTACTATTTATATCCAGTAAATTTCCCCTACCCTTTTTCACTATGCAATCATCAAGGTCATATTTTCCACCCTTATGTGCTTGCATACAGTTTCTCTCTGCTCCCACCTCAAGGCTGTGGCTGAAAGTGATTATTGAGTACAAAATAACTTAAAAACAAAATAAGGATCCAGGAGAACAGGCACATTAAGTATTTTATTTAAGGAAAGATGGGCCTTAACCATAAAGTCTGGATCCAGAACTAGATTCCTCCTGGTGCTCAGATCCAATGGTTTTGATTGTGGTTCATCTCTAATGTCAAACAAGCTACCAGTGTATTAAAGATTGAAAAGTCAGAGCTACACTTTTCAATATCTTTCTAATGATGATTAATTCCTTTTGTATTCATTCTAGTGACATTAATCATGATTAATTCATTTAGGATGAATGTGGATGGAACATTTAATTTCTCCAGCATTTCAGGAGAACCTATTGAAATGAATAATTGGACAAAAATGAATAACGGAAGGAACAGAGCTAGAAGTTTGCGTGCCAACCATAAATTGTACAATGAAATAGCATAATCTGTGAGTGCTTTAGTTTAATGCAACTTTAACAAGTGATTGATTCAACTGGATGCAAATATGGCCTAAGAAATATATAGTCAGACATTATAGGAAATGAAACCTTGAGATGCAGTTATCTGAATAGGCTCTTGCCCCATTTGTTGCTTTAAGTTTTAGTGGTGCAAATCAATAAAACAAAACAGGGCAATGCCACAAAACTCAAAGATAAATTTTAGCAAAAAAATGTTTTATTAAAATATTTTAGAAGATTCATTAGTTTAATGATATAGAGTTATGGGGGAAAAAAATCATGGTTTCATCAAATCTTTTTTGTAAGTATGTGGGAGCTTGCCATTTCTTTCCTAGCCATCTCTACCAAAAGAAGAATTATGCGACAGTTACATTATTATACCACTGAATCTTGAATAATACCCATTAACACTAAGCTTTCAGCTTTTAAGCTTTTTGTCTTAGCACATGCTACCCACATCTGCAATAATACATGCATGTGTGTGTGTTTATATATGTGTTTATATAGATATAATATGCATTCATATGTTATATGCAAGAGGAAATATGAGTGTGTATGTTGTTGCAATAGTCCAAAAATCCTTTATTAGATTAAAACAATCTGTTTGTTTAAACAATGCTATTTCTAATGGACATAACTCTGTTGTCCCTGAATCTATGCCATGTAGGTGAAATCCTGGCCCCAGTGAAGTCTCTGAGAGTTTTGCTATTGACTTCATTGGGGCCAGGATTTCACACTGTATCTTAAATAAATCCTCAGAACTCCCCTTGACACAATTCCTCAAACAAACAATGATCCTTTGATTAATTCTCTTGAAACAAACACGCTTTGCTCTGCACTACCCAATCAACTCCAGAATGACTTTCTCCTTCCATTTTGCCTCCATCCCTCTTTCCCGTTATCTATCCCAGCATCTTGTCTTGCCAGGATCAGTTTAGATTGTATGCTCTTTCGGACAAAAACTGTCTGCACTCACTGTGGGCCAGTTTCTGTGGGACTACTTTTAAAGTAAGGTGTTATTCAACATGAATATAGGTTCTGGCCCTATGGAAACACTATTTTATATACAAAAGTGAAATAATACATGATAATTATAAAGATATGCCGAGCATGTCTTGCTTCAGTTTAGGATTATTTTGGTTTGTCATGCTTTGGTTACATGCGAACTGGCTTCCTGAAGTACCCAGCAAATAGCACTAGATCAAGGTCCTTAGGTACTCTATTGGCAGTACTCTCACTTTTCTTTCTTTAAAAACAAAATAACAAGCAGATAGTGCAATATGCAGGCAGAAACCAAGCACCCGTGTCAGTAAGTGCCAAGTTAAGATGGAAAGATCCACCTTATATGCACAAGGGGCTAAATTTGTCTTAAAATATGAAGTGAATTCCTCACCTCATTATTTCTAGAGACAGACGGTGAACCCTTCAATCACCTTGGTAAACAGCTACTTACCTAGCTCTTCCCACTGGGGTCAATAGAGCAACTTATCACTAATATGATAAGGGATTTATCAGTCCGGCCCTTAAAATTATGTCAAGTAATACAATATCTAGTACAAACTGGGGTTTCTTATACTACAATGCATACAGTAAATAAAGTACAATTATACTACAGAAGTGTGAAAATTCCAACTTTAACACTTCAAAGCTGTTCATCTGATTTTCTTCAAAGTTTCTTACTCCTCAAGCCCACTCCCATATTTTTGGCTACAGCCATTGTTGTTATCTATGCGAGATATATATGATCAGCCATATTCTGGAATGTAATTTGTTTCATACTCGCAGAAATCAAAAATAGCTAATCAGATTTGGGTGAATCTTTAAATTGAAAAAAAAAAAAAAAGCCCCAATGGGAAGAAAATTGGGTATTTTTTAAAATGATGAAAACTAAAGTTGGATGGTCCAGCCATTGTTACAGCTTCCTGGGCTTTGTGATGTGTTTTAAAACAGTCATGAGGAGCTCTCAGCCAGTCACTCCAAAGCTTCAAAGGACCTAAGAGAAATGGAGCATCTACAAATCTGAACCATTCAAATTTAAACATTTGTATCTTTTAACCGACTGACTTTGCTCAGGCTTGGCTTATTTTACTAAATGTCACTAATGCTTACATATCAGTCAGCCTCTGATGCCTATACTGAGTTTGCTGATTGTAATGACATATTTTCAATTTCTTATGGTTTTGGACATAAAAATCTTCTGAAAGTTGCCAGGTTCAACTGAATTTTGCTTTGGGATTTTTGGCGTCCCCAAACTCAAAGTAAACTAAGCAGGTGAATTGAAATGAGAGGAAAATAAATATATATGCCATATGATCTGAAACATGTAAGTTACCAAAAGCTATATGAAACACATAGCTAAGGAATGGGGGTGGGGGGAGGGGAGGATGAGGTGTTAATGTAACAGACTTCTGAACAGATGTATAACATATAGTGCTGTTAATTTATTGCAGCTCAGACATATTTCAGGTTTAGATATAAGAGAAATAAAGCAAAAACCACCCATTATTACTTATTGTTGCTGGTGGCAAAAACACAAGCCTCTTAATACACTGTAGAAGGGGGATGGAATCAGCAGCTGTTTTTCCTGGGAAACAGACTTACCTAATAGGCTGATTCTTGATTGCCCAATCAACAATGGATGAGGCATTTACTACCTTCAAATGATGACAAGAGGCTAAGTTGGTTCATTACCAGATGTACCCAACCCTTAGCAGATCCTGTGACATTTTCATAACATGCAGTTGATAAGTCTTGAGGAATCTGAAAAGCGCTGATTAGAGATGTGTGTGCCTGTGTCTTATAAACAATCCGTGTTGGGGGAAAAAATTAAAACTCTGAAGGGCAATTTCTCAGATGGCAGCTTGCAATGACAGTTTGACAGATTGTGTTTTGGGGGAAATTCTCTGCAATAACTATATGTATCATTCACCTTTCTCCCATGAGTATATATTTTAAAGAGCATCATAAATGCAAAGCTGTGGGATGCGCTTCTGGGAAGGAAAATATGAAATTCATTTTTATTTCCCTTACAACCCATCTACATAACATAATCCGGAAGGTTGCCTTTATCACTTGTGGGAAGGCAGTTTAAACAAATGCTCAGCATATGCATATCATCATCAGTGAAAGGTCATCGTCTTAGCAGGCTGCTAGAAATGTAAACAAAGGTCAGTGTGTCTGCATCTTCCTTGCATCATATTGACAGCGCATAAGAGTTCCCTAACAAAATCTCTATCATCTTGAAACATTTACTGAGCATTTTGTTCTGTCTAGCATAGTGTTCAAGTGAGTCATTACTTCAGGAGGCAGCTACTGCCATTTCAAAAGGTATCTTGAGATTACAGCAATTTTATATTATTGTAATTCAACAGCAAAAAAAAAGTGCTACAGGGTCCATCCTGTATTAATGTTTCCATGGCAATCAGATGCTTGACATTTTATTGAAATCTATTAGTCTAGAACTGCTTGCCAGCCCATTAGAAGCTGTGTAGTACTCCTTAGACATTTCTGTCCTAGAACCAATAGATTGCCCAGTAGGTATGGTGAATAATTAGCTTTCATCATTTCCAAATCTATATCATGTGATTCTAGCGATACACACCACAAAAACAGCTTGATAGCATGTGTTTGGACTCCCTTTGTTCCTTATATTCAAAGAGAGTTGAAATGCATTCTGACAGCTATTTTTTCCCCTTCATCCTGACATGCACTAGTGAAATTACCCAACAAATTCAAAGCATATACCCTATGTAAAAGGGCAATATTCCCCAATGATACTGGACAGTCTATTTGCTGAAGGATTTAATAAAGAATTTCAAAGCAGGCATCTCCCAACAAAGAAGCCACTCATTTGCCAGTCTGTATGTTCTTTCCTCAGCTCGCAGTGATTTCTGGGTGTGAAGCAACTTTCCTTCATGAGAACTGCTGCAAAATGAGACATTCTAGCCATTCACAGGGAAAGAAAAAACTAACAACTCAATTCCATTGATAAACTAAACAGAGCATTAGAATAATTATTTTTTATGCCTGTTGTTACTCAACCCTTCTACTAAATAGTCCGTTTATACGCCAAAGAGCAAAAGACAGGTACTGGTTTTAATCTCATATTCCATCTGCCTTTAGAACTGCTGCTAAAGGCAGGTGACAAATGAAATCCTGAGCTTCTTTGGGGGCCGGATTCTGCCACCCGTATTCAGGTTGAGTAGTCTCTTACTAGGCCTAGGGGCTGCTCACAGAGAGTGTCATGTATAGGGTTTCATGCATATGTGACATGTACAACTTAATATGAGGCAATGACTTCATTGGGAGATTTTGCATAGTAAACTTGAGAAAGGTTTAGAAGCATTTGCTTCCTTAGCAGTGTCTTTAGTGTGGTGCCTGCACATACTCCTTATTCTCATTTATGTTGCTGCTAAAAGTAATTGTGCTATGTTAAATATGATGTTACAAATGGGCATTTCGAGTAAGAAAGATCTTTCACCAGCTTAAATTAAAAAACAGGAAACATCATGGTAACAAACAAAAAACCAACCCCAAAATAAAATCCAGGGATTTTTTTTATTGATGCATTTTATTAAATGCAAAACTCAAGGCAACCTTTACTATGGATCAATGCTGATGACTCCATAATATATGATGTGTGTGTGAATTATTCTCACACATACACACGCACACACACAATGTATGCATATATCAATGTCAGAGACAGTGAGGGAAAAAAGTAGATGATTTTCAATAGACTTATTTGACATACTCATCATCCATTGATCTCAGTGACTTATTGAGGGCTCATAGTGATATAGCCCAAGGGGAAGAAGCCATGCTAGGATCCCACATCAAAGGGGTTAGCTCTTTGCTCACATAGGTGCTGAAGCCACGGCTTAATTCCAAGTAAAAGTGCCTGCAGCAACATTTGCTAATTACAGGTTGTGTTCTACTGTTTCCAAACAGGGTGAAAGTGACAGAAGTTTAACTGTGAATAATTACACACTTGAATAAGTATGTGATTAGCCCTATTTGTTGTGGTTGGGACTAGAGTGACAGGACAAGAATGGAGTGATTGCATTATTTACAGCTTAATTGTAGACAAGTAATTATTTATGTAAGCCGGTTGTGAGGTCATAAAAATTCATATGATTTGAATTGAAACTTCAGAAATTGGATTCTTAAATAATATAGTGGAAGAGAAATTTCTGTGCATTTATCTAATTGTGGAGAGGTTTTCTTGAATTAAATGTCTTGGAATGTTAAATGTCTTGTTCTCTCTAAAATAGGGATTAGATGAAATATTTTAAACCATAGCTTCCAGAGTAATAAATCACAAATGCCACCTAGTGGCTCCTGGTATCCAGTGAATCATTGCATACATACCAAAAATAAACAGGTCAGTGATTTATCCGCTTAAGATTTTTTCCCCCATTGATTTGGATATGGCTGATGGGGATATATGTGAACAGTTTTTTCTACTTGGTTCTTAATTATAATTTTATATGCTTTGGACCAAATTGTGAAAACTTTACTCATGTTGCCTAGCAGTTACTCACATGGATAATCCCATTGAAATCTACTTAGATAAATTCCTTCCTTTTGGAACTGTCTTTTTATTCTAATTTATGTGTGTATGCAGTGCTTAGCAAAATAGGGTCCTGGGCCATGGCTGGGGTCTCTAGATATAAGTACAATATAAATATAAATAATAATATTTGTATGAATAACTGCTCATTCAGGTAAAAAAAAGCCAAAATCTGGCTCTTAATATATTACTGAAATTGGGTGCTGTTTCTCCCAAATATCAAAAATAGTCTGACAAGGTGAGAAACAATGTCCACCCAGAAACCATCTGGATACTTATAATTCTGACCAACTAAACTGATGGGAAACTAATTAATGGATGAGGGTCCCATTCCACAAGCAGTCCACAGGCAGAACTATCAGTAAAATCAGTGGGAGGAGGAGGGGGTTCACGTGCAGAGAGCATACAGAATCAGACTAACATGTTTAGACTTTAAATATTTTGACACAAATCTTGGTTCCTTGCTATTGCTAACTCTTTATCATGCCAAACAACTCCTTTTATTCCATTTCTGAAGAGGTTTGTACAGTGTCCAAGTATTAGAAGGCGTTTACAAGCCTGCCTAATATCAGAGTGTTTGTTTCTCTCTCAGCAAATTGAGGGTCCAGAAAACTCCTCTTCTGATAATGATAAATAAGGCAATTCTTGGTCTGAAGGGAATAAATAATGTTTACAAAATACAGCAAGAAAATTCAACAAGGAACTTAGGCCAGATTTTTAAAGGTATTTATGTGTTGCAGTGTTTAGCACTTCAATGCATACAGATTTAGGATCCTAAATCTCATTTTCAGAAGACCTTAGGCATGCAGGAGCCAAAATCCCATTGATAGTTGGAGAGATATAGGCTCCGAAGTGCCTAATTTTTTTTTTGAAAATGAGATTTAGGCTCCTATATCAGTTAGATGTTGCAACACTGAGCACAGCAATTCCTAAAAACTTTAAAAAAATCTAGGCACTTTTGAAAATCCCAGTAGATGCCTTTCTATTTCTTTAAGGGATAAAATACCTTTGAAAAATTTGGCCCTATGTACCTTGCTGAACTAGGGCCTTATAGCACTTTTTCATATCTACCATGAAAAAAAGAACCATCATTACCTTCATTTCATAAGAACATCTCTTTTTTTCCATGATAGTGAGAACTGGCAAATATAAAAAATACACCTTCATGACTATTATATTGAATTTCCAGAAAAATTTTCCTGTCACTCTTTTTACATTTTTGAACAATTGAGTTTTGTTGTCTTCAGGAAGCAAATTTCAAAGTCACATGTACAGAAACTGAATTTGAAATACTTTTCCAGAGGTGCTTATATTCTCATCCTATCAGAGAACAGAAATAATACCATGGTGACTTAGGTGACTAATTGCAACTGAGTAACACAGCTATACAGAATATTCATGACGACTCCAGAGCCTACACCACTTGAAAATGGTTTATTTTGAATGGGATTTCCAAAGGAACTGAAGGTTGTTCAGTGGTAACTGGGTGCCTTTGGAAATTCTCATCAGAATAAGAGAGAATCTGAGCAAATTGCAATCTTCTCATGGATATTCCCAGAGCAGAAAGAAAGGAAATGTTGGATAAGTTCTTTGTTACAGTGTTTTGGGGTTGTTTCCTTTTTTGCTCATCTCTAATAATATTAAGTAGAACAATTTGATAATTAACACTCTACACTTACTTAGGGCCTGCTCCAGTAAGGTGCTGAGCATTTGAGCCCCAACGCTGTAAACCTCTTTAAGCACAAGCATAGTTTTGTTGAATTCAATGGACCTACTCAAATACTCAGTCGCTTGCAGGATTGGGGCCAAATTGCTCAGGACTTTGCAGGATCATACCCTTGGTATCTTTCAGCCAATGGTCCCAAAGGGTTTCTACAAATGTTATTGTTCTTATTATTTCTATTTTATAGATGGGGAAACTGAGGCACAGAGATGCTAACTGACTTGCCAATGTCCCACAAGTCACTGAGATAATCTGGAATAAAAACCAGGTTCCTTGACAATTTAAACAATTAGGAGCTGAGTTTTTGTGAACATTTCAGTAGTTTAAAAAGGCAGTATACTAGGTTTAATGTAGTTGGGAGCTATGGGTCTGTAAAAGGCTTCAAATGAAAATAATGTTATGACCCTCCCCTGTCCCTCCCTGTTTGTAATATCAAAAAGCAAAATACTGTAAAGCAGTGAATGATTTATGAACCTTGTTATGGTAACTAACTGTGTCTTTTTATGAAATCCTTATTTTCTCACAGGGTATCTCCGTCTTGCTTTTATGTTTCTTTTATTTTATCTACAACAATGAAACCTCAGTAAGGCATTGTATCTCTGATCCTTTGGGCAGAGAGAGCCACTGAATGCATCCTTCAGAAAAAACACTAAATTGCTGTCAATTGCTAAAGCGTAAGATACCTTTTGCTCATTTACTTTGAAGTTTAAGATATAAAAATACAGCATATAGAAAAATCAAAATGGTGCATTAAAATGGGATTCAGTGTAATGTAGTTATTTTTTAAAGCAAATAGGTTTCTTTGAAGAGCCATAGAGAAAAAGAAAATTGCATAACAGGATTTGGTTAGAAAGTAAGAGGAAACTAACAGATGGATAGTTCCTTTTTGGAGGGTAGGATATAGCAACCTTTCCAAATTCCATTGCTAGAGTGGATTGTGGGTGACACTTTTCATTACATTAATTGTGACCCCGTCATCCTTCTTGATGAATTTCTATCTTATTTTTAGCTTCCAGCCTGCTCCTGCTTCCAGTCTGTCTCTCATACACACCGAGAAGCAATTTAAAAATAAAAATAAAAACTGATCATAAGCTTTGGGATGTGTCACTTCTTTCCTCCTGTACCTGCTTGCTATTTTTTATATCATCCCCTTCATTGTTCTGTGTCTGTTTTTTGAAATTACAGGGCAAAGATTGTGTCTTATTTTTTACTGTGAGGTCAGAGGCAGATACTTTAGTATTATTTCAATGTGGCAAACAGCCGGCTTCACCCTTGTGACTCTCACACTTCTACCCCTTGTAGTGGGCCAGGGAGTCACCGATTACCCCGTCTCCCCAGGCTGACCAAGTCTTTTGTCCTTTCCCCTCAGCGTGCCCCCAGAGCCGGGGGGGTACCTTACTGTGGCTCCCTCCTGCCAGCTGGGGCCAAGGGTTGTCTCCTTCTCTGCCCCTCTGGCTGCAGAGAAGCACCATCTCCTAGCCTGGGGGAAGTTTCTCCTCCGGCTGCCACAAGCCTTCTGGCAGCTTCCTTCTCCTGTGCTCCCCCCCCCCCCCTCCCCCCTTTAGGGAATGCAGGGTTTAAGTACACCTGGACTAGCCCTTCATTGGGTCCAGGTGTCTCTAATTGCCCTGCAATCATCTCTCCTCTGCTTGCAGGGAAAAGGGTTTTTGGCATTCTAGGGCTCACACTCTGGCCCTGGTATGCCCTTTTGAGGCCCTCTGGCCTGACTTTATCACATATCCTCTCACCCCTTCCTCAACACCATGGGGTTGAGCTACTTGGGTCGGATAACCATTGGCGTCCTCGCTCCGGATTTCAGGGTCGCTACCCATCAGGGAGTCTCCGACGGGGAGTAGAGACCCAAACAATGGGAAGTTTCCGGCCTATGAGGACTAGGTAGGGAAGTTTCAGGACAACCTCGACTGTTACCCTTGTGGTCCACCCCTGAATCCTAATCTGGACTGGAGTGGTCGGGTACAAATTGACCGCACCATACACACAGGTTATTCCAGTGCATTTGGCCCGGGATAGCTGGTCCTAGCCCACCACTTTCCCTGAGACTGGAATGACAGTGCTCCCCGAGTCCACTAGAGCAGTGGTCGCTATACCGTTCACTTTAACTGGCTGGGTGAATCTGCAGGGTCCGGCAAACTCACCCATCCCACATTGTATGGGTTCCCTTGCACTGGGGCATTGGTGGCTAGATGCTCTAGCTCCCTGCAGGCATAGCACCTGTACCCTGGTCGAGACAGCCCCCTATCTCTGGGCTTCCAGGCTTCAGGCCAGAACACCTTTCTCTGGGGTCCCCCAACCCCTTGCAGGCCCAGGCCACTCTCCAGCCCCTCTACTCCCCAGCATGGGCTTGCCCACTGTTTCAGGGGTCCGAGCCCTTTGGGCGGGGAATAGCCACCTGTTCCAACGCCCTTCTTCCCCGGCAGTCGGTGAAAGTTCCCTGGCTGCCAACTGTCTCCTCCTCTCGGGCCTCCGCCTCAGCCCGGTCTCGCTCCTCGGCATGGCACACCGAGACCAGCTTCTCCTCTGCCAGCATCTGGAGAAACTTCTTCTGGCAGTGCTCCAGGTTGGCCACGGCCTGGTGTTGCTGGCCCTTAGGGGGCGCGACCCCTCGTAGCCACAGATCAGAGTTTTCAGCTGGCTCACTATCTCCAGTAGTAGGACCCAATCCTGGGCAGCTGGGATCATTAGCAGGTGGTTGGTTTCTTTCTGCAACTGTATAGCCTCCCGCTGGGCAGCTGCCTGGACCCAGGTAGCCTCCTGCTGGGCAGTCATAGCTTGCACCAAGGCTTTTACCATGTCCTCCATCTTGGGAGTGGGGTGGGCTAGAACTGCCCTGGTAAGTCCACTGCGCGATAAATCTCACTGCTGACACCACACGTGGCAAACATCCAGCTTCACCCTTGTGGGTCTCACGCTTCTACCCCTTGTAGTGGGCCAGGGAGTCACCATTTACCCTATCTCACCAGGCTGAACAAGTCTTTTGTCCTTTCCCCTCAGCGTGCCCCCAGGGCCGGGGGGGTACCTCACTGTGGCTCCCTCCTGCTAGCTGGGGCCAGAGGTTGTCTCCTTCTCTACCCCTCTGGCTGCAGAGAAGCACCATCTCCTAGCCAGGGGGGTTCTCCTCCGGCTGCTACAAGCCTCCTAGCAGCTTCCTTCTCCTATGCCTCTCCCCCCCTCCCTTTATGGAAGGCAGGGTTTAAGTACACCTGGACTAGCCCTTCATTGGGTCCAGGTGCCTCTAATTACCCTGCAATCATCTCTCCTCTGCTTGCAGGAAATAGGGTTTTTGGCATTCTAAGACTCACACTCTGGCCCTGGTATGTCCTTTTGAGGCCCTCTGGCCTGACTTTATCACACTAATTAACAATAAATATTAAAAGCCATACACCTCCCACCTGTTCTCCAGCTGTTTCTGCTCTGTACTGTCAGAACACTGAGGTTTTCTAGGGTTCTTTTAATTATTGGACTTATTCTGAGTGAAGTTTCTGAAATAAACCAAGAGTAGTCAGATATGAGGCAGAATGATTTCGGGCAGGTTTATACTAGAAACTTTTGCTAATATAGTAATGGCAATTAGCGGTGTGATCTTTTTAAAATGACATTTCTATTCTGGCAAAAGTCCTACTGTAGATGCAGTTATATAATCAGAAAAAGTGCTTTTGCCAGTATAGCAGATTTCTTTTGGGTAACTGGTATAAGCTATATTGACAAGCAGAACTCTTTTTCTAGTACAAACTGTGTCTATACCAGGATGGTTTGCTGGTATAGCTATACAGGCAAACCTTTTTCTAGTGTAGACCAGACTTTAGAAGCAAATCCAGCTCCTACAGTGCGCTGTATCAACGTATAGTGTAATATTCATTTAGATCTAGATAGATATTTTAATAAGGAAAGTATCATCTCTAGATCTTCTTTCAGGATACATCAAAGTTATGGAACTGGCTTAAATACATAATATATTCAGTGTATTAGTGATCTGAGAGCTGTTCCTGTTGCCACTGAAGAGTTCAGGGGAAGCAAGAAGATGCCTACCTATCTATAGATCCTCTACTTTTTTAGCAATGACATTGTCCCCAGATACCCTGATCCACAATTTCAGCAGAGAAAAAACTGTCACTGATAGAAGACTAAAGGCTAATAATAATCATTAAAGAAATGCTTCTAGTACAAATAAAGTTGCTAGACCTGGGCAAATAACGGAAAACGTTTTCATGAATGAATCTGTGAAAAAAATAAGACCGCTAGGCTACATTGCTATTCATGAAACCATGTTATTTACTGTTCATGAGCATTTTGACAACCTCTAGATATTCAAGGAATATTTGTGGGTCATAAAAATTGCAAAAATAAGTTATTCATCTGAAAATAAACCATGTTCAGCAATTCCTATTTAAATTGCTTCTGCATCTGCTCTGCCCATTTCAGTCTCTGGCTGGCTTCTTCCTGAAGTTTCCTTTCTCCAGGCCAAAGAGCAGGGGGGAAAGCAGCACCCCAAGGGTATATCCTGTTTACAGGTCTGGATCCAGAGAAGCTGGGAGGAGGGAATTAAATTGATGTTAGCTAATTTTGTCACAAATAAAAATGAGATTGGTCAGTTCAATGTAGAATTTGGAACTTAGATCAATGCAACTCCTAATGAGTTTAAAATCATGAACCACCGTAGACACTTTACTGCTTAATACTAACCTGCTTATCCCCATTTACTCTCAGTAAATTGAACAACTTCTCACTTCTCCTCCAACAATTGCAGTCATTGAAGGGTTGCTACACTCTACCCAGGTGGTGGTTACCTTTCACTTTTTGGGGCCTGATTAACAATTGGAGGCCAAGGCTAATGTTTTTGGGAGTCCCTCTTTTGTGAACATGGTATTAATGAAAGCAAAAAAAAATTACCCAGATTATGACAATCAATATTGTCACGTATATTACTGAATAAACATGAAAGGAAAATCAAAGACAATGAACAGGTGATATATCATCTTGATAAAGGTAAAATTTGAAAAATCAAATGAAATGCTGTGTATTTAAACTGGTAACTTGCAAGCTTTAAGTGCTGCAATTTAGTGATTGTATCCTCAAACGATAGTATGTGAAGTAAATCCCATTCAACTGACGTGATAGCAAGAGCATCAAGCTTCATTTTTACCATTGTTGATTGAAACCGATATTTTAGTAAGACAAGCTTACAGAACAATTGCACTGCTTCATAGTTGGCAACGGGCACAGTCCAATATAGTCTCAATGCAATGAAAATATTAGGAAAGACATTACTCAGATCTTTGTCATCTTTGTGCTTTGTATTTCTCATGGTAAGGCTCATCAACATAACTTCCCAATTGTTTTACTTGGTCCTCAAAATTGTCAAATTGAGACCGTAGGTTTGTGACAAACTCTTGCAAGGAAGTCAGCAAATTAACATCAATAACAAGATCCAGACCTGGCTTTTGAAGTTTTACAGTAGTTCTGTCAAACCTGCCTAGTATACATTCCATAAAATACTCATAAATGCAGTTTCTAGCTGGTATATTTTCTTGTAAAACAATCATGCTTCCCTTTGAGTTTCACCCTTTTCCTTGTCATTGTCCTTTGTTTCTTTCAAATAACACTGAATGCCCTCAGACTTTACTGCAATTGTTTTACAAGATTCAAGAGGACTGGACCATCTCATATCTGACAGAACTTCTAGGACAAGGAGGGTTTACTCTTTATTGGTAAGATTGTTGTATGGAGTCTGCTATTGCCTATGTGATGCTAAAAAAAAAATTTTTGAACAAAAAGTTTATGGCTTCCATGCAAGCATCAATGCTGCAAGTTCCAACTAAGTTCAGAGAATGAACTGTGCATGGCATGTAAACAACTAGTGTGTTTAGTCTTTTGATCTGGGCTTGAAGACCTTCATACTTTCCAGACATGTTGCTTAGACTCATAAACTTTAAGACCAGAAGGGACCATCATGATCACCTAGTCTGATCTCCTGAACATCCCAGGCTACAAAACCTCACCCATCCACTTCTGCAATAAGTCCATAACCTCTGGCTGAGGTACTGAAGTCCTCAAATCTTGATTTAAAGCTTTCAAGTTACAGAGAATCCACCATTTACTCTAGTTCAAATCAACAAATGACCCATGCCCCACACTGCAGATGAAGATGAAACCCCCCCAGGATCTCCACCAATTTGACATGAACAAAAATTCCTTCCTGAACCTAATTATGTTTAATAGTTAAACCCTGAGCATATGAGGGAACCAAACACACAGACACATAGGAAAGAATTCTCTGTAGTAACTCAGAGGCCCTCCCCACTCTCATCACATCCCATCTTCTTCATAAAGGTATCAATCTCTGACTTGAAACAAGGTAGGTTTTTTGCCTTCAGGCTGTTACAGACCTTCACTCCACTGTGGGTCAGAAACCTTCATTTAATTTCAAGCTTAAATTTGTTGATGGCCAATTTTTATCTATTTGTCCTTGTGCCAACATTGGCCCTTAACTTACATAATTTCTTTCCCACCCTGGTGTTTATCCTTATGATATATTTATAGAGAGCAATCATATATTCTCTCAGCCTTCATTTTGTTAGGCTAATCAAGCCAAGCTCCTTAAGTCTCCTCTTGTAAGACAAGTTCTCCATTCTTCTGATCGTCCTAGTAGCTCTTCTCTGCACCTGTTCCAGTCTGAATGCATCTTTCTTAAACATGGGAGAACAGAACTGCACATAGTATTGCAGATGAAGTGTCACCAGTGCCTTGTATAATGGTAATAACATTTCCCTCACTCTACTGGAACTACCTTGCCTAATGCATCCTAAGATTACATTAGCCTTTTTCAGAGCCGTATCACACTGGTGGCTCATAGTCATCCTGTGATTGACCAATACACTCAGATCTTTCTCAACCTCTGTCACTTCCAACTGGTAAATTCCTAGCGTATAGCAAAAACTCTTGTTGCTAGTCCCCAAATTCATGACTGCACTATTCAATTTCATTCCAATTCTGTTACTCCAGTTTTCAAGGTTGTTCAGATCTTCTTGTATGATATGCCCATCCTCTGCCATATTGGGAATGCTCTGCATGCCATAAAGAAAATATTCCCCTACATGGGCATATTTGACTACCCTGGGCTAGCTTTTGAGATTGTAACATCATTTATTTCAATAGATTTACCTCCGATTTACACTGGGTAAAGATCAGAATCATGCTCTTTTTCCTCTTTTCTTAAAGGGATTATCAGACTCTAATTTAATTATAATGCTATCTATCTGATCTATTTATTCAGTTTTATCTAAGCTTTAAATTCAGTGGTTTTGTTGGAGGGAGGAGTAGCAGATCTCCAGGAGCTATTTTCCAGGAATCTGAAGAGTAGCAGCTGAATGACTCATAGTATTTTCCCCCAACGGCTCTGCTTTGAAAAGCAATGCATAATATGAAAGACATCAGCCTGGAAACCATTCCTTGCTTGCTGCCTAACTCCATTCCCAGGGTGCCATCTTTCCCATACTCATGGCAGTGGATATATTTCACTTCCTTGTTGCTTTTCAGCACTAACAGTAAATAAACTAAAATCCTTTTCCCTGGTCAGTTTCCTAAACATGCTTGCTGCCTTTTCTTATCCAGTGTGCCTGGGAGCGTTGGCGCTTTTCCCAGCAGTAGGAGGAGCATGGAAACAGTAAAAGCTACAGGACTATGTCATGACTATCCAAGATGATTTTTCACATGTGAATACAAATGCTCAGGTCTCAGTTATGAATCCCAAGTCCTGCAAGAACTGCCATACAGTTGGTCTGCAATGTTGTCAACCATTAGCTCTGTGGCCAGAAAAACATAGCCTTTATAGGCACAATGGGTGAAAATCATGCTTGATGTCAGTGAATTTATCCCAGGGATGATAATGACCCATTACATTTTCTAGGTACTACAAATGACTTAAAGCCCAACTTCTTTAGCTTTCATTTCTCTTACATGAGAGAAGCAAGTCTCCTCCCCTGCACCATGAAGGTTTTCTCCCTAAATCGTTTACTGTGATCATAACTACCTTCGTTGGCAATATGGACTTCCAAAGACTTCCATGGTCCCTACAAAGTCATTTTTCTTAATGTTGAGCATGAACTTTTCTGAGTTAAACTTTTGATCCCTATTCTTTGTTTTATTATTTTCAGCTAATGCAAGTAATTCCCTTTTTTGGTGATGTGCACTGACAGGTATTTAGATAAGTATTGTGTTCCTCCGACTTTAATTGCCTTTTACTAGGCTGTATAAACTGTGTTCTCCTCTTATTTTCTCTTTGGATGTTATGCATGTCCTGACATTTTTATTGACTTGTAGTTGCTCTTTTTGAAATTTTCCTGGTTATTTTCAAAATATTCCTTATAATGTGGAGAGCAGAACTGGATGTAAAATCCAGCCATGGAAACAAATAGCAGGATGGTCATAAAGTTTGGGCACTGAACTGGGACTTGGGACACCAGGGTTCCTTTCCTGGCTTGGCTGTATAGTTTCTATGTGACCTTGGGCAAGTCACTCAATTGCTCTGTGCCTCAGTTTCCCATCTGCAAAGTTGGGATAACAATATTTCTCTACCTCACAGGAATGTTGGGAAGATACTACAAGTGATGGAGAGCCATATAAGTATCTAGATACAAATTAACTGCACTATTAGTAGTTACCTCCTTTATCTCTTGTCATGGTAGTGGTGTGTGTAAGGGGTCATGTGCATCCTCTAGTCTTGAACGTAATGAGGGAGAATGAGCATTCACTAGCCCCTGAAATCTAATGGTAAGGAGCACAGTGTAAAGAAATTAGCTAAGGAAGGCCCTTGCAAACTGTAAATGTTCAGAGGAATTTATATAGCTAGAACATGAAGGCTTTGAGGAAAACTACGTACAATTTACATGGTCTAAGAAGGACTTGAAAAATAACTCTAAATATGAATTCTACCTTTCTCTTCTGCCACCTGAAACTTAATTGAATGATTTCCTAGTGTATCTTCTGATTTGGGTCTAAAAATAAACCTCCTTTAAAGAAATATATAGCATACATAATACAATAAATTACCAAGCCATAGAAATATTTTTTCTTTCATTTGAAGTTCACAAAGCTTATTTTTGATTAAAATGAACGTAAACCCCTTTCTACAAATGTTAAATAAAAGAATGATCTTCAAAGGCTGAGTTTACAATGGAAATGTGTAGCCTGGGGGTGCAGTGGAAAATATATTGGTATTTCATGTTACAGATACATAGTGGTCATTTTCCTTCACAGGAACACATGGTATGCAAATGATTTTCACACCAAGCTAAAAAGAAAAGGCAACCTAAGTGTAATCTTTAAGTGAATAGCAAAGACTCATCATAGCTGGATCTCACTCGGTCCTGGACAAATGCTCCTACAGGGGGTTGTTCTCATTGTGCTTATATACATATTCTACCTACTTAATAATGATCAAGTTCCAGAGCTGTGTTGAAATGCATCTTGGTATTCTGTTTGCAGTGCACCACACCTTTGCATGTTAGACGTTTGCCTTTCTGCCTGAGTGGGGGCAGAGTGAAGCTGTGAAAAGTTTCAAGGCGGAGGATCACACAGAATGAGAGAGAAACACTGCATCATCTCACATAGATATTTATATGTGTTGTTTGTTTGGCTGGCTTTCCTTAAAAGTAAATCCAGCTGAAACCACACATATTGCTCTTTGTATGGAAACCTAACATATGTGAAGTTGGAAGAAGAAAACCAGAGTTTCTCTGTGATGCTCTGAATAGTGAACCTTTAAAAATTAAGTACCAATAAGCAGGTTTTTTACATTTCTTTACATGTTTAGGGTGTTTTTTTTTTTTTGATGTGTTTGCCTTAAACTTTCTTCCCAGATGTTTCCACTTCTGTGTCCATTTAGTGATGCAGCCTGATTTACTCCTGGCTTGTCTAGCACTATGGCTGTGATTCAAACACTTTCCTGCTCCTCCAAACTAATGAGGACCAGCAGATCCAAATTAGGTGAAGACACGTTGCCACTTGCATTCCAGAGATGCATCATGCGTGAGCTCTCACGGAACACAGCACAGTTCAAAGGTATTCTGGATATAGCATTTATTCTAGCCTGTTCACAAACCCAAAACCCAGTAAGAGGACCATAGAATAAAAATAAATTGTACAGAAGTCTCATTGCAGCAAAGCTAACTGTTGGGAATGCTAGCATGAAAGCTATGCTATATTGTGATATAGAAGAGGCTATACTTAATAAAACTTCCATGTGTATAAACTTCTCAGAGACAATAGACTGTCTAATGTTGCCATGGTATCTGGAGGCTGGTGGAGAAAAAATGAATCTTGGCTAAAGGCTATTCCCTACTTTCCCCTCTTTTCCCTAGGAAGGTCCAAACAAGTCAAACATTTGTCAGACTTTTCTAACTGGTAAGTTTAAAATTACCTCCTCTTGCACTCGGCTACCTTGGAAAACCAGAGGGAAAATTGTCATTAAAATGGATGAGGCCTATCCACTCCTATATGGGAGTTTAGTGTCACTCCTTTGTATGTAGACTACAAATGTAGGGTCCAATCCTGCCAGGATTTGCACACATGCTTAATTGTACACATTGTGAGTAGTGCCATTGCTTTCAATGGGAGTACTCATGGTGCACAAAATTAAGCACGTGTTCTAATCTGCAGGAATGGAGCCTAAATTGCTTCATCACAGTTTCACCCTTGAAACAGTGAAAGATCATATTAACTTTGTTACCCAGGCTTTTTGTTCAACCCAAGGTCTTTTCTCTACACCTCAAATGCAAGTGACCAATCCCATGAGAAATAACAGACTATAAAGCCAAAATGACAGAAAACTGTCTGACAAAAACCTATTCTGTGAAAGTGTTGCTGTAAGAGGATATATTATCACTGAATGCATTTCAAGAGTTACTGTATGGTTCAAGGTAAGGTTCTCTGATCATGGACTAGCTTAACACTACTAAATGGGACCTGAGAGAAGGGGAGCAAAAGGGACTTCCAAGATCCCTGACTCTGGGCTAGCTGGGGAGTTAATACTGCAGCCAGGAATAGCTGGAGTTCAGTGATGCTGTGGTCATACCCCTGCTGTCTGGCCACACTCCTCTGATGGATGCTGACTGGTGGTAATATAGAGCTGGTACACTGCTTCTATGCCTCCTTGGATGTCCTGTGAATCTTGATGTGATAATCAGTGTCCAGACACTGAAAGGTAAAAACAGAAGTTTTAAGCCCCAAGAATAAACGGTTAAATCATCCGATTGTATACTGTCATTGTATTACACAAATATATCTAGTAAAAGTCTTTTATGAAAGCTTGTATTGTTCTGAACTTGATAGCCATTATGAGATATGTCTAGAGAGCTTGGCTATGAAGTTATGTATTTGTGCAGAAAACTGTGCTCATAAACTTCAACTACACTTCACAGCAGGGTAGGGTGGCACTTCAAAAGGCAACTTGTGTGTGTTTTCTGTGTAACTTGTATATGTTTCCTCTCCCTTACTATTTCATCTTTGAATCAGTGGTTTTTCTATTAAATAAACTTTTGGTTTATTTTTACCTCAAGCAGGTCTCTGACATGCAAACTGTGGAGAATGGGGGCCAAAGGGAGCTGATAACTGGGGAGCTGATTTCACGCCTTCAGGGTGATGAACCAGATAAGAATGGGTCTGACTGGCTGGTAGTTAAGAACTCAGGGAGAACAGATTTGGGGAGACTCAGGACTGGAAGGGCTATTGATGTCACTTGGCAAGGAGTAAGTAGGCTGGTGAGACATTATGCTTGTAGATCAGGGGTCTGAACCATAGCTGCATGGCACTAAGGCACCCTGAAATTAAAGGGCAGGCAGGGACAGGAGCCCTAACTGATTTTGGTGGATTTGGGGGACCACCCATATTGGTAAGGGGTGATTATATTGGGCCTAGAATCTTAGGCAGAAAGAAGCAAGATAGAGAGACTCTAGTAATATGCATTAAAAAACAGGGCCAGATTTACAAAGGTATTTAGGCACCTAAAAGCTCCGGGTAGGTCTATACTGATGGCGGCAAAGTCGTTGCCATCAGATCGATCTTTCTGGATCGATTGAGCGGTCAGTGTAGACCCACTCAATTGATCAGGAAGTCGATGCAGTAAATCCACCCCCTCAACTAGTGTAGTGCTGCGTCAACGGGAACGCAGTTCCCATCGGCGCGGCGCAGTGAAGATGGCGTGCAGAAGGGAAGCACAGCAGTTGATCAGAGTTACGCAAGCTACTCTGCGTAACTTGTGTGACTCCCGTCAACTGCTGCCGAATTTCCAGGTAAGTGTAGACCAGGGCTCAGATAGAGGCATCTAGTGGGATTTACAAAAGCACCTAAATAGGGTACGTGACTAATGTCCATTCACTTTCAAGGATTAGGCTTTCAAATTGATTAGTTACCTGACCTGTTAAGGCACTTTTCTAAATCCCATTAAGTACCTTTACGCTCCTAAATACCTTTGTAAATCGGCCCCATTATGCTTTAAATTCTACTTTTATCCTCAATAGTTTGTAGACATTTTAGAAAGTGCCCCCAGCTCTTTGTCATCTGAGACCACTTTGCTGAGGTATGGGCCAAAGGACGGTTCCACCAGTGCGGGGTGGTTTAGTGCTTTCTGGCTAGTGTCTCATTCTTCTTGCTGGAGGTGCTGACATTAGGCAGCCCTATCCTGTCTCTTCAGTGCTGGAATAATTTGGTGAGTGATGTGGCACTTAAATCCAGCAGTGGATCCATACAGCTTTTTTTGGCTAGAAAAAAAGGGCTTAGTCTGTGAATAGACTCACTTATTCTTAACACCGGAAGAACACTTTAATGAAAAACTTTGAAGAAAAAAGGTTGGAATAAAAAGTCATTAAAAATGACTCCCATATGGAATTCTGTTACTTTTCTATCATGTTTTCAGACTCCGGAATGGGGTGTTTTAAGAATTCCAACTTTTCATGCTGTGAACCTTTCACAGCTGTAGGATCATGATATTTTCTAGTGGTTGTCATCGTGGCTGCATAAAAATTGGGAATCTGGAATTAAATCTGAATCAAGTATATACTCTGCAAACACACTTTTTGAGATGGGATAATCAACTAGGATCTCCCGTTTTTCCCTTCTTCCCACTGCCACTTCTATGTCACACAAAACGTTGTTCATTACACTGTTCATTACATTTTTATTTAACGTGAAAATACACTTCAGATTCTGCAAGAACCTTAAAAAGTCAACTACTTTAGAAACAGTAGTTTAAGAAATTTTCTGTAGTTGAGAAATTCTGATCTATGAAATTTTACATCTTATTTAAAGAAATAAAATGTATGTAATAGTGAAATTTCTTGTGGGACAGCTCTATTTGTTTTCACCCTGAATTAGGATGAAATGTCAAAATATTGAAAATTTTCACCAGCTGAAAGTTACAAAACCTTTCAATTCAGAAATATTGAAATAATTTGTTTTAACATTTTTTATCAAAATTTTTTGATGTTCACAGATCAAACATTTTACTTTGTTTGTCAAACTGAATTTTAGCTGAACTGCATCTGCCTAAATTCCCATAGTCTCTTATGTCCCCATTCTCCTCTATCTGCTGGGATGTCTGGCCAGATTAAATCTCTGATAATGCACCACAGCAGTTAAACCAGAGGGGAGACCATTGTTCATGATAGGAGATGTAGTCCAACCCATATTGGAGAATGAATCATCCAAACTACAACGCTCCCAACATACCACAATTAATGTAGAGCTGACCTGGAAAGGAATGTTTCCCAATTTCTTCTGACATACCAAAATATTTAGATTCTACATGACCTAACCCCAAACAAAATATTTAATTTCCATTTTCCTGCTGGACAATTACTTTTTTTGGCAAAATCAAAATTTACTGTTGGAAAATTTTCCATCAAGAAAATATTTCAGCAGAAAATTCCCAAACAGCTCTAAAGTGCTGCTATTTCCCTACCTGCCCAAATTAAACCATGGTTAGATATTGATCACTTTAATCCACTTCCCTTCTAGTAACAAAGTTAAAAGGAATGTATTAACAGATTAACTACTCTTAGACCTCATTCTATCCCCTCTAACTGTCTTCATTCATCACAAAATTAATGAAGGGTAATTATTAATGATTTTCTCCAGTCTTTGCAATTAACACCACACCTCAAATTGGCTCAGAGCAGGGAAAGTGAGACATTTCTCATCTTACATCTCCCTAGTGATGTAAACTGGCAGGAGAGATAACAGCATGCTTTAAACTTGTTAATGCTAAATACGCAAATCTTTGGATACAAATTAGTAAGAGGTGCCATGAAAACCACTAAATCACTTGTCTTTAAAATTCCATTGTGTCGTGTCATGGTTTTGCATGATTAAGTTGACTATTATCACATGTATACCTCAGGCATGAAATAATTTTTCATATTGCCCTGGGATCATACTTCTGGCAGGAGCTCTTTTGAGCTACCAGCTTGTTTATTATTATTATCCTCATCATTATTAGCAGTAAAAAAAATTATATTGTGGTCGCACCCAAAGGCCCCAGTTGGGTCTTTTAAGGTGATTAGCAATGTTCTGATAAGCAGGTCCAGATTAGTGAGCCAGTGGGTAGCTTCAAAAATAGGTTGGTGTAAGTCTGAGATGCCACCATTGTACTGCACATTGTACAGCAGTGTACTGCATATCCACGGATTTGGTATGTGAGTTGCTGGCTCAGACTGTTGTGCAATATTCAGTGGTCTCCTATACTAGTACTTAAATAGGGCTCATTTTGGACTCATTGATTGCAAAAGGTGACATTAAGTGGTTTCTTGGTGGATTTATTGTTTAGGTGAAATGCTGTTACAAATGTTTTGAAAGTGTTGGGGTGGAGCTTCCATTATTAAAAGTATTTTGCCATTATCTTGTGGTTGGTGGAGAAGATGTCACTAGGGGTGATGAGATCTTTGCCTTGTGCCACAAACAGGGATGGAGAAGGAGGCATACAGTATGAAGTTAGAGGAGGGATGGACCAGAGTGGGATTTTGTGCTGGGGAAGAGTGAGGGTGGAGGAGGGGATGGGGATGGAAGCAGGACTAAGGCTGAGAAAAGAGGAGGAGTCACAAGTGAAATGTGGATTTGTGGATGTAAGAGGAAATATAGGCCGTGCTCCTGCTCCCATTGAAGTCAATAGTGAAATAATGAATCATGCCCAATAGGAAATGGAAGGGGATCATGATAGTGGTAGAAGGGGACCCAGGCTGGGGAAGAGGGAAAAAAAGATAAAGCAGAGGAGAGCTATGGTGGAAGTGAAAAAAGCAACAGGAGAGCATGGCTAGATGAGAGAAAAAGAAAATACCCACAGGAACACAAAACTCCAGACTTTAGAGTCTGCTGCAGACGACACTGCTGATCATCATGTAAGGATTCCGATCGTAGAAGGGGGTTGGAAGTACTTGAGAAAAACACACATTTTTTTTTTCAAAAACAGATTAGGAAAGGAGAGAAGTACA
Organism: Emydura macquarii macquarii; assembly: GCF_026122565.2. NCBI lineage: Eukaryota > Metazoa > Chordata > Testudines > Chelidae > Emydura > Emydura macquarii. The sequence continues at coordinate 31,824,325 of NW_027132013.1, read as the reverse complement.
TGGTGGAATAAAGTCAGAAGGTTAGTGTGCCATAACTAAATGTATTATCAGCAATTTCCAAGTACATTACAAATATGTTTTTTGGTGTATAATATATTAATTCACTTGTGGACCTGGTAAGGAATTTTGCATCAGAATGAATTTCTGACAAAAAATGCCTTTTTTGTAGAACTTACATTTTCAGTAGGAAAATTTGCCAAAAATGTGATTTTTTTCCTATCAACAAACTCAGAATGACAGTTCCCTCCTGCCTACCTGAAAGAATATTTTAAATTTCATTTTCTGCCTCAAGGCAGAAAATTTTCCACGCATGCAGCTGGGGAACCACAGCCAAGATGGTGGCTGAGGTTGGAGTAGGGAGATGGGGAGTCTGAGGTGCTTAGCCTGGGCAACCCACCTAGCAAACTCTTGTCAATTTCACTTTCTGCTGGTATGGAGACATTGACAAGAGCCTAGTCCAGGTGGGCAGCTGGCAAGCTGAAAGATTGCATTTCAGTTCTTTTGAAATTGAATTTTTCTGGAAATCCTTTCTTATGAACAGTTTTGTAGTTTTGACTTTTTGTCCCAATTTGATACAGATAAAAATAAAAAATGCGAATTTTTTTTGCAGGAAAGGATTTCTATTTTTTACCCAGCTCTCCTCACTTGCACATTCTGTCACCCTAAGACTTCACCTGTTCTAGTTCTAGTTCTGAGTTCAGTTTTTTGTTCCTTCCTCAACTGTTGTGCAGAATTGCTGTCTGCCAGTAAATAATGGCTGTAATCCACGGCTGATTGTTCTTTGGTACCAGGTAAGGAGTTGAAGTCACTCATTCACACACATGTATGTATGTATAACTTCTTACTGCTAGTACCTTCCAAGATAGGTGTTATTTATTTTCTTAAATTGTACCTCCTGGCGTCATGTATTCAGCAGGAGGTTTTATTTGATTGTCTGTTTCTCTGTTGTGCAGAAGGGTGAGGAAGAAAAACAGAACCCTCAGGTTTGTAGAGAGAGTCCATACACTAACTCAAATGATCTCAGGAATAGTGCTGGTGCCATAACCATTCACTTTGTTGTGATCAGTGGTCTGTGACATACACTTTTTTACTAGTCTCTTTCTGTTTGCCTCATTCCAGGAACACATTCAGTTTCTTGCGTGTATGGAGATGTTGTGGAGAAGATGGTTGAGGAATTTAAAAAAAGGCTTCCAGAAATTGTCTGCGTGGGGTGGAAAATTCTGGCCTGGCCTGGAGAAATGCATCAGCCAATGTGGATTCATTAATTATTTCCATTTCTTGTTCCAGCAGAAGCCTCTGAATCATACAGGTGGAGGGAGGGAGGGAGGGAAAAGGAAGGCTGAGATCTTTTAGCAAGACACAAAAAATGCTAAGGAAAAGGTAAAGTTCTGCTAAATAAACCCACTATAGAGTGGCTTCTGTCTTGCTACTTATTAATCATTGCTTACACCTCCTGCAACTGTCATTTGCTACCGAGCTATAATGTGTATCAGATGCTCATTATCCTATCTAGGTATCAAAGAAGTATGAAATCATATCAGCTCTTACACCAAGAAGGAAGGATGGTGGATGCCAAGGTAATATGTTTTTTAATTTAATGTAAATGGGGAAATACAGACTCCATTAATAAAATACCATGAGAACAAAGAGCCTAGGATTGGCCATAGACTGTAATGGTGAGGCCCAGATTCTGGGTTCCCATCCCATAGCAAAAAGGAATTTTGTAATTTCTCACAACCATGTATACTGATTATGCATAAGGTTTACTCATCCTGTTGATCCTGAGGTTAGTTGGCACTGAATCACAAGTGGGGAACACAGGAGAGTCACACATCCTCACAGAGTGTCAAGGCTGAGCCACGGATGGCTTGTGTGCATTGGTTAGCTGCTCAGATGTGGTCAGGAGACGAATAGTGGCATCAGGAGCGAGCTGGGTCAGAATTCTGGGAAGTCAGGCAGTAAGTGGCAGGTGGCAGGCAAATAGCAGAATCGGGGTTGAGCCGGGTCAGAATGTCTGGAAGTTAAGGTCAGGCACCAGGTTATAGACCACAGTCAGATAGCAAAGTCAAGGACAAACCAGCAACAGAAGCTGGAGTCTAGCATCAACAGCAAGCAAGGACCCAAGCAGCACACAGGCAGTCTGCATTGTTGCTCAGACAGCTCCAGATGCTGGCTTCCTGGTTTAAATACTAGCATCAGTCAATCAGTGGGCTGTGAGAGCCCACCACGCAGGCCCTGGTGGGCAATACATCTTGCTAAGCCTAGTTTCACAGGGTCCTCCAGCAGAGACCTAGCCTAAGTTTCCAGTGGTAATGTAAAAGTGTTAGTGGTCTACAGCCCACAGAGTTCTAGTCTTGTAGGTTATTACAGCAAGACTGAGAACATAGGACCAGGGCCCCCACATGGAAGAGGGGGAAGGGTACACTTTACTGGGGCCCGGAGGCCCTCGGGGGGCCCGGCCCAGGCTGCAGCCCCCATGGATATGTGTGTGGAGGGGGCCCATGTTACAAGTTTGTACTGGGCCCAAAAAAATTATGCTTGGGCCCTGCACAGGACAACAAGCAGGGCGCTGTTGGGCTTCTTCTTCCCTACTGGCTCATGGAGACTATTGTAATCCCTACTGCAAAACATTCTCCCCTAGCATTATTCCTGTTGCAATACATTTCTAAGATTTAATGCCAATGTTTCTACTGATAAGAGAGCATTAGCAATATTAAACCATGTATCTCATCAGAAATGCTTTAACTTTCTCCTTGGTTTCCTTTTTCTTCCACATTGGTTCCACTGCTGCTGCACGTGCCTTTAAATCTGGAAACTTGCTGCTAATGTCAAAGATTTTGGACTTAAACACCGATGGAGCTATGAGAGTGAGATCACAGGTAATCAACACAACAGCTGCTTCTCAGGGTTTTCCTTCAGCTGTGTAAAAAGGGCTAAGTGTTTAACAACAGAAGTTGCTGTTAGCACAGTGTGAGCAATACACAACTAACCAAGCTTCTTCACATTAAATTAACCTGTGGCATTTACTGAATCCCGATGAATGATAATGAATATAGTCACATGACTTTCTCTGGAGATGAATCCAAATTATGCACAATTTAGTTGCATGAAGACTGAAGCCATTTTCAGACAAAATAGCCAAGGAAGGATCCATGTGAAATGACTGACCCAGTGATTGTTTCTTAAGCCAAAGAGGTGGGATTTGGTTGATTTCCTGTTTAATGAAAACCTGCCACAGAACTGAAACTAGCTAATCATCTTCTATATTTTAGAAGCTTTTCATGTGCAAGACATCTTAGTTAGTTCCTCAATGATATCTTGCTTTTGTGGTGAAACTGTGGTATTGCATAGATATTAAGATTCTGTAATAAGCATTTTGGCTGGTCAGTCTATGTGATTATAAAAAAGTGCTGTCAAAGTAATTTAAACAGTGATTTATTATGTATTTTTCATATTTAGTGTGATTGTGATTTTGCACCACAGTTACATGAATATTAAAAAAAATATAGATTCTTTTCAAAACAGGAACTCTTTGCTACCCTTTCCTTCCAAAGAAATTATGTCGGAATAATACTATTGGAGCTGCCAGTCATTATCTTAGCAGTCATGTTGTAAGAGTCAAATCATGGATTGTACCCTAAAAATGGAATAACTCAAGCTCAGCCTGACCTCAGGCAGACCATAAAAGAAAAGAAATAGAAGTGGATTTATGAGAACTTAAATGTAATGCTTAATTAACTTGTTATACGTATTTTTCATTTTCAGAAAGTCCAGACCCTCTTGGTTTCACCATTAATATCCCATTTATAGGTTAGATGGAATGGACTCTCACATCAAACAGGAAAAGATTTGTGTTCTCTTTTTCCTCAGTGCATGGTTTTAGTTTCAGAAGACGATGACAGTAAATCTAGTCAGTGTAATCAAATTAAACTGAAGTTCTATGTATAGGCCTAGAAAGAGTATATCAGATATCTTATCAGATATAGTCACTGATTAAATAAATAATTAAAATGTTTTATTCAAAAATGTTATTACTGCCTTAACACAATATTTACTGTAGAGGGACTTTCTGTTATAAGAAGAGGATGCAGTAATTCTCCCTCTAACCTTAACAGAGAATTTTAGGAAATGAAGGCCCATATAAACAAAGAGAGAAAGAGGAACATAATATTGCAGAGAAAGCTTGATCTTGTTCCATTGAAGTCAGTGAGAGCAGGATCAGGGCCTAAAGCAGTAAAAACACATGCACCTATAAGGAGATATACTTAGAAAGGCAGGGAGAGCCCTAATGATTATAAATAGTATCTTAGTTTTATTTCTTTAGTCTAATATATTAAACGAACACAAGCATAAATGCACACACTCATTTATGTACTGTGGCACACTGCTGGCTCTATTCCACTGGTCTTGTGCTTTTTCCTTTTGTAGTAGGTCAGGGCACTACCAGTCACCCCATCTTCCAATAAAGTCCTGTAGGGAGGGCAGGGGGAAGGGACCCAGGCCCGCCCTCTACTCCAGGTCCCAGCCCAAGGGTGCTACGAATCGCAGTTATGCACTGCTGACAGTGTCCAAGTCTGCAACTCTTTTCCCTGGACTTTTTCCTTCTCTACTGCTTCAGCTCCTTGTTCCCTGCCCCCTCTCTGCCTGGGCAGGCTTCTTCTCTCAGGCCTCAGTGCCTGGGGAGTGTCTCCACTCTGCTTACACCAGTCTTCCCCTTCCTGATCCTAGTACCTTTCTCAGGATTCTCCTTTGCTCCTTCACACAGTCTAACGTTCCTCCTACTCTACCTCCAGATCGCTTTCCAGTCTGGCCCGAGCAGGGGTTTTTATAAGGCACCTGGCTGGGTGTTAATTAGCCTCAGGTGCTCCCAATTGCCCTTGTTGTAATCCCTGCTTAGTCAGCAGGGAACAGAGCCTGGATCATTCTAGGGCTTATATATCTCCCTTCTACCACTCTCAGGCTGCCATCTGCTGGCTCCCTAGACACCTTTTGGGAGCAGTGGGTGCTGTCTGGGGCTCTCTGCTCGGTGTCCCCCTCCGGTTTCCTCTTTTTGACCCTGTGACCCCCACGCCCCTCCCTGTTTTTTCATCAGTTGTCCCCCGACGTTAGTTGTCTCCCGGGTCCAGCGACTCCTCCCCTTAGGCTGGGGGAGGGGCCTTTAGCAGTGGGCGGGCTTGCGCCCACCCACTTCCCGGGTCGCAAATAGGACCACTCTCAGGCTGCCATCTGCTGGCTCCCTAGACACCTTTCGGGAGCAGTGGGCGCTGTCTGGGGTTCTTTGCTTGGTGTCCCCTTTCCTGTATGCAGGTATAAGGGGATCTATGGGAGAAAGAGTAAAAGAACGGGGCAAGAGAAGGAGTGGGGATGAAGTGGGTTACTGTGGAACTCTCTGGTGAGGATAAGGAACAGAACAAGAGGTGGTAGGGGATTCATGAAAAGCAGGATGAGGGTCAGGTAAATGTCACAGAAACCAAGGAGGAGTAGATGGCACTTCCCTCATCATCTTCTATTGGCCCCCTGTGAGTGTTATACTTGCAGGATGAGATGTGGAAGGGAGCAGGGGGCCATAGAAAACTAATGGCCATGTTCTGTCCTGTGACATATAGATTCATATTGCACAGCTCCTCCTAGTGCCTCCAGTGGTAGTTGCACATGTATAACTCAGGGCAGAATTTGGGCTGAAAGGGATGCCTGCTGAAGGAATAAGTTAGAGATCACCTAGAAAGAGAGCAGGGGTTTTCAAACTTTTTTTTTCTGGGACCCGCTTTGAAAATATTTCAGGCTGTAATGACTCTCCAAAAAAAGGGATGACCCCCCCCACACACACACACAATGCCATGCCACCCCCTCCCCCCCCCCCCCCCCATGCCAGGCTACCCTTACTTCTGCGCTGCTTCTGGGGGCAGCACTGCTTTCAGAGCACCCGGTCAGTAGCTGCTGCTCTCCAGCCACCCATCTCTGCAGGGTTCTGGCTGTCAGCCATGCACAGCATGTCTGGGGAGCTGACAGCTTCTGAATTCCCCCCCGCCCCCACATAATAACCTCACAACCCCTTGAGTGGTTTCGACCCCTAGTTTGAGAACCCCTGAAATAGAAAAACTTCTCCACTGATTTTGATGCAGAGGGCATTTAAGATTACAGGGATCTCCCAATGCTGACCTTCCCCTTGAGTAGCTCTGGTATTTTAAGCTTTCCTGCAAACAGCAGGTGGTTTGGGTTTTCTAATACCAGCCTGTATTAAGAGAAAGTGTACATAATGTGGTGTGCATATTGTTTTGGGTAACTGCTAGTCCTATGACTTTGTTTTCTTTTTCATTGTTTTCTTTGTTCTCTGAGATCTTTGTTACGGTGGCATTTTCATTGCTAGAGTTCTGTGTCTCCTAGGCCAGTTGCTTTGCTAGTGGGTTTTGACTGAAAGGTTCAGCACAAAGAGCCTGGTGCTCCATTGCCTACCACCTTCTGCAGTCATTTACTTTGGTAGCCTTTTGCACTTGCTGCACTATACAGTACACTGAGTGTGCATTGTATAAGGGCAACCAATAATTCAGCCCACAGTGTTTTAATGTATGTTGGGGTTGGGCCATTGTAAGACACCAATTTCAGCAGTGCCTGGAAGAAGCAGCAGACAGAGGAGCAGTTTGTCTGGAGATATTTGAACCCAGCGATATGTGTGTAAGTGTTGCAGTAGTCCTGCAGTGAGGCTACATATATTTATGTTTTTGCTACTTTTTGTGTTACTCATTCTTCGTGGAAGTTATAATAGGGACTATGTTTATTCTGTAAATACAAATAAACTGGGAAAGACGATCTCAAATCTGTGTCCACTCATTTGTCTCTCTTTGAGGAATGAATGTACTGGAATCTAAACTCCTCTATGGATGTAGTAGGTAAATATATATTATTATGTGATAGGAGAAGACATATTTTTAAAAGAAGAAGCCCACTTGTGCATAGCCATAAAGGAGATCTAATATCCTGCCTCTGTACACATTTTTTAGTTCAAGGGAGAAAGTATAACAATGCTAATGAAGTTCCACACTATACGTCTCTGACAACTGAAGAATAAAAGACAGACCAGACCAAAGCTAAGCCTAAAGATATCATCACAGAAGAAATGATGGAGGCGTCGTCTCATCAATTTCCAATGTCAGGTGACTTTCCTGCACTGGACGTTCCACATGACTTTAGGACATGCCAAGGTCCCAAACTAGATTTTCTTTAGGAAGATGCAAGATGGTGTCACAGAAGGAAATGCTGGCTCAGCAATAGCATTTAAATCACATTATTTAGGAGATTACACTTGTCTTTCTGGTATTTTGAATCTTCTTCTGTAACTTGTCAAACAGCAGCTGGGACCTAGAGTAGTGTTTCTCAATGACCAGTTCGTGGCCCAGCGCCAGTCCCTGAGATCTCCCTGAAACCATTTAGGAAAGCAGCAAGCCAGTCCCTGGTATCAAAAAATATTGAGAATCACTACTGTAGAAGAGATTTAAATCTCACAGAACTAGTGTGGTAGAAGTGCATTAGCACTGATTACACAGTGGCACTGTCTGTCATTTGGCATATATCATATATCTTTGCTTTAGCTGCCTGTTGCACAGTTATCACTACCATCTCTTCCAGTTTTGACCATTCGATGCTCTGCTGTTTTGGAAGTTATTGAACAACTATTCACTGCAAGGGAAAAGGAAACTTTGTGCTTTGTAATGGCAGACAGTCTGAAATTCAAAGGTTAAATTAACTTTTATGGAAGAGACTGTAAATGAATTTCAAATATGATGGCATATGGTTTAGTAATATAAAGAGTATACAGAATAAGTTAAGTAAAATGTTTATTACGTGTTAAACATTACAATTTTTCATTCTTATTTTTAAACCACAGAACTGAAAGTGTTACAAATGACACGGTGCTTTTGGTTTGCAAATAAATCATATTTCATATTGGGTGTTTCATGTTGGGGCATCAGGAGGACTCCTTTAGATATCACTATGACTTTTAGAATGAATTTGTTTTCACCATTTGTGACTAACGTGAATCCAGTTTACTTTGACGCTGTCCTAACTACAGTCACTTAGTTAGCAGTAAGCACTGCAGCAAATAGAATATGTATTAACCTACAATCTCTCAAGATGCCTGGAGTGCATAGCCACAAAGGGCTGGATTAAAGTTGACCTGGCAGCCTAAAAACAGCATTTGCTGGCTTTCTTTTATTAGTCAGTCCCTTACCAGCATTTTGAGGGGATTTTTTTTTCTATTTAATTTATTTGTCAGCGGATGTGGTATTGAATTATTAACATGTTGTTGCTCTTTTTGAGCAGCTAGTTCCAGTTCACTCTAGGTTAATGTTACCCCAAGAGTAATAATGAAAAGTAATCATTAGGTTGTTAATTTAACAATGTCTTCATTTTTCATATGATCTGGTACAATTTCCAGAACAAAGCCATAGATGTGACACTTAATTTTAAGATTAAAGAAATGCTGTCATGAGTTGCAGTGCAGGAAGCATAAATGCCAGAGGCATCATAACATCTACTTTTTTTTTTTTTTTTTAGACAAAAGAGGTTTACAATTCAGTATGTGCTATACAATGAAATGTATACAGTTTTATTTTTCGATAACACAGCCATACCTACAAATATGATGGATTGCAGTTTAAGCACAATGGTTATTTGCAATGAGGGTGGGGGGAGAAAGGCTCTGCAGATGAATTGGTACAGGGCTCCATGCTGTGACTTATGCATTAATCATGAAGCATCATGCTTATGCAAATGTGTAGGAGCCCAATTAGGCATACAGCACAGAGCACTGGGAATAATGTTATGGGCTATTGGGCCTTTGAAATACACTCCTTGGCCAAATTTTCTAAAGCAAAGCAGATTTGAGATGCCTTTTACTTTTCAAAACAGGTGTACAATTGTCTTCTTAGTGCTTATTTCATGCCTTCAACCTTAAAATAAAGCTTTATCCCAGTTGGCATGAATTTCCCTAGTCACTGAAGAGTAGCAGTGGAAATTCTGAATCACTGACAAGAAAATAAAATGTTCATTCAGAACATAGACGTGCTGAGAATATTGAGAATCCTTCAATATTTGGACATTTTCACTGTGCATTTTGAATATCCCACACTCTGAATATATTTAGGCTTCATCTTGCAGTTTATCTATTCCTTTTACAGTATGCAACTAATCAAAATATTCTGATTTACACCCTGAAAATCCAATGCACGAAATGTAAATATGACAAATATTAAACATGACACTATGGAACGTAAGCTTTCATTACGTAGACTTATTCATGTTCTTGCCACAAATTACTCTTTCTAAGAAAACTACCAGTGAATTCCTTTTGTTCATAAAATGTTTGTCACGATTTCTTTACATTTATTAGTGGGGTTTGATCAAAGTACAACCATTTGTTTATCTTTTGAAACTGATCTGTACAAAAAAAGGCCATTTAAAAACGATCGTTGTGGAAGCAATCCGGGTCATTAATGGGCAGGCAGCTGAACTGCTGACATACACAAGAAAAGTTCTATTTTGATTAGGCAACACTATAATGATGGGTGTTTCTGGGCTGAAAACACTTGTCTGAGTATCCGTTTTCTTTAGACTTGTGGTCTTTGCATTCCTCACTTGTTCTGAGACTTGCCTGTGGATCAAGTTGTTTCTATACAGAACACTGAAATGAATGCTGTTTTATGTGCGAGAAAGAAAGACAATCTAAAATCTTTGGCGTGAGAAACAAATGCCTGAAAAACTCCCTCAGGAGCACAGGAATGACATTGTGTCCTTTTAAAAAAGGTGCCAATACACTTAGATATTTCTCTAAATGCTCGCCGCTAACATGCCTGAGACTCTGGTGGAAATTTGGCTTGCTGCTGCCTTACAGCGTGCCCAGCAGAACCAGAATACTTCAATGTTGGCTTGGCAGACAAAGTATTTGCCCCCTTGTTGGATGTCTCAATCACATTCTGATGTTAAATTGTGGAGCCAGCTTTGTCACCCATATATCATATTTTCATGAGAGGAGGAGGCTGACACGTAGTTGGCCCAGAAGCAGGCCCGTGGAGCACAGCTGGAAGGGAGAGTCTGATTTTCTTCTTTCCTCCTTGCACGTTGTTGCAGTTGCAGCGTAACTGGACTTCTATCTCTCCCTCTGAGGTCCACTTCAGGAGTGCCCAGTCCGGTCTCCAGCTGTCACCTGTCCCTGGGCAGGGATCTTGTCCCATTCCATTCTGACTGGAGGTTTTAAATCTGCACAGCTCCCTGCCTTACACTGAGATCCAGTCTGCCTAGCACCCAGCATAAACTTAATACAATCTGATCCCCAAAGACAATGCATAAGGTTGCAATATCTGCAACACATATCACCATTGTTTCTATGCCTCTTAGTGGCAGGTCCAGAAGAACCCTGCGCTCTGGGATTAAAACCAGTAAAATGATAGGAAAGAATTAATCAGTAATAATAATAATTATATCTAACTTTACAGAGTGGCATAGCTTTACATTTAAATACTTCCTGTCAAGCGTAATTCCCTGACAGTGGCCTGAGGGGGAGGAGGCAGGCACCAGCACGGTAGGCACAGATGCAGCTGGCTCTGTTGCCAACCAGCAGGAAAAGTCTCTTACCAGACTGAGTCCAGAGTGCTGCATCCTGCACAACTGACTTTGTACATGTCCCCTACTGCTTGGATTCAGCCAAATTAATCATCTCCCTTAAGTGTAATTCCGCTTTTCTGCCTACAGGCCTAGCTAACCCTGGTAAAGGGAACGCTCCCCCTGCTCCCACTTCTGCTGTACTCTCCTGACAACGTCAGAGGCTGGAGTCTGGCTCTACTCTAACCTAACAGTTCCCAACTGCCGCTGCTGTCCAAAAGGGCTGGCATTTGAAGGGGGAGTCAGGACAGCCATGGAAGGCAACGGGAAGGTTGGGCAGACGCAGGAGAAGGGGAATATTAGCCAACACTGGAAGAACACATTTGAAGAAACTGATATCTCTTATTTAGGGAACTGCAGTAGGGAAAATCGTCAACTCCTGTTGACTTCACTAGGAGATGGTGGTGCAGAACACCTCCCAGGCAGCACTACACACCTCAGGCCCATGGAAAGCAGTAAAATCCAAGCCTGACCTTTTATGGGTTCACCCACACTATTCTTAATCTAGCTTGCCTTACCCATATACCAAGCTAATGGCTGCAATAAAGATAACCCACCACCCCCATGTTAACTTTCCCCATTACTGAACTTTTCAGTATAGCTGCTCAGTTCCTTATTTGCCAACAAAAAACTGTTAATGCAGAGGTTGCCCAATGGTTGCTTGTTTCCTTCCAGAATGTCAAGTGCAGCAAAACTCAAATCTCTGAAAAATCAGGAAATACAGAGTTAAGATGCATGTCAATGCGATCCTAACGCTCCCCGGGAATTGGCAGTGGCCATTGGGAATTATCTGCACATGCTCCAGCTTCACTCACTGTGTAGCTAAACTGAATGGTGGAGGGATTAGTGGCAGCAGCTTGACAGCACTGTGATTATATGAGGAGATCTGGGTCTGAGCCTGCTCCCTCCCTGTGTGTGATCAAAGGAAAGAAGTGCATATGTCCCTGGAGGGATCAAATCTGCATAATTTCAGCTCTGAGTGCTGAAGGTTGTGTCAGTAGCGGGACACATGGATCTTCTTGCCCTAGTAATTGTCAGCAGTATGGTGGGACATGGGAGCAGTCTCTGGTTTAACAATGGAAGAGGGAGCATTTGTTACACTGAGAGACTACACAGCCTTTGCAACTTACATTTAGCTATTAGTTAACTTCTTTAAACTTGTATCCTCCTGTCGCAGTTAAAGAGACTGTGGCAGCATTAGTGAGGTGAGGGTTTATAAATTCTTGCCTGACTGAATAAACTTATGAAGGGAAGATGGTGCTCTGTAGCACAAGAGCCCTATAGAAGGCAGGGGAATGGATATTTTATGTGCTGAGCCAATATCTGCACCACTTTGGATACCAATTTCTGTTTCACCAACAACCGAGGATCAATCTGCCATTAACACCAGAGCTGGAATACTGCTTGCTGTGGAGATCCCCAGACTGTTTGCTGACAGACTCTGATGTGTTTGAAAGAACTAAGATTCTGCCATTCTTCTCAAGCACTGACGACACATGCTACATATTATGTTACATACATATGTTTCGAGGTGACACATGCTACATATTATAGCCACACTGACTAAGGACTTGTCTTCACATACAGCACTATAGTACTGCAGCAGCACCGCTGTAGTGCTTTAGTGAAGATGCTCCCATGCTGACAGGAGAGCTTCTCCTGTCAGTGTAGTTCATTCATTTCCTTGAGAGGCGGTAGCTATGTCGATGGGAGAAGCTTACTGTCAACATAGTGCTGTCCACACGGGGGTGGGGTGATGTTAAGTCGCTATAACTGTGTCACTCAGGGGAGTGGATTTTCCACACTCCTGAGCGATGTAGTTACGTTGATATAGTTTAGCATAGACCTCACCTGAGAGAGAAATCATCTTTGAAAAAAGATCAGAGGCGAATGTGTTTATGTATATTTTAAAGTATAGAAGTGTAAATGTTATTTGGGAACCTTGAATTTAAATTTAAAGATGAAACAGCAATGAAGTGGGGAAGTCTGTATGAGGAAAACTAGATTTACTGCCTTAATATCTTTTGTTTAAAAGTTATTCATAGCATTCCAAGTACTATTTATAATACTTTATAATATATTTAATGTTTTTGTAGACATTAAATGTTTGTTTTACTAATAAACTGTATGATGGTTCTCTCACTGAAGTTGAGTAGGACCAATTAACACCTATTTTTCAAGGTTTTACATACAATAGTCCTGAGATTCAACCCAAAGTAATGTTTTCTGGGGAAAAGAAAAGTCCTGCAAAGACAGAACTCTGGTCTGGGTTTTAGCAAGAGTTAAGATGAGGTGCAGGACAAAGTGGAGTGTAACAGAATTATTCATAATATTGCCTGAGCATCCTCCTAACCCCATTATAGTCACATCTATTTGTCTTTTGTTCTTTTTTATATTGAGATGCTACGACGTTTATGGGAATTTATTGAATAGCTATCAAAGTAATTAGTGATTTGCATCAGGTGACGGGAGCCCTAGAATACAGACACAGCTCTCTAATAGAGACACAGACCCTGTCTACACTTATCTGTGAGATTCGGCGGCAGTCAACGGGAGTTACGCAAAGTATGCAAAAAAACTTGCATAACGCTCGTCGACTGCTGAGCTTCTCTTCTGCACTCCGTCTTCACTGTGCTGTGCCAACAGGAACAGCGTTCCCGTTGACACAGCGCTACGCTACTTGTGTAACTGGTCTTAGTATGTCAATTTCTGGATCGACTGAGCGGGTCTGCACTGACCGCTCAGTCGATCCAGAGAAATCAATCTGACAGCGGCGACTTTGCCGCTGTCAGTGTAGCTGTAGCCATAGTGTTACTCAAAACTACTTGTGACATTCTGATTCCGTTGAACTCAATGCAAAACTCCCATTGACTCCAACCTTGTTACTTAAAAACTTGTCTAATGTCCAAAGTAATTAAGCTTTGCGGTTAGCTAACTTCTGTATTTACTGTATTCAATCATTTGCTACAGTAAGCATAAGGAAGTACAAGGAAATGCTACGAATATTGAGGTAATCATATCTATATCTTAACCACCACTCTAGCTAGATCCAACAGTTAAAAAAAACCTGAATGTTTTTCTTCTCTGAAATTGCTTCACTTGAAAAGGTGCAAAAAAAGAGAAATAAATTTGTAAACATATGAGGACGATATATTCCATATGCTTATAGTTAGCAGAATAGAAGTGACTCACATACATTTGTATTGTTTATTTCCTCTGTACCCTGGGTACTGATCCTTGCAGAAAGGTTAGGCGAAACTGAAATGTAAGTGATGTCGAAATTGCTGCATCTCTTCCCCACACACATACACACATTCGCTTACATGCTATATATTTAATTTTGAAAAAAAAGATCAATAAACCAAGAAAACATTTGAGAAAAGAAAATGTTCTAGTTGAATCACAGTGCTCTGTGCAATACACATGTCAAATATTTGAGGAAACAGATGGATTTTTACAGCACGTTCTTTAAAAAAGAGGGATGGAGGGGCCTGTCCAGGGGAGTCATACATTCAACAGGGAGAAATGAAGCCTAGAAAAATTAAAACAAAAGCTATAACTTTTATAAACTTGTACAAACATCCACCGACACCTCAACAAAAACTTTGAAAAATACTTTGCTTAGAGCCAGTGCTCCTCAACTGATCCTTCTTTTAAACAAAACTTTGTTTTATTCGTGATCATATTTGCATGAAAGTAAGGCTTTTGTGACACAACTAGTTATTGTGGGTATGATTAGTGTTCCTATACATGTGGGCGAAATTCTCACTCACGACTGGCTGAAAACATCAAGTGATGTCACTAAGAGTTTATTGGTTACCTCATCAGAGGTCAGTGATACTTAGACCTGAACCCAATCAGTTTTTATTGTGATATTTTTTACCCTTTTCTTCTTATGCATTACTTCACAAATGCTCCATTATCCTGGAACCCTTCATTTTTCAAAGCAATTCTTAACTGCTCAGCGGCTTCTTACTACTTTCCTAATACTCTTTCTTCAGGGCTGCCGAAGATCCATTTCTTCACATCTCCTCTCTCTCTTGTCAGCCTTCTTCACTGTGCACAACTGGTCAACAGTTTGGTGGCAGGTATTAAATGCATGCCAGTTGGCCACTGGCTTCCCTTGCTAAGTTTTGGGCTTGTCTAAATGGGGAGACGGTGGGTGACAAACTGGTGTGTAAATCTATAGCTCCCTAGACTGCCCCACACTGACTGTCTGTGTGGACCCTGCCACTGTGCACTTTGATCCTCTGTGGTTTCAGTCAGCACCTGCTTCTTCACTTCTTCAGTACACCAACCCTCAGAATTGCTGCACTATAAGCTTGTGCCTTGTGGGCCTTTTGTTGATATGAATTATATCTGGAACTATTATTCATATTGAATGACTGAAACTGAGATTAGTGAAAAAAATAATTTTTCATTTTGAGTTTCTAACTTCATCTGCCCATAGTTTCCAATTTGAAAACAAAGCCTGCTGGCAATTTATGCAGTTAGAGACAATTCTAACCTAGCTGGATGGGAAAGACTCAGAGTAAATGTATACAACAATACATACACTGACTTTGTGTACTGGAGAATAGGAAGTTTTTGTTTTTGTGCTGATGAGTGAGTGGGAGCTAGGTGGTAGAAAAGAGGAAAGGGACATCTGCAGAGATCGTGATGATCCTCAGTTTAAAGGGAGTGGCTTCTCTGGCTTTGTCTGTGCAAGATAAACCACGCTTTCCCGTCTCATGGAAGAAGGAGTAGGAAAATTCATGCATTGAGACTTACAGGAATTGCTCTCATCTACATTGCAGATCTGGCCCCCAAGGTTAATTGAACAGAGGAATCAGAAATAACAAGGTAACAAAGCAAGCAATAGCTACCATGCACTCTAGTTAAAAAACTGAATATTAAAGCAAATCTTATGAAAAGCAAAGAACCCAGAATATGTACACTCTTCCACTTCACATGCATAATGCTTAATTATCTTGTAATATTAGGGTTGAGTGAATTTAATTCCACCCACTTAAATAATGAAACCAAACCAAACCAGCATCTTGTTTTTTTAGGCAACATTCTGATACGGTTCTCGTCAATCTTTTGAATTAATCAACAATCAACCTTCTGAAAGAAAATAACTGGTATTTCTCTCTTAGGTGGTGTGGAAAATATTTTTCCTGCCTTTCACTAGGACAGAACTGAATGAAGAACCTGGAGATGTTTCCTTCTTCATGTGGCTTGATTTAAAAAACGTGGAACAAAACGAAATGAAAAACATGGGGCACATGTTGTTTGCTAAGACCATCTGGGTATATCTCATGAAATCAATTCTCTGCCACTGCATGGGGCCTTGGACATTGGTGCCCATCAGTCCCACCTATTCTCTGCTTGTGGTACTCAGCAATTTAGTCTCACGTTAGTCTAATCCAGGTTATTGGGCTCAATGCAGCGGCAACTGGGTAGAATTTAGTGGTCTGTAAAGTGCAGAAGATCAGACTAGATGATTTGGTTATCTCTTCTGGTCTTAAATTCTATAGAAAAGCTTCCCTTACCATCTTGATTTATTTCTAAACAGCTTCATTCTACAATATGTTCTTCCTTTGGAAATGTCACCACCAGAGCGGTTCAAAAAGCTTTCATCAGAACTTTTTTCTCACAATAAATGCATTTTTGATGGAAAAAACAGTTTTCTTCACAATACTTTTGGTTTTTCCCTTGAAAAATTGAAAAACTCAGTTAACTTTTTTGATGAAAACGTATTCTTTCTAAATTTTCAATGGAAAATAAAGTGCCTTTTTTGAGCACGTCAAGTCGTTATATACTGCGGTCTTGATCTTACTAGCCTTGTGCATGCAAACAGGCCCATTGAGTTTAGCTGAATCTAAAGAGGAAGTAAGTATCCTCTCTACTTTTCACTCTCAGTTATTTTTTACAGATGTTTTAAAATTTAAACTTGACAGTCATATTTCATAACAGAGATGATTATTGGAATGTGAAGGTGTGTCAGAATATTATTTGAGCCTTTACAGAATGAATTTATAAAGAGAAATGAAAAATTGAAGGGGACATGTTATTGTCCATTTTATCTAGGGAGGGAGTGGAATCTCCATCTCTAGAGGTTTTTTAAACCACGGCTTGACAAAGCCCTGGCTGGGATGATTTAGCTGAGTTAGTCCTGCTATGAGCAGGGTGTTGGACTAGATGACCTCCTGAGGTCCCTTCCAACTCCAATCTTCTATGATTCTATGATTTTACAATCCATTTAAGAGAGCTGTGTACTATACCATGATTCTAATTCCATTCTCTACAGTACTGCCCATAGAAACTCTGACTCTTGTCCTTATACTAAAACAGGGGAAACACTGGGTTGTCAGAGCTGTATGACAATTACAGGAACGACCAGTTTCTGGAAGTGGAATATTTTCTAGTTCTGCATTTTAGTATGGCTATTGGTCATGGCCAGTTATTTTAAAGTCCTAAAATAAGTTAAGTAGCCCTGTAGATCCCAGGAGCACACTTTAATGTGAAAATTATGCAAAAATATGTTTTCATAAGGCTTATGCCTCTGAGGTGTCCTTCTACACTCACCTCTGTGCCTTCTTACCTGCAACTCCATACGGCTGCAATTCAACAGCAACATACCAAGCTGCAGACGCTGAACCAGAAAACCCACAGAAACTCTGTGTCTTGAATTCAGCCCAGCAAACGAGAAGTGCAGAGGCAGTGACATCAGAGTAGCCTGTCCCTTGATGTCAGCATAACATACATCACCAGCAACTGAGCCCCAGTTGGTTGCGGGGAAAGGAGTGAGATTCTTCACTACCAGCTAGATCCCTAACTAATTAGACAGCTAGCAAGAAATCCCACTCCTATTTCCCACTGGCAGCTCTCTTCAATTTAGGAGATGAAAATGCCACTCTGTAAGAGAGTGAATCATGTAAGCAACAGGTAGGAGCCATATGCTGTACCAAAGCACATCATGCCCAGGCACAGCCTGAACTCAGGGCTGGGATACAAGCCCTGGGAGCAGTTGGAATGCATGGCTACTATAAGCTTATATTGCACACACGAATCGGCTGCAACCCCCAAAGGAAAAGGTATCCCTAATCTGGGACTAAAGGACTAATGCTTTGGTGCAGTTGGGGCTGTCCAGTTACTGATTCAGTTAAAGCTCCTTTCTTAAACATCTGGGATTCATTGCATTGTACTGTCAGCATGTAATTGCTGTGCTTAGTTAACCAGGTGTATGATTCTCTGTACTCGTTCCTCCTATTGTTCTGTCTGTGCCACTAGGTGGCTGATCAGGGTGTTTGTATATATATATACTTGTAGTTATTCTTGGGTAAATTCCTGCCTCCTCAAAAGTTGTCAGAAGGTTCTTCACCCCTAGGCCAGGGACAGGAATTTGGGATAATTCAGCAAAGAGACAACTCATGCTACACAAATTACAGGAATTGAGCCAGTGATATTATAGAGATCTGTCCCTTGATATCAGACTAGCAAGTAGCAGTGTTGAACCAGCAATCTCAATGAATAAGAAAAACAGAGATATTGCAAAAACAACGAGAGTCCTGTAGCACTTTAAAGACTAACAACTTTAATTTCTGCAGGCATAAGCTTTCGTGGGCTGCAACCCACTTCGTCAGATGCAACACATAGATATAGCACATTCTTCATTTATTCAGCATCATTTTACTCACCAGTCCTCTAAAAGGCAGCAGAAACGGTGACTCCTTTTTGGATTAAACCCTATGAGACAATGAGAAAATTAATTTGCTAATGTCTACAAACTGTTTGCTAAGAATAAATTCCCATGCAGTCCACTTTGCAAATATGTTCAAACTGTTTGCGTAACAGTGAATAGATCTGGCACTTTAATTTGTTTAGAAAGCAATGCACGATGTTTGCTCATTTGTGACTAATTTCTAAAACACTGGCATACTTTTGAAACATATTTGTTCAACTTTTGCAAAACTCTGCCTGAGCCACTCTTGCAGACTTATGTTACTAAAGCTGCTCTTCCAGCTTTCATGGAATTGCTGTCCTTTTGGGTCAAGACTCCCACAGTTTGAATGTATGATTGCCAGCCTAGTTGTCATTAGTGATGGGAGTTAAATATGTGTATCAAGAGGAAAATACATTCCTTACTAGGTGAAAAGGGGAAGCCAGGTCTGGATAGCAAGCGGATGCTTCGCCTGCTCTCTGAGTTCGTAACATTCTGTACGTTGTTCAGTTGATTTGCTTTTGTGTCTAATTATACGTTACTGAAAAAGGCACAGCTTAATCTGTAAGTACTAGTTTCCATAGAAAGTGACTTTAGTGGTTCAGTAGGTGGCACTCATCTCACCCAAAGTCTGTGCTGAATCAATGTTATATTATAGTGCTAGTGGCCAACTCAGTGCTGGAGGTGCTAAATGAAAGCTGAGATGTAAAACTGAGCTTCTATCCATTTGCATTGACTTAGGTATTGCCACTCCCAAATATTCAAAAATCATTCGCCAGGCCCTCACCCCCCAAATCATGAGATTAGCTTTAAAAATCTTAGGATTTTTTTTTTTTTTAAAGAAATAATACGTATGAGGTGTATTTGCTTTTTGGTATTTGAGTTTTTAGGTTCACATTTTCTAGCTGTACTCCGGAACCATAAAAGCCAGAAACTTTTTTTTTTTTAAATGAAATCTAGGATTTTTACATAATCACCTGACTTGTCCAAGAGCTGGGGCTTTAACAAAAACCTCAAATATTTCAAAAATTACAGGAAAATCACAAGAGTTGGCAACATTGCCCTTAAAAGATCTCATGATGGTTTTCATGAGAGCAGCATAGTTGAATACAGCTTGGGTAATTACATCCTAATGTCCACCTGCAAATTTTTTAAATAGATTCATAGACTTTAAGACCAGAAGGGACCATTTAGATCATTTAGTCTGATCACCTGTATAGCATAGGCTATTGAATTTCACCCAGTTATCTCTGTTTTAAGCCCAATAACTTGTGTCTGGCTAAAGTATATCTACCAAAAAGACATCCATTCTTGATTTGAAAACATTGAGAAATGGAGAATCCACCAATTTCCTAGGCAATTTGTTCCAATAATTAATCACCCTGATGGTTAAAAAATTATGCCTTCTGTATAATTTGAACTTGTCTGGCTTCCGTTTCCAGCCAGACAATTTTTGGTTCTTGCTATCTCCGCTATGTTAAAAAGCCCTTTCATTCTCGGCATTTTCTCCTTTGAAGGTACTTATACATACTAAACAAGTCCCATCTCAGTCTTCTTTTTGTTAAGCTAAACAGATTGAGCTCTTGAAGCTTCTCACTGTAAGGTATTTTCTCCAGCCCTCAGATCATTTTTGTGTCTCTTTTCTGCACCCTCTTCAATTTTTCAACATCCTTTTCTAAAATGTATGCAGTATTCTAGTATCAGTCTCACCAGTGCTGTATACAGAGGTAAAAACACTCCCATATTCCTACTCACTAGTCCCTTCTTTATACATCCGAGGATCACATTAGCCCTTTTTGCCAAAGTGTCACACTGGGAGTTCATGTTGCCCCCCTACGTTCTTTTCAGTGTCACTGCTTTCCGGGATACAGTTCCCCATTCTGTAGGTATGGCTGCATTCCTTGTTCCTCAATGTGTAACTTTGCATTTGCTGTATTAAAAAATATTTTTAATGGGCCCACCTTACCAAGTGATCCAGATTGTTCTGAAAGACTGCCCTCTCCTCGTCATTATTTACCATTCTGTCAGTCTTTGTGATTTTATATTTACTTCGAGATCAATGATGAAAATGTTGAATAGCATCAGACCTAGTACTGATCTTGGCAGAACCCCAGTAGATAAACCGTCATTTCATCATGACGTCTCATTGATAACTACTTTTTGAGATCTGTCAGTTAGCTAGTTTTTAATCCATTTAAAATGTGCTTTATTAATATTGTATAGTGCTGCTTTTTAATCGAAATGTTACACAATAGTAAGTCTTACAAAAGTCTAAATATATTATGTCTATGTAGTTAACTTTTTCAACCAAACTTGTAATATTATCAAAGAATGAAGTCAGGTTTGTTTGACAAGCTGTATTTTCCATAAACCCACACATGCACTGACATTAATTATATTCCTATCCTTGAATTCTTTATTAATTGTATCCCATATCAGATTTTCTATTATTTTGCCTGGGACTGATGTCAATATAAACAGCCTATAGATACCTCAGTCATCTCTCTTGCACTTTTTAAAACATTGGCACAACATTAGTACTCTTCTAGAATATCCCTAATATCCGAAGATTTATTAAAAATTAACATCAGTGTTCCAGAGATCTCCTCAGCCACCTCTTTTGTACAATTTAGCCAGTCCTGTTGATTTAAAAAAAAAATTCTAGTCACTAAGCTATTTTTGATCACGTCATGTCCTAAACTGTCATGTAGCATTGCTGTGCCCTGTTAAACAATTGTTGCCTTCCACCTCAAAGGTGGCTGCATATGAAAGGTGGCCCTTTTGACACGTTCCATGTGTTTAATTTACATATTGTTTTAGTTTGTAAAACACTCTAGGAGGTTTCAGGATACATGGAAATATATGCATTTCAGCCTCGCTCAAATCTGGAAGCACAAAAAGGCTGCCTATAAATCTAGAGAGACAAGGTGAATGAGGTAATATTTTTTATTGGGCCAGCTTCTGTAGTGTAAGAGACAAGTTTTCAAGCTTGGGTTCTTCCGAAGACTGGAAAGATGCCTGGTATAACTTAGGGGCTTGTCTAAGTTACAACAGCCTCCTCAGTGCTGCCTTATGAGTTGCAGCACTGCCTGGAATCTCCCCAGCGCTGTATGCCACAGCCTTACCTCTGCCATGCTCCTACTCTGGGTTTGTGAAGGGGTCTTTGAGGACAGACATGTCATTGTCTTTTGCAGTGCCTGTGCCAGGGAAATCCTTACTGAACCAGCATTCTTTTTTATGCTTCTCCAGCATTTTTCCTGGCTTAAAGGAGCCAGAGAGAGGTTATATACCAATAGATGTAGAAAGGCAGGTGGATTCAGAAGCAGCAGATACCTGCAGTAGTAAGAAAATAAGAACTTAAGAACGGCCACAGTGAGTCAGACCAATGGTCCATCTAGCCCAGTATCCTGTCTTCTGACAGTGGCCAGTGTTGGGTGCTTCAGAGGGAATGAACAGAACAGAACAGAACAGGTAATCATCAAGTGATCCATCCTGTCACTCATTCCCACCTTCCGGCAAACAATAATCCCTGCCCACTTACACTGTAAGTCCATAACTGTGCCAGCCAGTCACTGCTTGGAGAGACAGTTATCTGTTGGCCTTGAGGCCAGAATGATCCGAAGGAAAGGAGCAGAGTGGTGAAACAGCTGTGTTAGCAGCTGAGTGTGCTAGTGATTAAGTCTCTGGAGTGCTAGCGATGGAGTCTAAGGATTGAATCCATCTGCCTCTCAATAGGATTTAGGTAATGGTGCTGTCCTATCTGAGTATCCCTTCAGGAGAAGAGAGAGAGAGATGGTGTCAGGAAAGAGTCTGCCTTTGCTGTTGCAGGGAATCTTCTCTTGTTGCTTTCCCAATGAAGTCACTGACCCGCCCCCGACTCCTGTGGTATTGCTTGGTTATAGAGATAGTTACAGTGGGTGGACTGCCAGCAGCCTGAGGCTACAAATTACAGCATCATCCTTATCCTAACTGGAAGGCTCTTGCACTAAACAGACCGCTCATAACATGAACTAGCAGTGCTATTTCTCAGCTGTGACTTCCCATATCAGTCTAGGTTCAGACATCTTTAGCATCCAGCTGGTCACAGGCTGCAGAGCTCCTGTTCAATATATCATCTAGTCTGACTGCCTGTGTAGCACAGACTATATGACGTCCCCAAGTAAATCCTGTACTTGTTCAACTTAGATGTGGCAAATTGGTAAGCCAAGCTCTTTCTTTTCTTTTCTTTTCTTTTCTTTTCTTTTCTTTTCTTTTCTTTTCATGGAGTTTTTGGGAGAATGCCCCTAAAATGAAGTTCAAGCCATTTTATTGGGAGCCAGATTTTGCTATTCTTGTTCATGCTGATGTTTACCAGAGTCCCATTGCTTTCTGCTGTTGTTGAATACTACTCAACATGAACAAGGCTATCAAACCAGGACCTTAGTTAGGAAGTGTAGTGACCAAAGGAATATTATGTCTCCTGAATCTGACTATAATTAGTGTCAGAAAGGGTGACACGGGGTCATATTATATCATATTTGCCAAGTATCAGTTTGTCATAAATTCTGTCATTATTTCTAGGACTGTTCAATAAAATCTCAAAGTAACAGTAAACAGGAATTTACTGCATTTATAAAAATTAAGAAAACCATTTGCAATATACACCCATTTTCCTCTTTGAAGACAACAGCGCCTTTATTTTGCTTTCTTTATAAAGGAGTGATAGTGTTTATCGTGGAATGAGTTAAATACCATGACTTTCAGCTTAAGTTTAGGTTTTATACTAGAACCAGTCTTTTCTCAATATGTTTGCATAGGTGCTTTGCATTTTGAGTGAATATTTTTCTTAGATGGAGCGTTACAAAGTATTCTCATGACCTTTCAAATGTGTAGTTTGCAAAGTCCCAGAAGAGACACCACAGTGGCCAGTGCACTGCTACAAATCTGCTTTGCATTTATAATGCTATTTGTGACCATGATGCCTTTAAACTGCTGTCAAATTTACCTCATGGGTTTCTGGAATGTCTGCTAAAACAGAAATGGTTTGCAGTAATCTAACAGTAACTTAAACGTTTTTCTCACTGTGCTAAATGGGTTATACTTAAAACATTGATTTTAGACCTTTAAGGTTGGGTACTGATCTGATCCCTTACTCGGAGAGAATGGCTTAGATCTAAAAATAAAATAAAATAAAATAAAAAAAATAAATAAAATAAAAAGTTGGTGAATGATCCACTGGAGAATACAAAATTCTGCTTGTTAGCACTGCTAGATATTTGTGTACTATTTTCTGCACCTAGCAAGATGTTGTCAGCAACAAGAGAATTTGAGGGTACCTCTTTGGTAAGAGACCCAGATCATATTTGCTGCTAAGCACCATTAATCCCTGATTATACATGATCTTTGTTTCAATACATAATGTCATCCTTTCCATCCAGAACAGCATCTGGTGGATAAAACAGCACATCTTTAGAGGGAAAATTGCTTTGTCTGCCCAATTTGGAATTATTTCAATAGGTTCTATGGAGAACAAAAATGAAAGGATGTAGGTATTTTTTCTAATGTGCTTTTAAGAACAAAGGGCTAAATTTAGCTCTAGTGCAATTCCAATTGGTGCAATTCCAATTGCATTCGCTTACACCATGGCTGAATTTGTTCCAATATGATTATGAACATTTTTATAAACAATAGTACCCAAATAAATGTAAAATAGACTGAGATAGAGTAAGGATAAGACTGGTGGGAATATAAATTTTAATGTATGGCCATTATGTAGGTATGAATAATGTAGGCTTTGCAAATATGTTACAGAGGTAATGAGACGTATCAGTCCCATATACCTCTAAAGCTGATTCTAAATTAAAATAAATTAAGAATATTAAATAAAAGGGTTTTAAAGAATAAAATGGCAGCATCAATGATCATACAAGGTCAAAGATGTGCCAGGCATCAAAACACAAAGAGTCATCCGTACATAAAAATCAGTTAAGAAAAGATTAGTTCAAAAGAAGCCCACAGGTTTCCAGGAGTGAGAGAAAATAGTTACATGTGACACTTTTTGGCATAAATTCTCCAATTTTTTAGTTCAGAACATGGTACTAATGAAGGCTATGCAAAGTGGAGGTCTCATATAAACAAAAAATGTGGGTTGGATCCTCAGTGGATATAAATTGATGTAGCTCCAAATAGTGGCCCCGTTCTACCTTTTTGAGACTTAAGGCAGTTAATTATTGCGTACATAACACAATTTTGATTCCTCAAAAAGCATGGTATCTAAACTTGATAGATCTAGAGTATTGGGTCTTATTGAGAAGCCATCAGAAAGGAATAACTAGGATGGGCGTATTTTACCTCTCATATGGCATTAGACTCTGAGCCATTCTGCATGCTGGTATGTGGTACTGCTTCTTCCTTTAAGTAGGATGGGTAAGGCTGCTTTGCACCCCCCTCATGCAGGTGGGTGGGAAGGGAGAGAGGAGGAGGACCCTTGACTCTGTCTTCTTTCTCCGCCCTCCCCTGATCCCCCCACCCCCCATGCCTGGTGGTGTGGCTATGCAGGCATGTAGAATGATATGTAGACCTGAGACAGCATAGTCCTTCTCCAGATCAGCAGGGAGACCAGAAAGGTGATTGTGACTCCTAGGATCCTTCAGAGGCAATATGATTGTATACGCTTCTCCTTACTCGGGGTTAGATAGTAATGTCACAAACTAGCCCATTTTTATATTAGTGACTCGATTCCTCTGATTCACTGGAGGGTTTTTGCATTAAAAGAGGGCGCTGGGTTTAGCTGAGTGGAACTGGAAGGAGATTGCAAATATTGGCTGCAACATGGGGGAAAAGCACATACATTTGCGGGGGAAGGTGAAGAATGGAGCACTGAGGCTGTGAAAGGAATGGGGCTGGCACATTAAGAGACCAGGGGCCTGATCCTCCAGTGCTTTGGACTTGATCTAACTCTCTACACCAGTAAAAAGCAGATGTGAATGCCACCATTACGTTTTATTTTACATCCACTTTCCACAGGTGTCAATGACTTCACAATGTGCAAGGTATGAGGGAATCAGGCCCCAGGTCTGCAGTGAAGTTTGGGACACGGTTATGTGTCCATTTACATGAGGGCTCAACTCAGCATGTTAAATTGTACAGTCTTTGCTACCTGTGAGATAGGTACCTATTATTATCACTGTTCTATGGATTGATAAACTGAGGCACAAAATGTTAGCTGACTTGGTCAGTGAATGACTAACTGGCAGGGCCAAGAATAGAACTCACTAGTTTGGTGTCTCAACCTTGCTCTCTAATCACCAAACTGTGCTTTTCCTCCTATAAAAGGTTATAATAGCATTAAACTAAATTGCTCTATCATGTCATTGGAGTTCTAGACTAGAAATTAATGAGTGTGTCTCAAAGTGAAATATGCATGGACAGAGCTGTGAAGGAATGTCTTTACGAACCATTTTAGTAAACCAAAAAAAAAAAAAGATTCAGGGGTTGTAAATGTTTAGTCCATACAATTTTTTTTTAAAAGACTATAACTTTTCTCATATATATTGGATTTATTATATTTCTTTAAAGCAATTTGAAAGACACTGAATTATGCTCCCTTTCAGCTTCTAAAAGAACTTTAGTAATAAAAACAGAGAAGTTGCCTCTGAAATTCATTTTCATATAGATTTATAGGAAAACTGCTTTGATGTCTTTTGCATTCCCTTGCCAGTAAAAAAAAAAAGAACTTCTATTAAATTTAACAACACCCTTCCTCCTTTCCCCCCCTTCAAACCTCATTTATCTTTTATGAGCCCTGTGCATCTTGCCATAATAACGCTGCACATAATACCAGAATTCTATAATCATTCAGTGTTTCTTCCGTCTTCACCCCAATCAGCATAGTGTGTTATTGACCTTCCCATTTAAAAATTTAGTGCGAATGGTCTGACTCCTTTAAGCACTTCAGTATGCTGTTCTAGATGGAACAAACAGCTGCTTGAAAAGATGCTGTTGTGAGGAAAGCAAAAAATTTTTGTTCTAGCTATACATTGCTGATTCGTTGGTTTTACAAAGCTATGGGACCTGATCTTCAGAAGTACTGAATACACCCACAGCTCCCACTGAAGTCAATAGGAGCTGTCAGTGCTCAGTTCTCTGAAAAATCAAGCTCTCTGGAGCTTAGGACTTATTTCCTTTGTAGAAAAGTCATGTAGAATTTATTAGAGAATGAAAACCTTTATTTTCTTAGCCTGCCTATGGAATTTAATAAATACTTATATCCCTGCTATAGAATCTCTATGATGGTTCAAAAACCCTAAGGAAAGGAATTCTATGGAATTCTATAAGTTTCTATGGAATTCTATAAGTTTGTGGAGTAATTGCCATAGAACTCTATTAAACGCTACTGATTCTGTCCTTATTAATTCTATAGCAATTTCCCATAAGGGTCTTTTGGGGTCTAAATTTTGTCATTAGCTTCATGGAGAACTTCATGGTGGTAGTTGAATACATTTTCCTTCAGGCTTCCAGAAGAATGAACCATGGCCTATTTTAGGATGCAGTCCAACTCTTTTAATTCATTGTGAGTCTTTCCATTGACTAAGATTCTGATCCAATTCCCACTGAAGTCTGTGTCAAAATTTGCATTGACTTCAGTTGGAGCTGTATCAGATCAGTGGTATCTCCTTTCAAACCAATGAGCTTTTTGCTTTTGATTTCAGTGGAAGTAGGATGGGGCCCAGTGATACTGTGAAATAGGTGTTAGTCCTCCAAGCACAAATGTTGATGCCTGCACACCATTTGTTTCATATAAGAGAAAAATAAGAAGGAAAAAGAGAAGTTACCTATGGAGGAAATGCTGGATGATGTCTAGGAAAATAGAGCTATAAATGTCACCAGTAACACAGTGAAGAAGATCTGCATTCCTAGAAGGAAGCTGTGTGCCACAGGAAGAAAAAGAAGTAATAATAGCCATTTATGAAAATTTTCATGTGGTGATAAATAAATCTCAGGATGGAAGGGATAAATATGTATTGCAAAGGCAGAATATTTAGGCAAGTGCGATAGGATGTGACTGCACTAACTGGTCTCTGTTAAACAAAGGGTTAACCTCAGCTCAGTTCCCAAGGCCTCTTGCACAGGTGGTTAAGGGAGGGACTATAAATTGGAGATTGCCTGCAAGAAGGAAAGAAGGGTCACAGAGCTGGGCTGAAATTTGGGGAGAGAAAAGGGGATTTTTTTTTTTGAGTTTGTGTGTTAGTTTCTGGTTACAAACACTATCCTCTGATGAAAACCCTTGCTAACTGATTATTTCTGGGTTTTGTTTTGATTGAGTCAGCTCACCAGCATGCACCATATCAACAATGATTGACTCTGTGTGACTTAGTCCTCAGACAAAATATTTAGGCAGGAGCCCAGAAATATCTTCCTTGGATCTTATTTAAAGTTTATATTCTGTTCATGGTCTTTGAAAAGTATGTCCTGTGTTTTATTTCCAAAAATCCTTAGAATCCCTGTTTTTAAACTGATAGCTATCAGTGAAATGGGAGCTGATTAACCATAGGATTGCAAAGATCCTAGCCCTCAAACTGCTGTACAGGAGAAAGTGGATTTTATACGGAGGTTTTTTTCCTCAATCAGAAATTTAAACCTGGGTCTGATTCTTCTCTCACACTGATGTAAATCAGAAGCCTGGAGAGAGAGGCTGCTTTTGCAGGTAGCAATCTGAGATTTGGTATACCTGGATTCAATTCCCTGCAGCCAGAGGCTTTCTGTGTGTGTCATTGGTCAAGTCACTTAATCTCTCTGTGCCTCAGTTCCCCATCTGCAAAATAGGGATAATAGCACTTCCCTACCTCATAGGGGTTCTGTGAGGATAAATGCATTGAAAACTGTGAGGTGTGCAGATACTAGGAGATTGGAGGTCACATAAATAATTAGATGTAAATTTAGAACACATGAGAGAAGAATAAAGCCCAATATCTTTAGGATTTTTGCTACTCACTAGTTCTCCCTTACCCCCATAACATTTGGATTTTGTTTGTGTTATAACTTTTTCCTAAATCAAACTTTACCACATACTTTCTGACCTGAATTCCAGCTGTTTGGGCTCTCTTAGTCAGTTTTGGCACCAATCCATGGTGTGGCATTGATAAAAGAAAATGAAAAAAACACAGAATGGAACTAGCTGCCCACGAGCACTCACATTTTCAGCTTTGTTTGATTTGTTACAACCATGTTATAGTGCTTATCACTGAGCCCACTGTACCTGTGACAGCTGTTTACCACCTGAAATATTTTTTTTTTATTTTTACTAACAATAAAATGGACATCTCAGCTATGAGTTTCTGAGCTCTGCCCGTAAGGAAGTTAAATAATTTATTTTTCAGCTATTGACAACAAATGGTGGAATCAGTGAAACCAGAACTCCCAACCAGGCTCCTCTCAGAACAGCCTGTCAGAGTGAAGTGACGGGTTAGTAATTTTGACTGTTCTGGAAGGCTCAGCTCAGTCCAGCAGTCTGCGGACTGAAGAAATGTCAAAGATTCTGTTCCCCATCATACACCCCATTAAATATGGTACCCTATAAGGCCAATTATATTGCCTAAGCTTAAACCCTGCCTTAGACTGTAGAGCTCCTGCAATGAATTAAGTGAAATGCAGCTTGGAGTTGCATTAGATTTATTCAGAAAACTCTCCTAATTTTATTCTCCTTCCCCATCTACAGCCCCATCCTGAGGGTCTATTCCAAAACACTTCCTGTTGTTTTGAGTGGGAAGTTGGATGATGGTGCTGAGCCTTCCTAACACCCATCTTCCAAATTTGATCATTGCTTTAAATTAAAAAAAAAAAATCTAATCATCCACATAGTGTATACCATGCAAAATTTGAATGCACCAATCACCTCTTTGTGACCAGGTGACTGACTGACTGACTTGTATAGTTGGCAACATACACACAATTTTAGTTAGTGTTGTTTCCTATTGGCACATCAATGGCTCAAATGGAAGAAGTTATGTTTAGAGCCATATTTTAATTGATAAGAAGAGAAGGCAGTGCTGTTTTAGATACTTGGGACTTCTGAAGTCAATGGATTACTGCTATATAAACAATTTTATATTTGTATTTAATCAAGATGTCATAACAGTTTCCAGGACAGCATCACTTCTAGTCTAATCTTTCTTAGGGCTAAGCCCATCGATATATTCTGCATTTGGTTGTTGCTTGGATTCTTGTCTATGCTGTGTATATGTGTGCTATATCAATGCAACGCAAATCAGGTAAGATACAATATACACATTCCCAAAAGGAATAGAAGCAAAATGAATTAACATAAGTTGCCAACCTTGCTGCAACATTGCCAACACCAGTTAGTGTACAGTGACCTTCATTTTTCTCTCTTTCCTTTCAATATCATGAATAGGTCTTGCAGGCAACATGCTATTCTGTGCAAACAAGAAACACTTCTCTGTCCATTACTCCATTACTAATCCTATTTGTCCTCCAACTTTAGGTTGGTTTTTAAAAAACCTTAGTCAAATTATTACTGATTAGTTTTGTTGTTTTAGGTGGAAATTACCATGAAAGCTGCACCAAGGATTACCTTCTGTAGACAAGCATTGGCCATGATTCTCTACAATGTTCAGGCTGAGTTTGCAGTGGACAAAGGCAACTATTAGAAGCTGGTTCTAGCTCTCTGAGCCTTAGTTACCCATTATCAGAGCAGCAAGGGGCTGAGATTAATGTCTGATACCGGAATAAACTCAGTTTGCTTGTGTCAGTGGGAGATCAGGCATAATTTGGCCCCACTCCATCCCTGGCATAATGCCCACCCCTCTTATCTGCTTACATGGTGCAAGGTGAAGTTGGTGGATCCGCTGAATCCATTCCTCAGTGTCTGAGGGATCCTCAAGGTTTTTCATTCTATTGTCTTCAACCTTTTCTTTAAAAAGCATGAGAAAGATTCACAGCAGCTTGCAGAAGGAGACTGATTTATATCAGCTGACTATTTTAAAGCAGGAGTTTGGACTGTGAACTCCACTTAATTGAGGAAGTGTCTCAGGAATGCCTTCTTTCCCATTCCCAAATGAACAATCACCTCCCCTCCCAATCATCATCGTGCAGGCCAGTTTCTCTCCTATTCACATCCCTAAGCATCCTTATGCATTAGCATTCCTATGTTAGCTAACATAATATTTACATAGCGATTAATAGAAAAGTATATCATGGCTTTCAACTGACTTTAATTTGATGGAGTAGGTGAAAATGAGGAGCAGAGTAGGCACCAGGTGACCAGCCAGTGCCTTGTGGACTGCCAGTAGTCCATGAACCACAGTTGAAGAACCACTGTTTTAAAGGTTTAGGTACACAGAGTACAGTTGTCCAGGCTGGAGTTTTGCCAGGATGCTAACTGTCCTTTTCTTAATACCCTTCTTCTTATGTAATTGATAGTGGATTTTTAATGAATGTAAGTGGTCAGGGCCTAGGTTTTATGGCTCATATAAAATATGGAAAGACACACTAACCTTCGTTGAGGCCATAGAGGGAACATGCTATGTTGAACACGTCTATTACCAGCATATTCCCTGGATGGAGAAAAGTTCCAGAATTCCTCTTTCCAGAGCTCACACTCTTTTCTCTGTCACACCTCCAGCCTCTTCAAAAATTTTATTTGTGTTAATGTGAGGCTGGGAGCTAATTTTCAAAACCAACATTGAGTGTCACCAAAGCTTCCCTTCTCTTTGGCTGGTGTCTGATATATTACATAAAGATGTATCTTCAAGAAAAGAAATACAACAACAACATTTTAACTTCTGTTGTTTCATTTTGGTCTCTGTTTTCATGCTCCTAAGCAAATGTTTTCCCCATGTTCTCTCCTAAACTGCCATGGAATAAAATAAAATAAATCCCTAAGAACAAAAAGAAAACAATAAAGCTCTTAAGAGGCCGTTTGGTATCTGTTTTAGGATCCTAACAGCTGTTCTATTCTTCTTCTTCACTGGTTAGAAATTTAATAAGGCCAAATAAGTCTCTAAGAAAACAACACTTGAAAGTAGTTGCTGAGGTTTTTTTGTTTTGTCTTGTTTTGTTTCATTTTGTTCCTCACTCAAAATGAAAAGGCTTTTTCCTCTGTTTTCCTCCAGATTAATCTGAGATCATAACAAAAAGGGAAAAGCAGCAAGAGCCAAATTTTGCCCCTGGAATATACGCATTGCTGTTACAAGTGCTGTTATATTTAATTTAGTTTGCTTCCGTGTTGGGAATCTGAAGCCACTCCATTGAAATCAACCCGATGGCTCAATATGATTATTTTGTCTCTTCTATCTTGTTTGGGCAATAAAACAAAAAAAATCTTCCAAGAAGTAATAAAAAATAA
Organism: Emydura macquarii macquarii; assembly: GCF_026122565.2. Lineage (NCBI taxonomy): Eukaryota > Metazoa > Chordata > Testudines > Chelidae > Emydura > Emydura macquarii. The sequence continues at coordinate 31,792,619 of NW_027132013.1, read as the reverse complement.
TTGAGGAAAAAGCCACCTATTAATGTTTTCAGGTGCTCCTAAGTCATTTATCAGAGATTAGTGGCTTCCAAATATTGATATGTCAGGATTTACAGAATGGTATCTGGGCTCCCCTCCAACGGTACCTTAAACTGTAAAAGGTGCTAAGTCCTGGTGCTGTTCTGCTTACCTCAATTCATCTGTGCATGCTTTATCCTGCCACAGGGTTTAAGTTACTCTTGATCCCTTTGACACACTGTTGACCTAAATTTGTATAAACCAGTCTCCAATGATGGATTAGAGCCCACCCATTTGAATGGGATTTAAAGAGTATAGGCTGAGAAAAACAAAGGAAACTGGCTGGCTGGATTAGAAAAGTGGTACAACTGTATGGAAAGTCTGGTGGAATCACTGAATTCTCTCTGTTTTCCTGTGGGGAACAAGCCCTCCAAAACATTGGTTTCCCCCTCTTTGACTTTCTCCCTCTTTCTTCCAGTGCAGCAGTTTTTCTGAGCCCTGGGATTTGTTCAGTCTGCCAGAGATAAATCATGAAGCAGATATTGCATTTTGAATATTGCAGTAAGTTCCTGCAGAACCACTGGCTCCCCAGTGCTGGGACGCTTTCGTTTGCATGATGCTGTTTTTTATTTTCAGGCTCACTCACTATTTCGTGCCTGATAGGTTTTTTCAGGCTTGCATTGAGGAAAAAAATTGGGGGAATGGCACCTGTGAAACTGGGAACCTTTAGAGACTTGTTTGCTTCTCCGGAGATCAACTCATAATTATAATGATAGTGGGGCACTAATATCCTAAGGCAGCTAAAAAAAAACATTTGACTGGTATTCCATCATCACCCTCCTACTGCTAAATCTTTAATAGCATTTGTAATCTCTCCTGTCATCATATAGGCTTCCAATAATAATTTATCTTTATTCCTCCCCATACTGCTCAGCTAGAAGCAGGTAGAAATGCACAGCACACAGTTAACTACCCAAGGAAAATCTCCCTGTGCTACCCCAAAGATGTATTCTTGGTAGTCTTAATTATATCAAAATTAATACACAACTATATTACAATGAAATGAAAATTGAATTTTAATTCTAGATATATGTGGTAGAAATTAAACAGGAAATCAATTGGCATTAAATCATTTTTATTTGTCAATTACTTTTCATTAAGAGGATAGTCATCTTAGTTTTCCCTACTTCTGGCATTCTAATTCTCCAATTCCAGTACATGCTCTCATGTTAAATTTTCCATACACTAAAGGCAACTATATATTTTCAGTTTAAACAATTTGTAGCTTAGAGTAAGAGAAAATAAGGAGACCTGTGTTCTGTGAACAATCATGGTGTGTATCCCCTTGGTAACTGACTGCATCCAACTGCCTCACAGAATGGCACAAATCAGACTCCCAGCAAAGTACAAGAACAATATAAGGAGAAACAAGTCTTTACTGTTACATAGCTATCTGCACCACTCTCCGCACCAGTTTAAAACAGCAGTTTCACTAGTAGTTAGTTAGTTATCCCCTATTACCCCCCTGGCATTTAGGGCAGCAAGGAAGCTTCTCCACTCCTGTCTGTTTCTGGCAAGTCTTTCAATGGTTCCACAGCTGTGCCCCAGATTTTTCAGCTCACTAGTAGTTGGGGTGGAAAATATTTTGGACCAGATTGTAATTAGCTTTGGAAACAAGATTGCAAGAATCCTTCCGTTCTCATTGCTCCCCTGAGTCTCAGGCCTTATGCTTTCTGAATGCAAGGACTACTTTGGCTAGCCTTTTACTGCCATTGGCCTAGCCAGAGGGAAAGGGAAAAATTAAGGCTTCAGCTATGGCTGCAAACTTCCCTCTACACCAGCTAATGATGGGAATTGTTAAATTGAGTTCTGACTGCACCATGTCAAAGGGTCAAGTTCCAAAATAAAAACACCTCACTATGAAATGAGGGAAGGCTGAGTAAGAACACCAAGATTTGGCCCAAAAGCCTCGTTTACGGGTAATCCTCTTTTGCTGAGCATTTTTCCAAGGCTAGCAATGTTGCTGACAATGTTGAGAGCCCTGGTGCATTTTTAGCAATATGCCATTCACATCAGCGTTGAGCAGGCATTGTAGCCACTTTGAGCTCTGTCTACACTAGGACTCTCACCACTGGGGCTGCATTACTGTTAGCACTGATGGGAAATTTTGGGCCAAAAAAGCCTAATGTAGCATCTGATAAAAAACACTTTGGCCTGCACTACCCAAGACGTATGTCAGAATCAAGTACAGCACCTCTGGGATACCTGCAGGGATCATGTAGTCATGATCATCTAGTCTGACCTATTGCACATTGCAGTCCACAGAAGCCACCCATTCCAGTAATAGATGTCTAACCTCTGGTTGAGTTACCAACGTCCTCAAATCATGATTTAAAGACTTCAAGTTACAGAGAATCCACGATTTACACTGGTTTAAACCAAAAAGTGACCCATGCCCTATGCTGCAGAGGAAGGAGAAACCTCCCCCACCCCCAGCTTTCTGCCAATCTGACCTGGAAAATATTCTTTCCCGACCCCAGATATGGCGATAGGTTAGACCCTGAGCATGTGGGCAAGACCCCACCAGCCAGGACACCTAGGAAAAAATTCTCTGTAGTAACTGAGAGCCCTCCCCATCTAAAGTCCCATCGCCTGCCATTGAAGATATTTGCTGCTAGCAGTCGCAGATCATCTGCATGACATTGTAGGCAGTCCCATCATACCATCCCCTTCAAGCTAGTTTTGACAGCCTTTGTAAATGAGAGGGGCTACTCATAGATGGTTGATTCCCTGCTGGGATGGGGTATCTCTGCCCCCTCCTGCCAAGTCATTTGTAAATGAGAGGGATTAATCATTGATAATTGATTTATAAATATTCTTAATAACATCATGGTGCTGTACTATTTATAGCACATTTTAAAAATTTGAACCTACAATCTCAGCCATTCAGGATTCACAGCCAGGAGGTTGACTGAGCATTATGTTTGAAGTTTAGAATCTCCCAAACTAACTATGGTGCCTCTAATGAATCTATAAAATATTACACGACAAATTGATAACCTCATTATTTATCTTTCTGGATTTTAAAACATCACCTGTGACAGTATGAAAAGCAACCTGTATTGCTATACAGGCCTATATTTTAATGTATCTCCAGTGCATTATTCTCCTCTATTCAGTGCAATGTACAGCTTATTTATGAAGGATAAATCCATCCTTTTCAGTTATACTTCTTAAAAACTGCCTGTCATCTCTGGGTCATCTTCCTTGAAACTAATTTAATTTATCTGGATAATCCCACACTGTAATGGAGAACATTTGCAAAGGGGACTGGTAATTAGTGATGGATGAACATCACTAGATATAGAAATTTGTTCTGATAGCATCCATGAGTCAGACCCTTATCTAGACATCTTTGGTCTTTAAATCTTATATGGTCAGGTTGTCTTTAAAGATTTCTGTACTTCCTGACTTTGTTGTGGCAGAAGAAATATCATGAGAATACTCTTAATTGGATTTACTTCATGCATCCAGATAAAACTGGGAAGTGGTGAAGAGTACAAAAATGGAAGTCATTCAACAAACTGAATTATTTTTAACCTAAGAGGATTACATTTGGATCAAACTTTAGGCTGGTTTCCATGGTCCAGCGAACAGGGTCTTGGATTGAAAAACAGGAGACTAGAGTCCTTCTCCCAGTCCTACTTACATTTATTCTTTGGTCTCTGGGCCCTCTCTCACCCTTATGCTGCTAGAATGTAGCCCTTGGTCTCAGGAACTGCTACTGATTCTGTGAAGCATGGCATATGCACACAATCTCCCTTTCTTTATTTCAAAGTATTTTTCCTTTGTTAGGGGTTGCCTTTCTGTTCTTGCTGCAAACTAATACAATTCAGCAAATACCCACAAAATGATCCCCCCTGTCCACCGTTCCTCTTCTTTTTTCTGAAATGCCGGAAACACAACTGAAAATTGGTTTGAAAATTCTTCAGGAAAGCTTATTCACTTGACATTTTCAGCACTTCCTAGTTTTGGCCAGCTCATGTATATTGCAAAATTGGCCTTCTTTAAAAAAAAAAAAAAGATGGGGATTTATGTGACTCAAGGGATTAGGTCCTATTCACCATGGGGTCCTTCTGCCTGTCCAGTGACCTTTTCAGTGGACATAGCCAGAGTAAGGGAACAATAGGTCAAAGCTGAATCTTAGAGCAGAAAGGCGATGTAAAGTACATCAATTTAGGCTCCCTCTAGACTTTCTCACCTCTGAATTTGGCCCTCACTCTCCAGCGCTGTTCAACTGACACCTCTCATGTTCCCATGAAAATACAGATCCATACCTATATATTTCAATTTTCATTTTTCTTTTCATCTCATTGTTTTTTGTATATGTTAAAATTCTCAACATAAGAAACCTAATTCACTCATACATAACATGAAGCCTTAGCTGAATATTTACTCATGAGATGCAAGTTCTGTAATCTTTGCAAGGAACAATGATTTTTTCTGTTGATTAACATATCTAAAGCTTAATGCTATTCTCTTTTGCTAGATAAGTACTAGTTTTGTTTGAACCTTCTTTTCAGCCCCAAGAGTTAGTTAGTTTTGAGACTGCAAAGTTTTCTTTTTAGCTTGGAGCTGTGTGCTTTCTTGCTTCCATGAATCCAGCTTCTTTATTTATTACATTTTGCTTTCCAGTCTTTATTCACATGTGTATTTTATCTCTCTCAGTCCTGATTTGTAGTTTATTTTTCTAGTTCATATCTTGGTAGATTTCCTACTAAAGTTGCTAAGACTATGATTTGGAGGAGAAAACTCTTAGAAAACAAAGTTGTCCAAAATAAGTATAACAATGAATAGTTCAGTGTAGTTATATTCATGTATATTAAATAAAATGCTTACTGTATGAGATTATTACTTATTTATTATTTATTACTATTATTTATACTATGGGATCATTGTGTTAAACCATGTAAATATTCATATTGCCAATGTCCCCAAATGGCATTAGATTGACTTCAAGAGCTCATCCTATGACAGCCTGCCTCAGAATTCTGATTTGCCAGGCCAATTTATCTATAGGAAAGATCAACCTGCTAAAAGGACCTAAACTCCTCCTCCTCCATCTCTTTCTCAATAGTGAGGAACTGTGAACCTGGTTGAATAAAGAGAAGCATGAAAGGTCTTTCTCCGTGTCCCATGCTTTACTAAGCCTTTTCTGGGTCTATTGGCATCTAGCCACCTATTGGGACTGTGCATCTGACATGAGTTACTACAAGCTTAGGGTAGCATTAATATCCCCTTAAGTTGCCATGGATGGATATACAAGTAGCATATTTCTGGCTTACTGATGTCTGAGTCTTGTCTCTCTCCTGATCTGAGGGGAGCTGGGGAGCTCTGGGGTGGTGACTTCTTCCCTCTTTCTAGTGACAGTTGTATTGAACAGACTTCACTCTATGCTACATCACCTATTTTTGGATTGTATTTTTTGGCTGCAACACCATTTTTCTTGTGACAGCTGTAAGAAATCTGATGGTTAGTCAGCCAGAGAACAACTTTCTCCTGCACTTTGATTTTATGAGACCAATCAGCAAATGTATTAGAAGTCCCATAATGTCATACCAAAACGTAGGTGCTGATTGTGTGGGTGCTCAGGGGCTAATTGACATCAAGTGAGAGGGCTAGCCAGCGTCACAGATTCCACTCACTATTTATTTTCTCTGTTCAAATGGCACAAATTCACTCTTTGTCAATTTATCCTTTATTAATTAACAATACTTAGAACTTGCATAACACTTTATGTCCTCTATACACTGTATAAACATCAAAGGTCCAATTCAGCACTCTTATACACATATCAACTCCCCATAAAAGTAGTCATAGCTTGTGTGTATATCTGGAGGCAGAATTTGGCTCTAATTTAATCTAATTTAATTTAATTTAATTTAATCTCTATGACAGGTGAGGCAGGTCAGTAAATCCTATTATCCCCATATATCAGATGGGGAATCTGAGACACAGAGTGGTTAAGTGAGTTGCCCAAGTCTATACAATGAGCTGGGAAGAACTCAGGTGTCACTGGCTCCTACTCCCACGTTTAGCTATTTGACAGTGCAATTGCCTTCTTAGAAACATAATCTACCTAACTTTCCTCTGTAGGGGCAAGAGTCCTTTGGAAAATTTGGTCTAAATTCTGTCCACCTGGTGTGTACAGATGTAAAGTATCATAGGAAGAGTCGGAGGGAACTTTTGTTTCTCCTGTACCAAACCCAGGAGCAGGGTGCCTGATAGGCCTTCCAAGACGGAAGTTACAGAGGGGCTTTTTAAGGATGGATTCTATAGGCAAGAGGATATGATGTTTATGTTTCTGCATGTTTCATCTCCTACCCTGTAATAGCAACTGTAGAAAGCCCAGCTCCAGTGCAGATTGTGTGTTTAGCAACAATAATTAGTGCCAGTATGTATTGCAATAGGATTAGTCTGTTTGCTTGCATATATATCTTTTCTTCTGAATGTAATTGCTTTTTTACTATAACAGATTTATAGGTTTATATTAAAAGTATTTTGGCTATCACAGAAGAAACCTACAGACCACATCCTGTATGAGGAGCTAAGGCAAATTAGCATATATATGTTTGGGACCTATAGCCTAGATAAGTGATGATGAGCTAAAAGATGAAGTATATATATATATACATATATGGTTGTAACCTGTACTCTAGATAAGTCAGGAGGTGTTAAGATGGAGGGGAGGGGTCCTACCTCAGTTTATGCCCTTGGTAGACTTAATAGGTACACCACAAGAATACAGTTAGGCCAGAAATACAGAGGTGAAAATGAGCTAATGGTCTGGCAAAGATATGGATATGTCATTAATACGCACGAACACGCCAGCCAATGGAATAAGTGTATCCTGATATTTTGTGGGTGAGGAAGTTGAGATTGGACATGGGAGGAGGGCACATAGTCCTCAAGTTATAAGAGGGGACACCCACCATGTTAAATTTTAATCTTATGCTTAGTATCATCTAAGTCCTATTGTTAATCTTAGCCTTATTCATAGTCCTTATTCCAAATCCTATCTACAGAGACCTTATAGTCTTTCTATAGCTCTTAGCTCTTGAGCATTTCCTAAGATCTCCACCTCCCATTTGAGAATTGAGGATCCTGGACAATCAGCATACAGGGGCAAGGCTGTTCCTTTTGTCTCTTACCATGTTCTCAAGGAAGGGTGTGAGTATATTAATCTAAAGCATTATAGTATACAATATCACATGTATCTCTAAAACAATATTATTGCCTTTGTAATTTTGATGGATTATTATCCATTTAATTATTATTCTATTTTATCTCAATAAAAGTCTTTAAAGCTATATTTTGGGTATATTTTGGTTCTAATTGTAGGTGTTCCAATCATACATCCCGAGGGTCCTTGCAAAACTGTGTAGCCTGATTCTGGAACAAGAACCTTATTATCTTCTGATCAGATCAATTGGCAAGCCTATAACCCCATTCTGTAAACACTAATATTGAGAAACTAAAATCAGGCAACAAGTGGGCAGAGGGTGGAGGCTATGGGTGGAATAGTGCCTGCTGGCTAGAATATAGGCACATAGTAACTTTGTGGCATTACGATACATTCATTTTTAAGGAAAAACAGCACAATACCAGTAGCAGGCCCTATACATTCCTTAGGAGACATTGGGATTTCTTTAAATTGGTGAACCAATGGGTATAAACTCTGCATGCATTTAGATCTAGCATGTCTCTCTCAGTCCAACATGTTGTGTGACTTAAGGAGTCCAAATTGAGTGTGTTGCTTGAAAATTTTGTCCTGAAAGTATTGATTTCTCAAAAGAAACCACATAGAAATTTTTCTATTGACTTCAGTGGGACTAAGATTTGGCATATATTTTTATATTGATTTATAACAAATTAAAGAATAGTCCTTTGAAATACCTTTAAATATATATTTTTAATGCTTAAGAAAACAGCTTATTTCAGGGGATTCTTCCAACGCTTTCATATAAAATGTCTATTATTTAAGGGGAATTTTAAAAAATGAATGCAACTCATAGATGTAGGTAATAGGTGAAAAGAAGATTACATTTGATATGGGAATTGGGAATAGTGAAGTAGAGAAATAAATTATGTGTTGGAATATTAAAATTTTAATAAATGCGCCTTTCTATTGCAAGAGCAGTACTATTTATATTTGAATCTTGTAATCAGCCTCAGGACTTTATTCCGAGTTGGCAATGAGATTTCTTTTTTAGCTTGTAGCCATTTGCTTTCTTGTTTTCTGGCATCCAACTGTTTTATTTATCCCATTCTGCTCTCCTTTCTTTATTCTCTTATGCATACTCTCACTTTCTGATCCCCTGCCTTGTATTTCATTTTCTTAGTTCTTATCCCAGCAGATTTCTTTTCAAAATACAGGCCTAGCTCTGAGCAAATGGCTTGGGGAGGAGGATCCCTGGGGAGAAGGCCTCAGGAAATGAAATAGCTCAGCTTAAACATAACAATGAATCAGTCACAGAGCTAGTCTGAATGCAGTTGTGTGTGCTGTTTTGTTTGTTTGTTTGTTTTTTGAATAGTGGTTCTGATTTTCCCATACTGAATAACAATTCTGCAAGGTTATCTAAAAGACAGAAAAAAAGTCAGAAAACATGTTTCAATGTTAGATTAATGAAAGCTTTAATTTCAATCAAGAATCCAGATCAGCTGACTGATTTTTGTTAGCTATATTTCAAAAAACTTTGTGCAAAATAATTGAGTTCTTGGGTATTACAGCAGCCCACATTATCAGAAAGATTATGGATGACAGCTGGGCTGGTTGTTGATAGCTGAAGAAAAACAAGTTTTGCTAACTGGAAAGGTTGTTATTGAAGGCCTTCCAATAGTGTAGATAGTGAAATAAAATATAGACTATGTCTTTAGCTAGAGGCACTGCAATTCAGATGACCTTGAAATCTATATATGCAACCTGATGGTTTCATTTAAATATTTCTTTGCTTCCACTTCTGCATATTAAAGATAAAGAAAGGATTTCTGCTCTCCCACCATCTATAGAATGTCTGAGTGCTTTTATGTTTATTTTAGCCATTGTTGGAGAAAGGATGATGCAGTAGGTTGTTCAATGACATGACCTCACACCAAATCCTGCTGTCTGAATCACAGTTGTTGCTCATAATAGTTAAAATCAGAAAATATGTAGGGGAGATTGTAGCATTTAATACAGACCCTTAGTTACTAAATTATTGCAGAAAATATTGAAGGAGTGTAATGGATGGTGGCTTCCCCGTCTAATGTGAATGGGACCTGCTTCATAAAGCTCAGTAGGTGTAATATGGAGTCAAATTCTGCTGCATAACATCACAGACTTGGATGGGATTGCACAAGATGTACGTTACGGAACAATTTGACTCTTAGTGGTCTGTATGTTATATTCTGTAGCAATTAACCAGTGTGGAAACAGGTGCTATTTCTATTTGCATAGTAATGAAGCATTCTTTCAAAAGGATGTTGAATGAAATCAACACACTAATGAGATTTGATGCACAACACCTGATGGTTAACATTAGTCAGATGACATGGGAAAATCTTTCATTTAATGCATATCAATATTCCTGTTAATATTGGACTAGGAAATGAAACAAGAAGCTAACAAACCAATATGACAGTCACAACTCTCAGACTGAAACCATGCAGATCTCCCCCTCCCACTTAAATTAATCAGACAAAATACAGAAGAGGAAAACAGTAATTCTCAGCAAAGTGGGATATTCAGAGCATATTGTTGTATATAAGTGCGTGTGTGTATATAATATTTTGTACCTAATCACATAATCCTTTACATAACTGAAAATAGTCCTATTGTTAGATTTTGACTGTTCATGGGCCTTCCTGAAAAAGAGATCTTTTTTTCCCCCTTGATGAAATAGCTGGAGGGCATGTGCCTTCTTTGCTCCTATATACCAATGGTGTATTTGGTGGCCTCTGGCATATTCACTGAAAGTCTGTTGCCCTTGAGGAATGAGCCATCAGGCTGTGATGACAAGGGCTTTATAGAATTTGATTACTTAACCACTTTTGTTCAGACTGTGAGATCAAGAGTCTAAAATAATAATTAATAAGAACACCTAATTATATATAGCTGGAAAACAGTAACATTCCTACACCTTTTTACAAAGAAACATAGTGTTTTTAGGTTTGCTGACAAATGCTTCCGTTTACAAAGAAATCTTTAAAATAATTTTATACCAAACCATATTTTTAGAGAACTTGCAAGCAATGAAGCCCTATATACAGAAGGAATTTTGACTAGTACTATACTGCAGCTCTTGAATGCAGCTCTAAAATTACTTAAAAGCACGTCAGTCCTTCCTAGTGTATGACTATAAACACTTTTTATATCAATTTTTCTATTCTCATTTTATCTTTCTTTTTCAGCTGTCTTCTTTTCCTACCCTTTAGCTTCCCAATACTATTTTCATTCTCAGTTATTTTTCAGCTTTTCACATATTTATCACACAAACCTGGATGCTGATTTTCTTTCTTACTTGATTTAATTTGTTATGGGAGTTTGTATTCAAATAATGGATTTTTAGATAAATCTACTGTATTGTTTTTTAAGACTGTGGAATGCGCAAAGCTGATTTATTGAAGTTCACTGATGTAGACTAAAATATTGTATTTGATTTGTCAAATTCACATGGGGGTAGCAAGGAGAGGTTAAAAGGAAAACTTCTTCTAGCAGCAAACTATCTCCCTTTGATTATTCAGGCTTAGATAAGCCATTGATATTTACTCAGGTCTGATATTTGAGACCAAGATGATGCTTTCATCATTTCTCTTTTGGGCAGTATAAGTATAAGCTGCTGTTGACTAATTGTAAGTAACTCAGTGAATATTTTAATAGTACTGTATATGTATGTTACATAATATACCTTATTAAAAGATTGTGGAAATTTTATCTGATCACAACTCTGTTAAAGTACATATTAATATATTGACCTCCCAGACGAAACATTTCAAAGGGGACTTACTTGGCATTTTGCTTCCCCATAATGAACTGCATAACAGCATTAACTGGCTACCTAAGATTCATGATCAATTGTTCTACTTTTGTTGAGTCTTAAGTAGAGATGTGCGATAAACAAAACATTGGATGAAAACAGTCTCACGCCCAGACTTTGAGAGTGTTTAAATCCCTAATTATAGCTGGTCAAAAATGGATCTTCTGCTGTGTGGAAAATTTTTAGATTAAAAAAAAAAATCTTAAATTGGGATGAAAAGACAAAATTTTGAAATGTTTCATTAAACCAAATACCAAAAAGAGTTTATTTTATGTAAACTGGAACACTTCAAAAAATTCAAAACGTCTTTTTTGTTTTGTCCTTTTTTCTTAATATAAAATAAATTTTAAAACAAAATCTCTCAAAATGAAAAAATCAAAACTTCTCATGCCAAAAAAGTCAATATTTTCCAAACTTTTATCCATTTTTTTTAAATGAAATTTCATCAAAATCTATATATTTTCATGGGAAAAAACCCAGGTTTGGTTGAAATGGCATATTCCAAAGGAAAAACATTTTGATGAAATTTTCTGACCAGCTCTATCCCTAATCCGTTTTGGAAGCGGGCCATACTTTTAGAAGAGACCAAAGCAAAGCCCCAGACTCTCACACTCTGTAATTTTAAAAATATGGATCTAGATCCCAATGCTGTGCTTAAACCCATTGCTTGTCTTTAATAAAGATGAATGAGCAAATCAGAGAAACATTTTCTCATTTATTTAGTGTGGGTTTCCTGATTCTCCCCTAGAAAAGGTGGCATCTCCACAGGGAATACTGCCCTCAGTTACAGAACCATTGCTATCTGCCATGTGATATTTGATCAATGTTTAGAGTTCAGTGAAAATTTTTGAAAAGTTATTTTTTAACATGAAAAACAAGCAAGATACATTTTTCACAAAACATGTTCATGTCTTTCAGTCTTTCTGCTTGTTTGATTCTCATATGGTAAAACTCTAGCTCTATACAAGTCAGTCACCATTCACTTCAAAGAGCCAGATTTCACCGATATTTTACACTTACATAGTGCTTTGTGTGCCAGGATTTTAATGCACTTTTAACCATTAACTTTGAACATTTCAGTGAGTTAAATATTATGAAATCCATTTTTCAGATGGGTAGATGGCATTACAAAAAGGTTTAAGGCCTAGAATTTCTAAAGCATCTACTAATTTTTATTTACCAATTTGAGATACACAGTGCCTCTTTTTCAGATTTGCTCTACACTGGCAATGGAGGTCGACGTAATGCCACTTATGTCGACCCCATAAAGTATGCGTCTCCACTAGCACGTAAGTTCTGTCGATTTGAAGCTAGGTAAAAGTCGACCTAATAAAACCCCCTCTGCAAGTGGCGTAGTGCTGAATTCAAATTCCTTGGGTTGAATTTGTGTCAGATTAGGCAGAGAGCAATGTAAATCAATGCCATTGGCCTCGAAGAAGTATCCCATAATGCCCTATTGTGACCGCTCTGGACATTCACGCTCTGCTGTAACGTGGCCATGTAAACAGGAAATGGCTCCTCCCCTCAAGCCCTGGGAAATTTTGAATTTCCATTTCTAGTTTAGACAGCCTGGAGAGAGCTTTGTAGCTGAACTGCTCATGGTGACTGCATGGCCCAAATGCACTCCAGCTTGGAATCGACCAGAGATCTTGGGATCTCATCAGTCTGTGGGGTGAAGATTCTATTCTGGCTTAGCTCCGAGCCAGCAAAAGAAATTTAGATATATACAAGAAGATATCTCACGGCATGTTGGAGAAGGGGTATAACAGGGACACGCAGTAGTGCAGCATTAAGATCAATGCACTGAGGCAGGCTTATCAAGAAACTAGGGAAGCTAACAGCTGTTCTGGCTCCTCGTCCAAAACATGCCACTTTTACAAGGACCTGCGTGCAATTCTCAGTGGTAACCCCACCACTGTGCCACCACGCAGCATCGATACCTCCGAAGAATCCCAGTCCAGAACGAATAAGGAGGACTCTGTGTAGGAGGATGAGGAAAGCAGGATGCAGGAGAGTGGGGTATCTATTCTCCCTAAGAGCCAGGACCTGTTCGTTACCCCAGAGCAGTCCAGCCACACACAAGACAGCAGGACTAATCAAGATGCAGGTGAAGGCACACCTGGCGAGTGTGTATAGCAAATCTTTTTTTTGCGGTTATGTCCCCAATCCAGCTTCTTAAAAGGAGTTTCTGTTTTTGAGGAGTGGGTCTTACTGGGTGGTGGCAAACTTCAGTGGAGGATTACTCCTGGAACAGACTATTTATGTGCAAAGGTATGTTCCGAGAATCCTCTGTGGATATCTCAAGGAAATTTCATGTAGGTAATCTGTTCAACTTTTCAGAAGGTTTCTGGGGCAGGTAGTCTTATTTCTTCTGACACGGTAGGATACTTTTCCCCGCCACTCTGCTATTAAATGAGCAGGCATCATTGCAGAACAGAGCATAGCCGCATAAGGGCCAAGCCTATACCCTGAAGCTTGCAGCAAATCTTCCCTTTCTGCCTGCGTTATCCTCAGGAGACTGATGTCACACATGGTCACCTAGGGAAGATGGCACAAGTTTAAAGTACCCGACCAATACAGTCACTCCATTTTATTTCTATGCCGTGGATGGGGTTCCTGGACGCCTCCCCAAGTCTATTCCTAGTCCTAGTACTGTTGCAATGGGCATTTTGGGTTGGGACACTGGATGCCCTGTTTTCTGCTGCTACAATTCACCTGCAGTGTCCTCTAATTTGTTTCGCCGACCTCCTCCCAAACCAGTCTTCGACATGTTACAGGGGAGCCCGGTGATCTCTCTCCTTGCTCAAGTGTGGATGGTGGATTTTAGTGCTAATGAAGCCTCTCTATAACAGATGCAATGGCCCCTTGCTTACCATGTCTGTAATGCCAGTGTGACCCTTCCGAGATGTACAGAACGGAATGCGGGTGTGGCTTAGCCTTGTGAACATAAAGGGAAGTACATTTTACATTATAACATTTGCTTTACTACTGTGGGTCAGCTAACAATGCCAGCTTTGTGCTTTGCTTATCTTACAGTAGACACCTTGGCCTTTGGCCCCCCCTTGCCAAACTCCAGCTGAAAGACTTTCCCAGATTAGGAAGTGGAAAAAAAAAAACCACAGGATGGTATGTTCACTGAAGTAATGAATGCCTCCACTGCTGCTGACACAGAGCTCAGAGCCTGTAGGATTTCCTTGTCCAAAAAAACTAGACATGAACATGGAACACAGAAGATCTTCACAGGAGCAGGAGCGTGATAGGCAACAGGAGATGTTGCGTATTATGACGGATCAGTCCAACGTGTTGAGGCGTCTGGTAGTGCTCCAGAAAGAGCAGCATCAGGACAGACTCCCTCTCCAGCTCCTCCAAAACGCTCCGCTGCCTACCACTTTGTTATCAGTCTCAACCCCCAAGCAGTCTAGGAGGAGACTGAGCAGAGTGCAGTACATGCTGCACTCCACACCGGTGGAAGCGAGCAGAAGGATACGATGGCCCCTTTAATAAAATAAAACTTTGTAGCAATAAAAAACATCTGTCTTTATTCATTCATAGCTTGGGCGGGGAGAGAAGGGGAGAGGACCGCTGGAGCGAGGTGGGGGATGTGAAATAAAGGCACAGCACAGACATACATTACTGCAGTTCATTGCAAAACCAGTTTTTCAAAGCTTCCCAAAGCCAAAGTGCTCCGTGGTTGACTCTGAGCATAGTGCTGGAATCTGGCTGCTCAAAATTTGCAGCCTTCACGGCCAAACCCTGGGGGAACTTCCCCCCTTTGTTTCACACAAATTATGGAGCACACAGAACGCAGATATAACTGATGGGATGTTCTTTTCACTGATGTCAAGCTTAGTAAGCAGACATTGCCATCTGGCTTTTAAATGGCCAAATGCACATTCCACCACCATTTTGAATTTGCTGAGCCTGTTCTTGAAATGCTCCTTCTCAGTGTCCAGGTGCCTGGTGTAGAGTTTCATTATCGAAGGAAGCAAGGGATAGGCAGGATCCCCCAGGATCACTATTGGCATTTCCACATCCCCAATGTTTATTTTTTGGTCAGGGAAGGAAGTGCCCACCTGCATTTTACTGAACAGACCCGAGTTCCTAAAGATGCGTGCATCATGCACCTTTCCAGACCACCCCACACTGATGTCAGCAAAATGTCCCCTGTGATCCACAAGGGCCTGCAACACCATTGAGAAGTATCACTTCCCATTTTTGTACTCTGTGGCAAGGTGGTCAGGTGCTAGGATAGGGATATGCATGCCATCTATTGCCCCCCCACAGTTTGGTAACCCCATTGTGGCAAACCCTTCCATTATGTCCTGCATGTTTCCCGAAGTCACTACCCTTTGTAGCAGAAGTCTATTAATGGCTCTGTACACTTGCATCACAGCAACTCCAACTGTGGATTTACCGACTCCGAATTGATTCCCAACTGACCGGTAGCAGTCTGGGGTTGCCAGCTTCCACAGAGCAATGGCCATCCACTTCTCCATTGTCAGAGCTAATCTCAAGCGAGTATTCACATGCTTCAGGGCTGGGGACAGTTTAGAGAAAGTGGCCTTTTACATATGAAAATTCTGCAGCCACTATTCATCATTCCACATCTTCATAACAATGAGAACCTACCAATCTGTGCTTGTTTCCCGGGCCCAGAACTGGCACTTTATGGACTGAAGATGGTGCATGACATCCTGCAGCAAACAGGAATTGTTCCATTCTATGGATTGAAGCAGGGTGGCCTCAGTAACATTGCTATTTTCTGAGCTGTGGCTCCTCTATTGCCTTTGAAAATACTGCAGGATAAGCCGTGAGGTATTTGTGATGCTCACAATGATAGTGCAGAGCTGAGCAGGCTCCATGTCTCTCTGCCAACGGCATGCACGCAGCATAGAAAAACGGCAAGATAAAGAATTTGCAGTTTGTTTGCGACAAGAAGGGAGGGGGAGGGAGCACGTTGCATCATGGGAGGACGACAAGCTTCCCGAAAGCCTCTGCAGCTAATTGCACTGTGGGATAGGTAACCATGGTGCACTGCTTTGAATGTCAACTCGAGTGGGGATGCAAGAGCCCGGTGCAAGGAGCGTGGTGTGATCACGCTCCTGCAACTTCTAAAATTCGGCGGGTGAAAGTTGATTTAAATTAAATCGACTTCAGTCTGCATTGTAGACATACCCCTGGAGTTTTGTGAGTGCTCAGTGCCTGTGGAAATCAGGCCTCAGGTGTCACAAGTTGGGCACCCAAAACTGAGCCACATAAATTAGAGGACACTTTGAGGAAAACGTAGATGTAAGGCACGTAGTGGTACGGCTGGGAATAGAACTCAAGAAATGGCTTGCAATCTCTTTAAAGGGGAAACTCTGTGTTCTTCTATACATGTACAACACCCACTACTATATGGCCCCAGTCTTGAGTGGCCTCTGGGCACTACTTTAATACGTATAATAATGAAATAGTGAACCCAGATTCTGAGTCTCTGGATCTACTCTGCTATCTGCTAAGAGTTATAGTTCCCACTATCAGAGATACTTTATTAAATGTGTTTCCTAAATTCAAACCAGTGGAGATTCAAGGCCAGATTGTGTGTCAGTTTAGGCATGCCAATTAGCCATTGCACAATCGAGGCTTGGAGGCACACAGAACATGACCAGGTGTAAGGGTAGAAACCTGGGTTTTGCAAGGGCTTTCGCCTGACAAAAATGTAAAGATTGCATTAATGAATAAAGAAACACTGAGTTTGGAACAGACGCTTATTTATTTCACTCTATTAAAATTTAGTCATTGTACAAAACTACTCATTAAACCATTACAGTTTTGACCATGACATACAAATCTGAAAACATTCAGTGTTCTTTACGCAGGTTTTTTAAATGATTTCTTCTGCACTGTCTGTAAGCTGTAAGTTATGAGGTGTGTGTGTAAAATCAGACACCAATTGAGCAGTGATTTTTCTTATTGTGGTTCAAAGTCAAAGAGCACTGAAATCACATCGTCTTACAACATTCGTTTCTGGTACCACCAAAGTCATTTTTATCAACTTCAGCACTTCAGAAAACAACTGATGTTTGGTTTAGCTGAGTGAGCTGAGATATTTCTGAACTGATGTCAACAATCTTTCTGTAAGCTGACTGTTGGCTTGCAATAGATGAGGTTGAGTAATCTGTTGAACACAAATGAAATTGGAAACATACACCTGAAGTATGTCTTGAACCTGTGTTTCTGTTAAGTGTGCAGTTGCTATGAGAGTTTCCAGATTTTGAATAATTTTTTCTGTTCAAATCTTGATTGAATACTGGATATTGTAAAATCAATTACTTTGAAATAGATGTACTAATAAAATTCCTTTGCTGAATTTGTGTAGCTGGGTTCACCAGTGCCTATTTGCATTTTCTTGGGAACTTCTCTCTTCCTTGGAAGCTCAGGCGTTTCAAGTATCTCCACCTTTAAACTTTTCTGGTGGATCTGCTCCTAAAGGAAATTTGCAGCTTTCATCTGGTCAGATGGACAGGAGTGAATTAAGTGTCATTTTCATAAGAGAGTGGCCTTTTATTGCTGAAATGTCTGACCCTTGCAGAGTTTTGGACAGATCGTCTATCATGTTTAGGCAGGGGTGTGCACAAGGGGGGGGGGGGCAATCAGGGGCACGCCCCCTTGAATAATCATTGGGGGCACAGAACTCCTCCAGCTCCGGAGTCATGGTGGTGGTGAGAGAGGGGGAGGAAAGAGCGAGCTCCTCCCAGGGCCATGTTAGGAGTGGGTGGCAAGAGCAAGTTCCTTCTGGGGCTGGGGAAGGGAAAGTGGAAGAATGTCTTCCTCCGGGATGGAGGAGGCAGGTCACAGAAATGCCCCTCCACAAGGGTTGAAAGTGAAATTTCTGGGTACGCCCCTGTGTTTAGGATTTTTTAACTTCAATACCAAAGCGGAACTTAAACATTTCCATATGAAAAGTTATGTTACCAGTTTTAGTTCTCATTTCTGGATATTTTGTTGCACCCTTTTTAAGTAAAGCTGGGTAAAAAAAATTTCAACTAATTTTTGTTGCTAAAAAAAGCATTTTTCAGGCCCCAAAACTACTTGCTGAATTTGAATGGAAGTAATTAAATTTGTTTTGGTTGCAAAGAAGATTTGAAATAATCACTACATTTTGTTTTCATCTTTTTGAATGTTTCTTTTTGACTTCTTAATTTGAAATGGTATTTTGATTTCAAGTTTGGCCAATCAAAAAACATGTTCCAAAAAGTGTGAAAACCCCCCCAAATGGCTTAATTAAAAAGAAAAATGTAAAATTCATTTAGAGTTACATTTCATTCAACTTGAAAGAAATTGAAAAATGGAAAAAATTATTTCAAAATTGACTTGAAATGTTTTAGCTGATTCAAAACAAACAAAGAAAAAAATCAAGATTTTTGATTAGATGAAAAAAATATTTTTTTTAAATTGTTTTGGCTTCAAACAGAACCAATTGGTTTTGTTTCAGATTTTTTGGAAACAAAATATCCATAATTTGCTCAGCCTCTCAAGTTGAACACAGTGCAAGGTAGTTGTCAGAAATTGAGGTGAATGCTTCTGTAAGGAGAATCCATCTTATTTTACACAGGCTGCAGAGGCCACTTCATGATGTACCTAACACTTCATATTTTATGTCCTGAACTATTGCTTCTCAGTGGATTGATTTGTTTTTTTTTTCAATTAATTTTGTGATTTCTGTATATAATTTCAAGAATCTTCCTTACGTGACAGTATTTTAATGGCATCCTGGAATGCCAGATTCAGAGCATGCCAATGCACATATGTAGATAATAGTTCCTCCTGTTGCAATCTGCTGGTGTATAGACTACTTTGGTCAGTCCAATGATCTTTTTCATGAACATTCTTGTCATCCACATAATGCAGGCATAAAACTACTTGCTCTTTGTTGGAGAACTTTATTGTTTCATCTACCATAGTTGTATACCACTTTCAAGGAATTTGCTCAGAAATACCCCTCATGATTTTAAGAACCATGACTGCCATTATCTTATTTTGAATAAGTGGACTTGTGAATTTGTCTTGACTCTTTTTCAGCCACTTTGAATGCTCAGAATCATATTCTACCAGCAGACAAAGTAGTTGAATAAAGTTGCATTGAACCTCTTAAAGTTGTATTTTCAGCTTCTTCAGTGTAATGGTCTCACAGTGTAAGTTCTTGTTTGGAGGATAATATATTGTAATTAGTATTTTCATTAGACTTTTCCTGTTTTCTTCTTTCTTCTGACAGTACTGAAATATTAGCATGTCACCAACACTCTTTAAGTTCTTTTGAAGAATATCAACTACTTTATGATGACACGAAGGAGCTTAGTTCCTCTCAAAAAATTTTCAAGCCTTTTTCCAACTGCAGAATCCTATGTGAAAGCTTCATCTGTGTACTTAGTCAAAAGCAGTTTGCAGCTATATGCTGTACAACAGTAGAAACAAAGTACACTGTCGCTAGCTTCAGAACAGATTGCAAATCATCAAACCCGGATGAGCAGAATGAATGGCCTTGATTTCCAAAGTTATGCACAGGGAAAGAATTAAGCTTTGACTGATAAGGAGTCTCTGAAATGCTAACAATGTCAGACAACTGGCAGTTGGTTTCTGGTGCAGGCGATGGTACAGACCTCTCACTAAGGTAAGCAGAAGAGATTGTTCCACTTGTTGTTGGAAGTCTAGTTTCTTCCTTTTCAATAAGACATGTTTGAAGTGATTTCATTGTAGCACCTTGAAAATATACACTTTCTTTCTGTACTTCATTTAGTGTTTTGTGAGAGAAGGAGGGGAAATCGCCAACCTGTCTGCAAAAAAAGTACTGCTGAGACAGGTAGGCCTAACCTAGGCACTCAGAATTCTCCTTGACAAGAAAAAGGAGACCTAGCTTGCTGAGTCATTTCCTAGCCAGGGAAGAAAGGAGCCTGGATCTGCTGCAGGACAGACTTTTAATTTGAGCTTAGCTACCAAGAGCCAATTGATACCCCAGGGGAAGGACTGGGACTTCAAGCAGCCGAGGCCATCAGAGTACTGTACTGAACAGAACTCTAACTGAATTATCAGGGGATTGACTCTGCTACAATAATTAGTGTAAAATGATATACAACAATTTTATTTTATTATTATTTTTAACTCTGGGGCCCATAAATAAAATAAGTTATCTGTCCTTTGAGTATGCTGGACTCACACTCTTTTGAAGGGTTGGCCTCAGTTCTCTGTATAGAATCGGCACAATGTTAACAGAATCTTACATTTTCTTCAGTTTTCTCAGTCACTTTTGTGAAAGAAGGAGGGGAAACAAGGGAAATACTTTATCCCCCTGCTTGTTTCTTTGTATCTTTTGCTCTGTCTCTGTTTTGTTCTGGTCTCTTCAGTAACACTGACTGGTGGTATTAACCACAGTAAGCTGCCATGGTGACAAGTGTCCAGAGATGTGGTGTGTATCAATGCCCTTTCCTCCACATTTAAAAAAAAGTCAAAGGAAAAAGGAAGCAATTTCCCTTTCCTTATCTATGAAGATCTTAATATATTAGTTATGAATAGTAGTTCCGACACTAAGGGTAAATTTATCTAACGTGCCTAAATGATTTAAGACCCTAAGTCCCATTTTCAAGTGGGAAACTTAGAAGCCTAAGTTCATTGACAGTCAATGCAACTTAGGCTCATAAGGGCAAGATTTTCAAAGTTATGTGCCTAAATATGCATATAGGCTCCTAATACATTTTTCAAAGGCACCTAAGTAGGCTAGGTACCTAACTCTCATTAATTTCAATACATCTTTGAAAATCTGGCCCTAATCATGTAATAAATCAGAAGGGAGGAACTAAAGAAAATGATAAGGGAAGCCCAGGACTGCAAGGAGAAATCTATGGCCAGCAGAGCTAAGGACAACAAGAAGAAGTTTTTTAAGTATGTTAAGAACATAAAGAATCCTAACAATGATATCAGTCCATTGCTAGATGGAAATGGTTGAATTATCAATAATAATGCAAAAAAGGTAGATGTGTTCAATAAATATTTCTGCTCTATATTTAGGTAAAATCAGATGATGTAGTCATATCAAATGATGATAATCCTTTTTTCATTCCATTAGTATCTCAGAAGGATGTTAAGAAGCAGCTACTAAAATCAGACATTTTAAAATCAACAGATCCTGATAACTTCCATCCAAGAATTTTAAAAGACCTGGCTAAGGATCTCACTGGACCATTAAAGATGATTTTCAATAAGTCTTGGAACACTGAGGAAGTTCTAGAAGACTAGATGAAAGCTATTATTGTGCCAATATTTAAAAAGAGTAAACAGGATAACATGCATCGTTATCAGTCTGATATCAGTCCCATGCAAGATAATGGAGCAGCTGATACAGGATTCAATTAATAAACTATTAAAGGAGGATAATATAATTAATGTCAATCAATATGTGTTTATGGAAAATAGATCCTGTCAAACTAATTTGATACCTTTTTTGATAATGGTAATAGAATTATTGTAAAATACTTCTGTAAGGCGTTTGACTTGGTACCACATGACATTTTGATTAAATCAACTAGAATGATATAAATTAACATGTTAATTAAATGGATTATAAGATGTCTAACTGATAAATCACAAAATGTGATTGTAAATGGAAATTCATCATTGAGAGGGTGTATTTCTAGTGAGGTACCACAGAGATTGGTTCTTGACCTGCTGATGTACAACATTTTTATCAATGACCTGGGAGAAAATATAAAATCATCACTCATAAAGTTTGCAGATGACCCAAAAATTGGGGAAGTGGTAAATAATGAAGAGAACAAGTCACTAATATAGAGTGATCAGGATCTCCTGGTAAAGTGGGCACAAATAAACAATATGCATTTTAACATGGCTAAATGGAAATGTATACATCTAGGAATAAAGAATGTAGCCTTTATTTAATAAGATAGGGGAATCTATTCCGGGAAGCAGTGCCTCTGAAAGAGTTTTGGGGGTCACAGTGGATAATCAGCTGAACGTGAGATCCCAGTGCAATGTTGTGGCCAAAAGGGCTAATGCAATCTTTAGCTGCATGAACAGGTGAATCTTGAGTTGGAGTAGAGAGTCTATTTTACCTCTGTATTTGGCACTGATATGATCACTCCTGGAATACTGTGTCCAGTTCTGATGTCCAGAATTCTGGAAGGATGTTCATAAATTGGAGAGGATTGAGACAAGACCTGCAAGAATGATTAGAGGATTAGAAAATATGACTTATAGTGACACTGAAGGAGCATAATCTAGTTAGTTTAACAAAGAGAAGATTAAGAGGTGACTTGATTACAGTTTATAAATATCAACCAGGAGAACAAATATTCAATAATGTACTCTTCAGTGTAGCAGAGAAAGATATAACATGATCAAATGGCTGGATGTTGAAATTTATTCAGATGGAAAATAAGACCTACATTTTTAACAGTGAGAGTAATTAACCATTAACAATTTACCAAGGGCTGTGGTGGGTTCTCCATCACTGGCAATTTTTAAATAAAGATTAGTTGTTTTCTATCCCCTAGGAATTATCTTGGGGAAGTTCTATGACCAGTGCTATACAAGGCAGACTAGATGATCTCAAAGGTCCATTCTCGCCTGGAAATATATGAACCCAAATCCTCAAAGGCATTTAGGCACCAAACTTCCATTGAATCCAGTGGGAGTTAGGCACCTACATATCTTTAAGGAGCTGGGCCTAAGTCACTTTTGAAGATAAGATTTAATCACCTAAATCACTTAGGCACTTTTGACAATCTTGCCTTAAACCTTTCGGGTGAGTTTTTCAAAGGAGTCTAAGAAAGAATCAGTGGGAGCTGTTCACTTGACTCCCTTAAACTCTTTTAAAAACCCCAGCAGCCTTTCTATTACAAAGCCTGGGTTTATATTTTATTTATTTATTTTAGTGCTGATTCCTTCTCCGACTTGCTTTTGTGCCACAGCATTGCTTACAATTTCTGAGTTGGTTCCACAAAGGAATTTTTATCCATGAGATAGTCAGAGAGGCTGCAAAGAGATACAAAAGTGTTTTATTTTATTTTTCTTTAAATGTGAACGTCTCCTGTGAGAGCGGCAAACAAGCATTGAAGTGGTACTGTATCGTTGTATTTGCAGAGCAAGTCGCTCTTTGTCTTGAAGCCAACTGCTCTGAAGTAAACATTGTTTGTTAAATGAGAAAAAAAGTGAGACGCTGCTGCAGCAATCTTGGGGGAAAATAGCTTTTTCCCAATATAAACCTTCCAGATATCACCAAAAATGAGAAACTTTTTGAGCGCTGTGTTACAGATTCTATTTTTTGATAACTAAGAAATTGCACATTTGGCAGTGAAGTTTCAGGAAAAGAACACTGAGGGTTTCATTTGGACCTGTGCTTTTATCTGAAACTTTAATCTGTATACTGTGTCAGGTTTTCTTTGACATTTGTAGCAACATTCCTTAGATTGATGTTGCCGCCCATTATTATATAGGAGAAACATTTGATACTAAAGGTTCCTGGAGCTCCCATCAGCTTTCTATAGTATGTCTGCTCTCTTGACATTTAATGTCCCCTAAGACTGATATGGTCTGATAACTTCAATGTGCCATGTGCTTTTGGAGAAATAAAGAGCTGCTGTATCTTTCCTTCTCCACTGAGATTTTTAATATCTACATTCCCAGTATGTAATTCAGTCACCCCCTTTTTTAATTAAAAAAAAATCAAGTACAAATGAAGGATCAGGAAAAATGTTATACACTGGTAAACAGATCAGGCTGAAAATAAAAACTACAGATGAATTAAGCATTTCAGAGGAATTCATACACCGCTTGTAGGAAGCTGCTGTGGCCTCCCACGGAACCAGAGCCTGGGGAAGGGCCCGAGAACTCTGATTGGCCCAACTCACACCCTGCCCCAGAGTCTGCCCGGCAACAGGGGACCCGGGTCGTGATAGGGCCACCCGGCCAGGCCAATTGGCAGCCCCGGGGCGGAGCCCCAACAGGAAGGGGAAATACAAAAGCCTGGCCCCTGAGCTCAGTAGGGCCCAGACTGCCGGCAGAGGCAGATGTGCTGCCCCGCCAGCAGAGGCCTAGGCCGGAGCCTAGCCACCGACGACGATGAACCCCGGCCCCCCCTGGGCCCGGGGATTGGATAGGGCCCTCGAGGAGCTGGACCAGGCAACCCGGCCAGGACGACTGGGCCGAGTTACCCCAAACCCGAGCCCGGGACCGTGCTCTGGGACCACCAGACTGAGCTGAGACCCCAGAGCAGCCCGAGTGGCAGGTACCCCCTCCGGAGGCCGGGCTGGATTTGGAGGAGCTGCCGGCTGCCGAGCCCCTCCCTGCAGCGGTGCAGGACTTGGAGGAGCTGCCCGAGGCGGACCCGCTCCCCTCCTACAACGACCTGGAGGAGCTGCCCCCTGAAGAGGAGTTTCCTGCCTTACCCCCGGTCGACGAGGAAGGACTAACAACGCTACCCCCGGTGGACTATCCTTGGGACACGGAGGCAACAGGTACTAGGGTCAGTGGGGAGGAAGTAGCCCAGGGACAGCCACGGCCTGTGGCTGAAGCCGCCGTATTGCCGGTGTGTTGCGGCGGGAGCCCCGCCGGCACAGTGGCAGCCACTTCTGCCACTGCTAGGGCCCTGGGCTGGGACGCAGTGGAGACGGGTGGGCCTGCGTCCCCCTCCCCTTCCCCTGTTCCCTAGCCACCCCAGGAGAATTGCTCTCCTGAACCCGCCTGAAGCCGTTGCCTCCTTTGCTGACCCGGCCTAAGGGTTAGAACCTAGACTCCTTGCTCGCTCGCCCGGACTGAGGGCCTGAGTGATTTTCTCACCCCTACCTAGGGGTTGGAGCAATAGACTCCTTGCTCGCTCGCCCTGACTAAGGGCCTGCGCGACTAACTGCTGCTCACCCTGCTTAAGGGTGGATGACTAGAACTACTCCCTCACCAAGTGCGAGCTATTCCCCTGTGTAGGAAGCCGCTGTGGCCTCCCACGGAACCAGGAATACTTACACCGCTGAATATGTAGATGTTTGGTTCATCTTTGTGGACTTGACCCTGATCCCACAGTAGATGGGGTGGAGGGTTTCCCATTGGAATATAGGGATGACCACACTGGATCAGACCTATGGGCCATCTAAAATTTCAGTATCCTCTATCCCACAATGTCTAGCACCAGGTAATTCAGAGGAAGGTATTAAAGCATATTGCCTACAAAGTTATTTCCTCATAGTCCAAAGTGTTTGGCTCATGATCTGAAGAGGAAGGAGCTATGACTGAGGTATCCGGGTGTCTGGTAGATCACCAGCTTTCAAAAGACCCCTCAGGACCTTGGACAACTGAGTCATCAGGTTCTAATTTATAGAATCATAGGGCTGGAAGGGAACTCGAGAGGTAACCTAGTCCAGTCCCCTGCACTCATGGCAGGACTAAGTAATATCTAAACCATCCCTGACAAGTGTTGTCTAAGCTGCTCTTAAAAATCTCCAAAGATGGAGACTCCACAACCTCCTTAGGCAGTTTATTCCAGTGATTAACCACCCTGACAGTTAGGAAGTTTTTCCTGATGTCCAACGTAAACCTCCCTTGCTGCAGTTTAAGCCCATTTGTTCTTGTTCTATCCTCAGAGGTTAAGAAGAACAATTTTGCTCCTTCCTCCTTGTAACAACCTTTTATGTACTTGAAAGCTATCATCATGTCCCCTCTCAGTCTTCTCTTTTCCATGCTAAACAAACCCAGTTCTTTCAGTCTTGCTTCATAGGTCATGTTTTCTAGATCTTTAATAATTTTTGTTGCTTTTCTCTAGACTTTCTCCAATTTGTCCACATCTTTCCTGAAATGTGGCACCCAGAATTGGACACAATACTACATTTGAGACCTAACCAGCATGGAGTAGAGCGGAAGAATTATTGCTCGTGTTTTACTTACAACACTCCTGCTAATACATCCCAAAATCATGTTTGCTTTTTTTGCAACAGAATTACACTGTTGACTCATATTTAGCTTGAGGTCCACTATGACCTCCAGATCCCTTTCCGTAGTACTCCTTCCTAGGCAGTCATTTCCTATTTTGTACCCGTGCAACTGATTTTTCCTTCCTAAGTGGAGTACTTTGCATTTGTCCTTATTGAATTTCATCTTTACATCAGAACAATTCTCCAGTTTGTTCCGATCATTCTGAATTATAATCCTATCCTCCAAAGCACTTACAACCCCTCCCAGATTGGTATCGTCTGCAAACTTAATAAGTGTACTCTCTATGCCATTATCTAAATCATTGATGAAAATATTCAACAGAACCAGACCCAGAACTGATCTCTGCAGAACCCCACTCATTATGCCCTTCCAGCATGACTGTGAACCATTGATAACTACTCTCTGGGAATGATTTTCCAACCAGTTTTGCACCCACCTTATAATAGCTCCATCCAGGTTGTATTTCCCTAGTTTGTTTAAGAGAAGGTCGTGCAGGACAGTAACAAAAGCCTTACTAAAGTCAAGATATATTACATCTACCACCTCCCCCCATCCACAAGGCTTGTTCCCCTTTTATAAAAAGCTATCAGGTTGGTTTGACATGATTTGTTCTTGACAAATCCATGCTGACTGTTACTTATTACCTTATTCTCTTCTAAATGTTTGCAAATTGATTGCTTAATTATTTGCTCAATTACCTTTCCGGTACAGAAGTTAAGCTGTAATTCCCTGGGTTGTTCTTATTTCCCTTTTTGTAGATGGGCACTATATTTGCCCTTTTCCAGTCTTTTGGAACCTCCGGTCTTCCAAGACTTTTCGAAGATAATCGCTAATGGCTCAGATATCTCCTCAGTCAGCTCCTTGAGTATTCTAGGATGCATTTCATTAGGCTCTGGTGACTTGAAGACATCGAACTTGTCTAAGTAATTTTTAACTTGTTCTTTCCCAATTTTAGCTTCTGATCCTTCCTCATTTTCATTGGCATTCACTATGTTAGACGTCCAATTGCCATCAAGCTTCTTGGTGAAAACCGAAACAAAGAAGTCATTTAGCACCCATGCCATTTCCTCATTTTCTGTTATTGTTTCCCCCCCCTCATTGAGTAATGGGCCTACCCTGTCTTTGGTATTCCTCTTGCTTCTAATGTATTTGTAGACTGGTTTCTGGTTACCCTTTATGTCTCTAGCTAGTATAATTTTGTTTTGTGCCTAGGTTTAAAGTACTATCTCCACCAGTACTCTGGTCCTGCACTGAGCAGAGCTTGGCCAGACCAGAAAATAAGGCTTTATGAGTGTATTACCTCCTGAAATATAATAAGATATAATATAATAATAATATAAAAAAATACGGGAAACAAGTGCTACCTTTAAGTGATATCTCAAATGCAGTGAAAGAAAGTGGTATTGTGGGTAGCATCTGTTCCCTTGGGATGTGGACTTAATTATAATAATGTCAGGAGTAGATCTCAATCTGTTGATGTATTAAGATTCACTAAGAGGAAAATAAATATATAGTTCCTCATAGTTGCTTTGTATATTTTGTTGGCAAAACACAGCATAATTTACAAGAAAAAGGATTGTGATGCATGTTGTCTTTTTGAATGCATGGAAGTCCATTTTGGTTGCATGAACAAATTGACATAAAACACTCAAATAATTCTGGGATTTAAATGGTCAGACAGGTATTTTTGGGGAATAAACCATTGTCAAGTAGCTACCTGAACAGGAAGCACTGAAAAACATGTACTTGGCTGATATAGTATGATAAAATAATTACTCATTAACACATGAGAATTGTATGTGCCCTGCAATGTTTCCATCACTTCCATGATTTTATCATCACCTTTGTACCTCATGAAATGATTGACCACATTACAAATTTATCTGCGCTTAGCGTGGTTTAATACCACTATTGTGATTTAGAGAAAATGATAACCAATGCTAATTATTTACTGCTCTTGAAACAATAGTTAGATCACTATGGGCACTAATTTAATGTCCTGAGCACATGTAAACTGCACTGACAGCAAAGAAATTTGTCAGCGTTACACAAAGTGATACTGTAGTGCTGAAGGCTTTAGAAATGCCTATAAATAAATAATGAACGTACAAATAAAGTAAATAAGCACAAATGGAGCTTTGGCTCCAAACACAAGCTTAAAACCAAAGCTAATCTAGATCCAAATGCAGGTAAGCCCACGACCCCCATTAACACGACAGATGTATAGAGATATATCTCTATATAGATATACACACACACACCAATATCTCTCTATATAAAGTTAAACATATATTTAGACATGTACACATATTCTCCTAAGCATGTTTTTATCTGATAGTCTTGAAAAAAGCCAAGGTTCTACAGCTTAACAGAGAAGTTAAAGAAAAATATGAATCATTTTACTCCATGTACATGATGAACTTGTGACTCGGATCTTTATGAAATTAGAGTGTATTTATCCCACTGTGCCAGTACAGAAAGTGGACTGTAATAACCATTTTGGTTGTAACTTGAGAGTTCATCATGAGCTCATGGGTCACTGATTTCATTTCTTTTACTCATTACAAACTACAATGATACCAAAGTCACCTCCTGTGCCTCTTTCATCCAAGGTAAATAGCCAGGGGAAGTTAAATGGGAGCAGGAGCACAGTGTGTAGGTTGGTCTTTTCTGGCTGTGGCCCTTTGTGGGTTAAGTGGGGATGATCCCGGAGCATTATCTAAATTGTGCAGGCATAATTGTAATATATGCCATTTCACTGTAGCTATAACACAGTACATACGCATAAAGCAGCTGATTGGAACATGCTGGTAACCAGAGAGGGGCCCAAGATGCAGCGTTCAAATCCAAACCCTGATCCAGAATTGAAATTTCCCAAAGCTTTTTGGAAGGCTCCTACCTATGTTTTAATTTGGTACATTAGAGAGATAGGAAGAAGTTGCAAAGCTGGGATCTGGATGTACACTGTGGGGTTTCAGGAGTGACTGGATCTGGAGTTTTGGTCTGGGACCATCTCTTCTCAGTCTGATTTTAAGGGACCAGTTAGTGGGTCACTAATTTACCATTCACCATGTCTATTATTTCTATTCTTTTATTAATAATTTGGGTTACCTATAAATACAAACTGTAGTCAGCTACCTCCAGCAGTATATTGTTCATAATCTGAGAGTATGTCTACACTGTGGAGTGAAGTCAATTTATTTTAAATTGGCCTTCACTCGCCGAATTTTAGAAGTTGCAGAAGCGTGATCACACCATGCTCATTGTAGCCCCACTAGCCGCATTTGGGTCAACAATCAAAGCAGTGCACCGTGGGTAGCTATCCCAGAGTGCAACTAGCCACAGAGGCTTTTGGGAAGGTTGTCTTCCTCCCATGATACAAGGTCTTCTCTCCCTTCTTCTCCCAAACAAACAGATTAATGCTTTTTCACACCATTTTTCTAAACCCTTCAGTTTCTGCTGCGTGTACACCATTGACAGAGAGCCATAGAGCCGTCTCAGCTCTGCACTATCATTGTAAGTGTCACAAACACTTCATGTCTTATCCTGCAGCATTTTCAAGGGCGAGACAGGGGTCGCAGCGCTGAAAATTGTGATGTTACTCAAGACACCCTGAACGAAACAATTCCCGTTTGCAGCTGGCTGTCACACCATCTGCAGTTGGTGGAGCAACACTTATGGTCCCGGGAAACAATCACTGACTGGTGGGATCATATCTTTATGAAGGTATGGGATGATGAGCAGTGTCTGCAGAACTTTCATATGCAAAAGGCCACTTCCTTGGAACCCTGTGCAGAGCTGTCCCCAGCCCTGAAATGCATGACCACTCACTTGAGACTGGCTCTGACAGTGAAGGAGCGGGTGGCCATTGCTCTGTGGAAGCTAGCAATGCCAGATTGCTACCGGTCAGTTGGGAAGCAATTTGGAGTCGGTAAATCCATTGTGGGAGCTGCTGTAATACAAGTTTGCCGGGTTATTAACAGACTTCTGCTAAGAAGGGTAGTGACCTTGGGAAACGTGCAGGACATAGTGGATGGGTTTTCCTCAATGGGGCTCCACTATAAGGGGGTGATAGATGGCACTCATATCCCTATCTTAGCACCAGACCACCTAGGCACAGAGTACATAAATTGAAAGGAATACTTCTCAATGGTGTTGCAGGCCCTTGTGGATCACAAGGGACACTTCACTGACATCAGTGTGGGGTGGTCTGGAAAGGTGCATGATGCGCACATCTTAGGAACTCAGCTCTGTTTAAAAAAAAAATGCAAGCAGGGACTTTCTTCCCTGACCAAAAAATAAATATTGGTGATGTTGAAATACGATAGTGATCCCTGGAGGACCTGCCTACCCATTGCTCCCCTGGCTAATGAAGCCCTACACCGGGCACCTGGACAGCGAGAAGGAGAGATTCAATAATAGGCTTAGCAAGTGCAGAAAGGTCGTGGAATGTACATTCGTATGTTTAAAGGAGTGCTGGTGCTAGACCTCAGTGAAAAAAACATCCCAGGAGTTATCTCTGCATGCTGTGTGCTCCATAATGTCTGTGAGACAAAGGGGGAGAAATTCCCATTGGGTTGGGTCATGGAGGCAAATAGGCTGGCTGCCAATTTTGAGCACACAGACAGCAGTGTAACGCTGAGAGCCAATCACAGAGCGCTGCGCCTCAGGGAAGCCTCGAAAAATAGGTTTTTCAGTGAAACCTAATGTTTCTGAAAAAATCTATGTTCTGTCTTCCCTTCCCATCCCCCAGCACTACAGCACTGTGCTAGCCCCCCCACCCCAGCGGTAATCCCCGCAGTGTCAATAAAGAAAGAGTAATGATCTTTAAAGCAGTATATTTTTATTGTTGATCGTTAACAGTGGAGGGAAAGGAACTTATTTCAACACTTTGCATGCGTTGTAATGGAGCTGTGAGGGGAAACAGAGCAAAGTTTCACTGTGCAAACAGCAAATAACATTCCCATTTTTTAAAGAGGCCAGCATCTTTCTGGTCCCCTCACCTGGCATGGAGTGGAGCACAGACTGCACCTTGCTCAACCTCCTCCTAGATTGTTTGGGTGTGGGGGCTAGTTTTGCAGGGGTTGCAGAGGGAGTTTATCCTGCTGCTGCTCTTCTTGAAGCTCAATCAAACACCTCAATGTGTCCAGCTTATTCCTCATTATGCACAGCATCTCATCCTGCATTGCATGCTCACGTTCTTGGACCGCCTTCCTGTTCTCCATGTCCATGTTCATTTTCTCCGATAATGAAATCCTCCAGGCTCTTAGCTCTGTGTCAGCAGCCGCGGTGGACTTCATTATCTCGGTGAACATGTCACCCTGAGGTTTTTTTTCGCTTTCTAATCTGCAACAGGCCGTCAGCAGGAGTAGCAGATGCTAAGCTGAAGGCTGCGCTGTCCACTGAAAGTCAAGCAAAGTACAAGGTAACTATTGTTAGCTGGCCCCATGGATGAAAAGCAATGTTAGAATGTAAAAATAACTCCCCTTTATATTCCCAAGGGAATGGCAGACCCACATAGCAATCTCTACCTATTGCAGGGGTTGTAGTGCCGTTCCAGGCATGGTAAGTAAGGAGCTGGTGCATCCATTTCAGGGAAATCCCCATAGTGCATGCTGCCTAAGTCCATAGGTCTCCAACGAGCAGCATTTTTGTGCACCCTCCCCCCCCCCCCAACCCTCCCAAAAATTGGTTTTTGAAAAGGCAATACAGAGGGTGTGGGGGTTGTGATGGTGAAATTCCCGTGGGAGAAACCAGATGTGGGCACCCATCTCACAACTCCTAAAAGACCCATCACAACCACATGCTGTCTTGTAACTTGTGGTTTAAGTACCCCAAAAAACCTCCCATGGCAGAGGAATAAAAACTGTATGGAGCGGATACTGCAAATTTTCGCATGTTCCCGAGGTGACCATGAGTGATGTCAGTCTCCTGAGGATAACAGAGGTGGAAAGGGAGGATTTACTGCAAGCATCTGGGTATAGACCTGGCCATTATGCTGCTATGCTGTGTTTCACGATGATTCCTGCACAACTAATAAGAGAAAGGCGGGGGAAAGTGTCCTATCACAGTGGAAGAAATAAGGCTGCTCTCCCCAGAAACTTTCTGCAAAGGATCACAGAGTACCTAAATGGAAGTTTCCTGGGGATATCCATGGGGGATTCTCGGAGCATCGATGTGGACATAAACATTCTTCTCCGGGGGGGAGCCCCTTGCTTAGGTGAACTAACAACAAGGAAACCCATCCCCACCACCCACACTTTTTTCGCTATGACAAGAAGCTGGACTGTGGAGATAATCACAGAAATGAGATTTGCAGTACGCATTCACTAGATGTGCCTTCTCTGGCATCTCGGTTGCTCACCATGTCCTGCATCTGGCTGGGCTGTTTTGGGGTTACAGACAGCTCCTGACTTTCAGGGAGAATGGATTTCCCAATTGCCTTGCCCCTCTTCTCCTCATCCTCCTTGTTCATCCTGGATTCCCCTGAGGTATCTATGCTGCATGGCAATACAGTGGTGGGGTCACCACCGAGAATCACATGCAGCTCCTCATAAAAGCGGCACGTCTTTGGTGACAAGCCAGAACAACTGTTCACTTCCCAAGTTTTCTGTTATGCCTGCCTCAGATCTTTGATTTTAACGCGGCACTGCTGCGTGTCTCTCCTGTGTCCCTTTTTCAACAAGCTGCTTGATATCTTTTAGTAAATATTTAAATTCCTTTTGCTGGCTCGGAGCTGAGCCAGAACAGACTCTTAGCCTCACAGACCAATGAGATCTAAGCCCTCAAGTTGACTCCAGGCTGGAGTGCGTTTGGGGCGTGGAGTTGCTATGATCAGTTCTGCTGGCAAGCTCTCTCCACACTGACAAAACAGGAAATGGGAATTCAAAATTTCCTAGGGCTTGAAGGGAGGGGCTGTTTCCTGTGTATGTGGCCACAGTGCAGCAGAATGTGAACGTGCAGAGTGGTCACAGCAGAGCATTGTGGGATAACTCACGGAGGCCAATTGCATTGAATTACGCTGCGCTTCACCTACACTGTTGCTCATTTGGCCCAAACAATTTGATTTCAGCGCTACGTCACTTGCGGAGGTGGTTTTATTAAGTTGAATTTGCCCGCAATTTAAATCGATGGAACTGACCAGCCAGTGAAGATGCATACATTATGTGGTCGACAGAAGTCACGTTCTGTCGACCTACCTTGGCAGTGTCGTTATGGCCTATGACTGCTGTGTTCATGGCACTCTATTTTATCTCTTTTTATACATTTTATGGTAGCTATTAAAGGACTTTACACACTCTTTGGCTCTCTTGAATAATATTTATGTTTATTTTGCAGAATGTTCAAGAAAATTGAGTTGTTATGCAGAATTAAAAGAATGAAGAGTATCATACACTACTGACCGTGTGTTTATTTCACTGAGAGAATTATTACCCAAGACAGAGATAAATTCAGCTGGTAAAGTAGTGCCTGTGTACACTCTGCACCCCGATAACTAAGAGAAGGTGTGTGTGTGAGAAAATGTTTGGTTCTGCAACAGATGCACCTGACTCAGACTGAAGCTGAAAGTCACAAATGGTGCAGAGGTTCCACTCAAGATCCTCAGCATCATTTAAGCTTTTCATGGGGGCTGTACGAGGACCTGGTGCACACCCTCCATGTAGCACAGAGTGTCTCCTAGCCAGACCTGTATATACCAGGTCAGACAGCAGTGGTAGAGGACAGCAAAGGTGGGGCAAGAGAAGGGCTCCAGGTTGTATATTTAGGACTCAATCCAATTTAGTTGGCAAAGTGATGAGTTACTACACCTAGCCTATAGAGTGGCATAGCAGCTAATCAAAATTAAGGTTTTGATTTCGCTTTCCAGCCCACCTGCACTTCTCCTGCACAGAGACCAATTATTTGGGCTCCAGGCAGGTGAAGTGGATGTCATACTAAAACAATTGCTGCCTGTACCATCTGAGGCCATCTCTGGACTCTGGCAGCAGTAACAGGGATTGACTTGTAGTCTCAGGTATTATTGTGCTTGCGTCCCCCAACACTAATTTAGGGCTTTCTGCAAACAATGCAGTGAAGAGTGAATGTGAACTGAGTAAAGCAGCATTGCTTGGGAGAAAGAGAAATCCATCAAACTCCTCCTCTCTTGCTGCAAGGCAAGACTGTTTTCCTCCATCTGCAATCTTCACTGTCTGAGAGGGCACTTTAACAGCACCCTTTATACAAAACAACAAAAACCACAACCATCACTAAAACAAAGCAGCCTCTCCACCCCAAACCCTTAATTTACCTCATCTCTTCTATCCTGTTATCTTTTCTTCTCTTTAATTTTTTTCTTGCCTCACTCCTTTTTCTTTCTTCTGTAGTTTTATGTATTCAGCTTTTGGAAGTTACATGGCAACTGCTAGATGCTGTAGTCATCAACAGTCTGAAGTAGGCCATATGACATTCATAGAGTTTAAGCTCAGAAGAGACCAGCAAATCACACCAGCAATGCCAGCTGGTAGGAGCAGAAGTAGCCAAAGCAGAAATGTCTGTACTGGGATGAGGGAAAAAAATGGGGCCAGTTAGGGCCATCTCTCCCTCTACTAGCCCCTGGGACCCATAACTGTGTATAGGGTTCTAGTACCTCCCTCCTTCCTCCCCCCAACCCTACACACACACTGTGGGAGCACTAGGACCCACATATGACCTTCCTTCTCCCTGTAACACATGGGCTTGGAATTTGGCTGTAGAGAGGAATCAACCACAAACTCCATCCCTGCAGCCAGAGCAGGGATCTTTGGAGAACTTTCTATGATTTTTATTGGACTTTCTCTGCACTGTGCTGACTGGCTGTTTGCTTCAACATTTTCCCTCAGTTTCACTCTGCACCTACTCCTATTATTCTCTTCTCCCCTGCCCTGTTCCCTTCACTTGCCTTTCCTTCAATGTCCCTTCTCCCTTCATTTTTTTCCTATTTAGCTTATCCCCTCCTAAGTAAGCCCACTTAAGGAAAAATCATTTGCTGTTCTCTCTGCTTGTGTGTTATAGCCCTTCCCCACTCCATCTAGTTAGATAGTCAGCTCTTTGGGGAGGGGCTGCCCTTTTCTTCTGTGTTTGTACAGTGCCTAGCACGATGGGGTCCTGGTCCATGACTGGGGCACTATGAAAATACAAATAACTAATAATATCATCCAGTCTGACCTCCCGTATATCACAAGCCATTATATACCGCCCAGCCACACCCCCACCAAGCCCTACAACCAGAATTAGACCAAAGTATTACAGACCTCAGGAGACCAAACTATTATGTGCCAAAGACAGAGAATAGGAGGGACTGAGGTGCACTGATGCCTGAGGGCCCTGCAATAGGAGGGAGCTGGTTTAGTGAGATATACCCAGATAATCCCAGCAAGTGACCCACACACCACACTACAGAGAAAGGTAAAAAAAACCAATGATCCTGCCAACCTGATCTAGGAAAATTCCTTCCCAACCCCACTTGGGCGATCAGTTAGACCCTGAGTATGTGAGCAAGAACCAGCCAGCCAAATACCTGAGAGAAAGAATGCTTGGTGACACCTCAAGGCACAGGCCCTCCCACTTGAGTGTCCCCTGTCTAACAATGCTGCCATCTTATGTACTTCTAAATATTTTGTACAGGATCTGGAGAGAAATCATGCCTATGCAAAAAAACTCATAGCAGTCTCAGTGGAGGGAAATAGCATGATTGGTTTTAAAAAGACCAAAAAATTGTCTGGGCTATCCTCCAAAGACAACCCTGTTTGATCCCCACATATTATTTCCTAGAATAATTTAATACTGTTCAAATATTCTCCACTTTCTTTTTTACTTTGTTATTCTCTGATCTGTTCCCTCTTTTGTGCTGAGGATTATTTTTTTCTCATTTGACTTTAAAAAATATATTAATTTTCTTATTTCCCTTTTTCTCTTTTGGGGTCTGATCCCATAAACATTGATATTTATAAATAATTTTAGCCCATTTGAGGGATTTAAATGAGACTTCTCATGTGAATTAAGTTAGTTTTATGCTTCAGTGTTTGCAGAAATTAAACCAATACATGCTTCCTGATATTGCTCTTTATTCCTTCATGATGATTTCTTCTTTGTTTCCACTAGTCAAATGGGTAGATCAGAGGACTGAAAGTCAGGAGATATGGGTTATTATTTCAGTTGTGCTACTGACCTCTTCTGTGAGCATGGGCAAATCATTGAATCTCTCTTTGCTTCAGGTTACCATCTGTGAAATGGGGAGAATATGTGCCTATCTTCTGTGGTGTGACTTGAGGCTAAAACAATTAATGTTTGTGCTTTGCTCTAAGTACGTCAGATGGAAGCACATTTTCAAAACTTACCACTGATTTTGGTTGCTTCATCTCTTGGGTGCCTTGGATGTGATTTTTTCCTCAGAGGTTCTGAGCACCTAACCTGGGGGCTCAGAATGTCTTAAAAATCAACCCCAAAATGTGTCAGTTTGGGTACTCCAAAACTGAGCCCCCCAAATCAGTGACCAGTTTTGAAAATTTGTTCTTAATTGTTCTGCCTCCAGGAAGCTCACACACACTTTATAGACAAAGTCCTGTTAGGAAGCAGTACAACAGTGCATTTCTCTTTTCAAAGTTCTGGGGGGGATTTCATTTCATGCTGGCAGTCTCTCTCTGAACTTGTGGATGCTATACCACCTTTAGCTGTGAAGAGGCAATGGCCCCAAATCCTCCCTGTTGCCTTTAGACTGGTTTGGACATCTGGGGCACTAGGTGAGAGCAGAACCTGCACTCAGAAACTGCAATAGAGTGCAATTATTCTCAGCTATTGTTTGGATACGTGTGTGAGGATCAAGAAAAGGGAAGGCTCCTTATGTCTATGTATCCTAGTGCACCCCTTCCCCCCACCCCCAAGCACAGACACAGTCTGCCCCCAGACCTTTGCTTGTTCCCTGTTTGGCTCCTTCACATTCTTGCTCTCTCTCTTTCTGCCCCTCCAAAAAAAAAAAAAAAAAAAGTTTAAAAGATTTATGTTTGTTTCCCATCTTCCTCTATTCGGTCAAGGCTCCTGAAAGTGTAGCACCTCTTTCAGAGCACTTGAAAAGTGACAGCTTGACTGATGCTCCTAATTCACATTTGTGCTGTACAGTGTTTACTGGGCCTTTTGCCTGGGCATCAAGAAACTGTGGCAGTGATGATTTTCCTCATGCATGTGGCCCAGCACTGCCTTTTATGTGAAAAACCGACAATTCTCTCAAAAAGTGAATGATCCTGCAGAGCTTTTGGTTTCACCCAGCCCTATCAAGGAGTTAGTTGTCTCAAAACTCATTTAGTAGCCATTATGTATCAACCTTTTTGTGCATTAATTTACGGTTCCTTCTCATGTGTGTCTTTATTTGTGGAACTGTCCATCAGAGATAACCTCCTGCCTTGAATGAAGGATTTATTTTTGTAAACCAAGTCCTCAGCATGTGAAGATTTATTTGCATTCCCTTGAGAATCTGGCATATACCTAACCTAGCAGTTTTTTTTTTTTCTGATTACATTTACTAGCCGTCTTCATCTTCATTAGTTAGTAACTATTTGGTATTCAGGGTATATCATTTTTCTGTGGTGGAATAACTTTAGAACAAACACTTAATTTGTGCAACTATTATCTTGCAATATTGCACTCAGAAGCCATTCTGCATGAAAGTGTTTAACCCTTAAATTCCAACTTCATTAATTCCACTCAACTTACATGAAAACCTTTGCAAGCTTGTTGTGCTCATCTTTTCTTTGCATGAAAAGCTTTGAGAAGGTTTTTGTAAAATCCTTCATCGACACTCAAGCAAGCTGGTCATTGTCACAGAATAAGGTGCTATTTGGGGCCCAGTTTTGCTAAGCGCTGCTGACGTCATGATGCCATGAAGTTGAGTGTTCTTAGTTCCTTTGGCAACAATGGAGAAGCTGCTCAGTGTCTTGCAGAACTGGGCCCTTAGTAATGTTTACAACAAAGGTCTGCAAGACAATGGAAACACCGACAAACTCTTACATGATTTTTTTGTGATATAAGATGATACAGCTATAATGCTTTTGTGTAGATGTGACTTATTCCTGGAGCACCCAGATTCATAAACCACTGTGTTATCTCTCTGCCTCAGCTTGATAGAGCTTTTCTAGAGCTTAAATGTGTGTCAGCTCCCTACCATTCCAGTCTGTCCGCCTCATCAGCAAACTCCTAGAGACTCTGCCAGTCATAACCTTGTCTTGAAGATAATAATGCCCATCCTCGCTGGAAGAGAATTCCTCTGCAGTATCCAGCCCCAACACTGGACACTTACAGAAATTACCAAGTCTGTTACCTCCAAAGAGACAGTGCACACACCTGCCTGTTAATTTAACTGAGGACCCACACTTGAATACACTTTTATGGTGAAACCAAACAATAGGTTTACTAATAAAGAACAAAGATTTAAGTGACAGTAAGCAAGGATAATAGAAACTAAAAATGGTTACTAATAAAAATAAAACACGCTTTCTAGGGTCTAAAATTTAACAGACTACAATCTGTGTCTCAGGCAATTTCTCATTGACTTCTCAATTAGTTCTCAGTGTCCTCAGCCCACTCTTTTCCAAGAGAGCTGGCCTTTTTTGTCCACTGAGTGACGGATAACCACAATGTCTTCTCCCCTTTTCCTATGGTTCAGAAAACCTTTGAAATGTATGTTTGGAAAAATAACTGCAGACAAAGTTCTTCTCCCTTGCTGCTTATTTTTTGGGGTGTGGGTGTCATGTGCCTTTTTCATCTTCTTGTTAATTAGCTCTTTCTATAGATTTGATTACTTTGTTTACTTCAGATGAAAATACAGTTTCATTGTCTCTGCCTGACTAAACTTGCCCGAGGCAGACTGGCAAATTCAAATGTCTTTGTTTAGGACAAATCTGTTTATCCGCTCTACTCAAATTGCTTGATCTGAAGATATTTCAGAAACATATTTCCAGCACAGATACTTTTAAACACTGATTGTTCATACATCACACAATAATATTAATGAACAGAGTCACCAGTTTCCATATGATACTTTGCAAGATACTTTTTGGACAAATATTATGACAACAGTGTGTTAGGTGTAGGGAGTTTGTCAGGCCTAATAGTAGTTGTATCTACAGAGCCTTTTGCCGTTTGACACTGAGGGGCTCTTAGGGTCCAGTAGAACTGGGCAAAAAAAGTAGATTTGGTGATACCTAAAGGTTTAGTGCATTTGTTTTGATTTCACCAAGTTGTTCACATTGAAACCTCACCCCCATCAGAAAGTCAAAATGGCTCATTTCAATATTTTTAAATGATATTTTTCATTCAAAATGATCTTTCATTTTGAAACCTTCTTCAAATGTATTAGTAAAATAATTAAAATATTAAAATTGCTCAATAACTAAATGAAAGATTTTATTTTGAGTCAAACAAAACATTTCATTTGATCTGACCAGAATTCTTTTGGACTTTTCAATTCCTCAAAAATTTCACAACATTTCTTTTTTAGTTCAACCCAAAACAAATTTCTGTTTTGATTTTTCAGAATTGCCAGTGAACCAAATAAATCCATTGTTCACACAGTTCTAGTTTTGTGTTTGGATGACGAGGCGGTTGGATAAGGCTTCAGCAGTACATCTTGATATACGTTAATGTACATCTTGAAACTATTTATTCAAGATTCCGTAAGCAAGGAAGATGAATTTATGCAATTCACTGGAGACTGCTAGAAATTAAAATATGGCCAAGGAGCTGTTAGTCAGATTATGCAGCGAGGTCATGTAATCTGCATTCCATTTAATTGTAGAGGGATCTCATGGAATTTGTAGAGCAATGACACTTTTTACCAGACACCAGTTGTACTGTGCTTCAAAAAGCCAAACAGGGAGATTATATATAATTACAGTCTATTCTTTAGAAAGGTTATAAACACAGGTGAAAGAAAAAGCTCTGGGGTCGCCATGTTTTAGCACACAATGGAAATGTATTGCGTAATTCCCATGATTAACATTGGCATTTCTTATAACAACTGCTATCATATGAGTGGTCATTTTTGTTTGTGTTATTTAAGTGTTATATTTTATACTTGGACATAATTAGCCCGACGGACTTATACTTGCAGTAATTTTGAACAAACATTCTACTGTATAATTAAAACATAGAACTGAAAATATCCTCAGTTCTCTTTTTCAAAATATCGTATGGTCATATTGGGGAAAAAGGAGAATAGCTAAAAAGGAACAAACAAGGGGAAAGCAGTGGTCATACTTACAACACCATTAGGGACTAAAGGGGGCAGTTTTTATATGTGTTTCTTCATCTGGGAGAGATGGACCAACATTGTGTTAAGTAGAAGCGTGCCCTAGGCTGGAGGGCCCATGCAAGCAATGTTAGGATTGCCTGCCACCCTGAGATGGGATCTGCAAAATTCAACTGATTTGCAAATGCAGATTCATGGTCAAGACAAGGTTCAAGCAGGAGATCTTAAAGATAGCTAAGGAGTATGTTATTTAGAGCTTTAAAATCAATAGTGATAATTTAAATTCAGATCATGGCTTTATAGGCAACCAGTGTGAAAAGCACACGGCCAAGTAATATGGTCCTGGCTACTCAGACGCAAGAGCAAACATGCTGCTTCATTCAGAACTAGAGGAGGATGACTGAGAAACACTGCTGGGAATCCTGCGAAGAGAAAATTATAATGATCAAGCTAAGTGGCCACACAGCCACATGCTGCTTTTAAGAGAGAAACCTGGGGAAACTAATTGTCACTGGGCTGTCCACCTCCTGAGTGTCTCCTCATGGCCACCCTTCAGGTGTCAGGCCTCAGTTTTCCCCCTTCAAGGGGGCTCCTAAATAAATTCCATACAGGGTTTCACAAGTCCAATGATAACAGATCTCCTTAGGGTCTGGTTTATTAACTTAGAGTTCAAAATACACACAAACTCTTCCCTCCAGCCACAAGCCGGGAACAACCCCAAACTCACCTGGAGTCTCACAGTCCTTCTTGCCTTAGCAGGCTACTCCTTGCCCTTCCCTGCAGGAAACTTTTATTCCCCTGGGTCTTCCCTGCAGGGTCTCAGGGTCTTCCCTGCAAGAGTTTTTCTCACTTTCTGCAGTCTGTCTACAGCTTCCTGATCATCCCCCATCTCTGCAGCTTCCTGATCATCCCCCATCTCTGCAGCTTCCTGCTGCTCTTTATAGGAGCTCCTCCACACCCAACTGGTTCTATTATTTAACTGCAGTCTCCCTCCTAAGTGTGGCAGGCAGGGCTAAATGGATGGGCACAGGCCTTTATAATGGCAGCCATCCCATCACACTGCTCAACTAACACTTTCCCACCCATTATTATTATTTATTTGTGTTATGATTGAGCCTAATGGTCTCGTTGATGATTGGGCTCCATTGCACTAAGCACTGTACCAACACAGAGTGAAGCAAACACATATGAAGAGCTTACAATGAAATATACAGGTGCATATCATTAATGTACTGATGATATTCTATGAAGTGTAGAAATTATCTTACAAAGAGGCCTCATATATGCATTGGACAACCTGGAAATGATATGAACCTTAGCAGGTGCCACCTATTCCTTGCTGATGGCACGTCATTGATTGACTCTAGTCTTCTACATATGACTCTCCGTGAACTACTGATGAGCAATTCCAGATATGCCAGAAACATCTCTTTGTTGTAAATCCCATGGTTTTATCAAAAGCTGCTCAGAGATCTAGTTTGGCTGATTGCCAGCTGACTGATGCTGAGATTTGAAAATCTTGCCAGGATCAGCAAAGATAAAACCCTTGATCAAGTGGTTTCAGGCATTAAAATTACTTCATTTGTTCTCAATATACAGAGAGGTGTGTAAACAATAGATTCATTGTTTTTGCATAGATTATAAACTCCTCATTGCAGGAACTGTGCCTTTTTCTATGCCTTTATTTAGTGCCAAGCATATTGTCATTGCTTAAAAATTAAATAAATAAATAAATAAATAAAAACAACATTATTAGGATTTGTTTCACTGAACAGGCAATAGTAATGAAAAATATTCCTTATGTTTTCAGCATTAACTTTGATGTGTTTAAATATCTTTGTGATGTTGAACTGAAGATGAATAGTGTTTTGAAGCTGCTGTAATTGGTCCATCTACTTTGTAAGTAAGGACTTAGTCTTATTTAATCAACTGTTAGTATTGCTGAAATTAATCTTTTATAGACTCCTGAAATGTTCTTTACAGATTTCACTGTTGTTCTCTATGGTAATGCTTAAGCATTTCGTGTTTAGGGGTGGCATTAGGCGTTTTCTTTCATCTACTGATTCTGAGATGGTCCAATAATCTCACCCACCTTATATCTGTAACAACTTTTGAGACATTAAGGTGTACCACCATATTAATAAACAGAAACTGACATTGTTTCTGGATGCATTTCTCTTCAAAATCCTTTCAAAATCGCTTTCTCTTCAAAATCCTTTCTCTTCAAAATTCTGAGATTCATGGAAAGAGAATCAGTCCCTTTGATAAAACCCAATGGGTTGTGTACTGAATGTTTTTGCAAATTAAGAGACAGTTTCTATAACGAGTTCATTACTTTCTTGCTCATCATTGTATAAGGCATTGTCTTTAACTGA
Organism: Emydura macquarii macquarii; assembly: GCF_026122565.2. NCBI lineage: Eukaryota > Metazoa > Chordata > Testudines > Chelidae > Emydura > Emydura macquarii. The sequence goes on along the minus strand of NW_027132013.1, from coordinate 31,749,942 downwards.
TGAATGTAATAACGTGAATGAAATATCCAAAACAGCATGCAGTTTGTCCTAACCAATAAAGGCATATGAAGGTAAATCAGCAGCTACTTTGCCTCTACTGACTTTCATCAAGTTCTCCTTCTCTTTCACTGGTTTTTCTTAAAATTACAATATGCTATTTCCCATTATTAATGTCCTCCAGTTCCAATAAGATTATTGCTGCAGGGACAAGAAAATAGCTTATATTCCTAGCTACTCTTGCATGGGACTTTTGTGGCCACTTTTCTTACATTGGACATTCTATTTTTTATAAAAAAGTTTGGTTTATTTTCCAGAGGTGTAAAATGTTACCTTTTATAAATGAAAACTAGAAACCTTGTGCCATCTACTGTAAGGTTTCCAATGTAGGAAGAAACAGAATAACTTTTTGTTTTATTAGTTCCTCCATTTTTCTGCTTTTTTCTTTCTATTCCATTCTCTAGCTTGCTGATCTTTTTACCTTTTCAATTTTTCTTCCTATCCCCTGATCCAATTTAGCAGTATCTAAGGTCTCCTCTGTGTGGTAAATAAAAGGTAGCTACATTATATCTCTGCCGAGTTCTCACTGTCACTACTTCAGATTTAAGGCTGGATATTGATATTTTATAGTCCTTTGTTTCAGGGCTAGCCTTAAAACAAAGGGTTATATCCCTCCTATGCCTCTGGAATAGATAGTGAAAAATCTATGTGTCTCTTAATTCAAGCTGTAAAGCCTTTCTGCCATCTACACCTCAAATGGCTTCTGGGATCTCTTCTCTGCTTTCCATATCTTATTTTATATCTTTCTTTCTAAGACCCTTTTTCCCCTCCTTCATTTCTATCACTGCAATTGTAAAATGCTTTATGTAATTTATTATATTATGATCACAGTACCTATCCTTATATTATTTAATCAAGGCTATAAAGTTTCTCAGAACAGAATCTACTGCCTAATATGTGTTCTGGGGGAATTTTAACTACTTTTAAAAATGCATTTTTCAAGGAAAGGAAGGCATGAGATGAACAGAATAAGGACAATGACTTCAAAAAGTGGACCTTAACAAATTCTGAGAACTGGTAGGTAAGGTCCCATGGGAAGAAAATCTTAGGGAAAAAGGAGTTCAGGAGAGCTAGCAGTTTCTCAAGAAGACAAGATTAAAGGCATAATTGCAAACTATTTCAATGTACAGGAAAGACAGGAAGACTAGACTCCATCAGGAGCTCTTTAATGACCTGAAAATCAAAAAAGAATCCTAGAAAAAGTGGAGACATGAACAAATTGCTAAGGAGGAGTAGGTAAGAATAGCACAGGGATGTAAGAAGAACATCAGAAAGACTAAAGCATAAAATGAGTTGCACCTTGCAAGGGACATAAAAGCTAATAAGAAGAGGTTCTTTAAATACATTAAGAGCAAGGTGATGGAAAGTGTAGATCCTCTACTTAGTGGGGAAGGAGAGCTGATAATTGATTATATCAAGAAGGCTGAAGTGTTTAATGTCTATTTTGCTTTAGTCTTTACTTAAAAGGTTAATGATGACCAAGTACTCTACACAATTAATATTAACAACAAAGGAGAAAGAACACAAGCCAAAATAGGGAACGAATAGGTTAAAGCATATTTAGATAAATTAGATGTATTCAAGTCATAAGGGCCTCGTGAAATTCATCATAGAGTAGGAAAGGAAGTAGCTGAAACAATCTCAGAACTGTTAGCAATTATCTTCCAGGACTCATGGAGGATGGGTGAAATCCCAGAAGAATGGAGAAGGGCAAACATAGTATCCCTCTTTAAAAGGGAGAACAAAGAGGACCCAGGGAATTATAGATCAGTCATCCAAATTTTGATACCTGGAAAGATAATGGAACAGATTATTAAACAAAGTGTAAAACCTAGAGAATAATAGGATTATAAGGAATAACCAACAAGGATTTGCCAAGAACAAGTCATGCCAAACCAACCTAATATCGTTCTTGCTGGGTTACTGGTCTAGTATATAGGGGGGGAAGCAGTAGACATGATATATCTTGATTTTAGTAGACCCAACTGACATTCTCTGAAGCAAACTAGGGAAAAGTGGTCTAGATGAAAATACTACAAGATGGGTACATAACTAGTTGACAGACCATATTCAGAGTAGTTATCAATGGTTCACTGCCAAAAGGGCAGGCATTTCTAGTGGGATCCCACAGAGTTCAGTCTTCTGTCCAGTACTACTCAATGTTTTTATTGACTTGGATAATGGAGTAGATAGTACATTTATAAAATTTGCAGATGGTATCAAACTGGAAGGGATTGCAAGTACTTTGGAGGATAGGATTAGAATTCAAAATTATCTTGATAAATTGGAGAATTGGTCTGAAATCAACAAGATGAAATTTATTGAAGACAAGTGCAAAGTACTTCACTTAAGAAGGACAAATCAAATGCACAAGTACAACATGAGGAATAACTGGCAAAATGCTAATTTTACTGAAAAAGGTTCTAGGGTTTATAGTTGATCACAAACTGAATATGAGTCAACAATGTAATGTAGCTGCAAAAAAGTCTAATGTCATTCTGGGGTGTATTAACAGCTGTCTTATATGTAGGACACTAAGGGTAATTATACTGCTCTACTTAACACTGGGGAGGCCTCAGCTGGAGTGCAGTGTTCAGTTTTGAGTGCCACACTTTAGGAAAGATGTGAACAAACTGGACAGAGTCCAGAAAAGAGCAACAAAAACGATAAAGGGTTTAGACAACCTGACCTATGACAAAAGGTTAAAAAAACTAGGCATGCTTAGTCTTGAGAAAAGAAGACTGAGGGGGGACCTGATAACAGTCTTCAAATACATTAAGGGCTGTTGTAAAAAGGGCAGTGATAAATTGTTCTCTGTGTTCGCTGGAGGTAGGAGAATAAGTAATGGGATTAATCTGCAGCCAGGGAGATTTAGGTAAGATATTAGGAAAATCTTTCTAACTATAAGGGCAGTTGAACACTGCAATAGCATCACAGGGGAGGTTTTGGAATATCCATCACTGAAGGTTTTTAAGAACAGTTTGGACAAACATCTGTCAGGGATGATCTAGGAAGGTTTACGTGGTCCTGCCTCTGTTCAGGGATTTGATGGCTTCTTGAGGTCCCTTCCAGCCTACATTTCTATGACTATGATTTTATCATGAGAATTAGGTGAAAATAACAGTGAACATAATGAAAAGTACTTTTTAATGGGAATGGATTCTGCCCCTTCTACTTCTGGAGATAGGAAAGTGGGAGCACGTTAGGGAGAAGATGGGAGCTTTCTCTTATTGAATCCTGTCTTGAACAAGAGAACATCACTGAAACAGCAAAACAACTTGAGACACTAAGGTATTTTAAAATGCATTAACTGTTAAACTCCCCTATATTAGATTTCAAAAGTGATCACCTTTGTTTCTTGGCCCGATTTGCTATGTCTCCAGGTGTGATCCAAAGTCCATTGAAATCAAAGTCTTTCCAATGGCTTCACTGAGCCCTGGAGCTATTCTATTCTATTCTATTCTATTCTATTCAGGTTCTTGCACTGCACTCATCATTGTGGTATCTGTGGTCCCCACTCTTCTATCACATGTTACATAATGTTTGCAAACATTATTACCAAGCAATTATTTATATTTATGGAACACTGACAGGAGGCTCACTGCTGTACACAATGAAGATGAAAACGAAATCTGAAATAAAGATTCCTTTAAAATTTGAGCTTCTACTTGTTAAAGAAACATGTTTAATGACAGCTACAAACAAATATTTTTGTAGCAAGGATAAAAACATTGGTAGCTGCACTTAATCAATCACTAACCAAAGAGTATTAAGAAGACACTTTCCCTATGGACAGGTTATTCCATAATTGCCCATTAGGGTTTTCTTCTGGCACCTGCCACTGATATATTTGGTACTGGCCAGAGATAAGATACAGAATAGATGGTCTGTTCTGTACAGAATATTACAGAATAATACAGAATATTAGTCTGTTCCAGTATGGTAATGCCTATGTTCTTAGTTTTGGCACTTGTTAATCTTTACACTGTATTTCTTGGTCAGTTAATTTCTCCTATACTCTTCTGGTCTCTTTAAAAGATTGAATAACATACATCACCGTACTTGAATAATCTTGCCACCTCTGCCTCAACTGAAAACATATTTAGGTAAAAAAGTCTAGTGTCTGTCACAGATGCATACAGGTAAATCTAAATACATTTCAGTTTGTTCAAGCTACATTTGCAGAAGCAAATGAAACTGCAGAAGTGCTTGAAATCTCCCTTGCAAACAGCTGAATTATTGAGGAAATATTAGAAGTGATATCGCCAGGAGGGAGTCAAATGGCCACTCTTATGTAATGAAATCTGATATAGCACGATGAATAATATCTTCAATGTCTTCATAAAAGAAGGGACAAAGACTATCCAAATCAGATGAAAAAGCAGATTAACATCAATTCAATAGCAGTAGCACCTTTTCCTTGCCAGATAACCTTAAATTACACCTCAAATATGGTGTTTTTGTAGACACGTATTTCTACACTTTCATGGTTTTACATAGTCAAGGTAAATTAAGTTTATTGACTCTCATTTGGGGAATAGTGAGTATAGTTTAAATTAGTTTACCCACTTCTTCTTGTTTTTTAACCACTACACCATTGGTTACATACATGTATAACCATAGCGTAATAGAGTCATAGAGTTTAAGGCCAGAAGGGACCACAAGATCATCTAATCTGACCTGTCTATCCCAGGCCACCAGTATCCCCAAAACCCACATACTAAACCCAACAGCTGAAATTATACAAAAGTGTTCCAGCCACAGGAGATTAGACTATTATGTTTCACAGGCAGAGACCAGGAGGGACTGAGGTACATCACTGCCGAGGCCCCTACACTAGCAGGGAAACAATTAAGTGAGATATATGCAGATAATCCTGGCAAGGGACCTGCACCCCATGCTGCAGAGAAAAGTGAAAAACTCCCAGTGTTACTGCCAATCTGACCGGGGGGAAAATTTCTTCCTGACCTCACATGTGGCATTTTTTGCCTCCACAATTCCTACTGGGGGGTAGCATCTCACCCCTCTGATGATTAGAAATTGTAACTGTAGTTAATCAATGGCATCCAGAGTTGAGCTGCAGAATGTTTTGGAAATTTACTGGATAATGTGAAAGTTAGTTCACCTAATAAACACATATCCTTCTGAAATCAGTCCATCTCCAGCAAGGGCTGGGGAGTTATTTGAGTCTCTGTCATCACCATTAAGGGCCTGATTCTACCACCTTTCCTCATGTTGAGAAGTTCTTGAATTTAGGAAGCATCCTACTGAAAACTCCTCAAAGAGCAAGACATGCTTCACTATGAAGAAATGTGGCAGAAACACATTGTAAATGATCTATTTTTAAAACCCCAAACATTGTTTGAGCATCATTCAGCTTCCTTTGAAAAATAATGTACATTATTGTTTGTTATCTTCAAGTAAATAAACAGTTATGGCCAGATATTCTTCTGACAATCTTGGCTGGTACATACTTGGGCAATTTTCTCCATACATTCTTTCACCCAGTGAATGCAAATATTTACTCAAAATTTGAAATGGAGACCACTGAAATTTGGTTCTTTTTGCATCATTTTTTATTCTATGGGCTGGATTCTTTAATCTACCATGTTCACTTTGCCATCCCCACCTTTTGTGTGAGAGGTTAGAGGGGACTTAGTGGAGCTGAGCTCCACTACTCTTGATTCTCCATGAGCATAAGTTCTGTTCCAGCAGTGGAAATTAGAGTAGGAAGTAGAGTAAACTTCTATCAGAGCTGGGCAGCCAAGAATAAAAATGGTGGAATTAGCTTCCTACAGCTGCTGCTTTCAGTACAACTTGGACTTAGTGGAGAATCAGGGCCAACATCTCTGTCCAAATATGGAAGAAATGACTCTTTGAAAATAGCAATAATTTGTTCCCCCTGGACTTTGTTCCGACTACAGGCCACCCTGTTTGTCGTAAGAAATAATGTGCCTAATGTGCTAACATTCACACTCAGGAAAACGTCCTATTGGAATTCAAAGTTAGACCTTGTGGTCTCATTCCCCTCACCTACATCAGTGTATAGTAGGAGAAATCTAAAGAAATCAACAAAATTATACTGGAGTAAAACTAGTGGAAGCGAGATAAGAAATTAATATGTGCTGGCTGTAACCAGTGAACAAGTATAAAAAATGTTTTCATCATTTGGGGCCTGATCCAGCTTGCAACAAGAGGGGATGCCATTTTAGATTTTAGTCTAAGTGAGTAGTGAGGACCTCATAGAAGAACTGGTTGTAGGGGACAACCTTGGTTTGAGCAACCATGAGCTAATTCAGTTCAAACTAAATGGAAGGATAAACAAAAATCAATCTGAGACTAGGGTCTTTGATTTCAAAAGAGCTAACTTTAAAAAATTAAAGGAATTAGTTGGGAAAGTGGATTGGATTGGATCTAAAGAAGGAGGAGGCTTGGAATTACTTCAAGTCAAAGTTGCAGAAACTATCTGAAGCCTGCATCCCAAGGAAGGGGAAAAAATTCATAGACAGGAGTTGTAGACCAAGCTGGATGACTAAGCATCTCAGACAAGTGATCCAGAGACAGCAGAAAGCCTACAAGGAGTGGAAGATGGGAGGGATCAGCAATGACATCGTCCTCTTGTAGGTCAGAACATGTAGAGATAAAGTGATAAAGGCCAAAAGCCAAGTAGAGTTGGACCTTGCAAAGGGAATTAAAACCAATAGTAAATGGTTCTATAGCCATATACATTAGAAGAAAACAAAGAAAGAAATGGGACTGCTAAGCACTGTGGATGAGGTGGAGGTTAAAGATAATCTACCCATGGCCCAAATACCTTGCCTCCATTTGTAATGAGGCTAATGAAGAGCTTGGAGATAGTGGCAGGGTGCCTAAAGGGAATGAGGATACTGAGGTAGAAATTACCACATCCAAGGTAGAAGCCAAACTTGAACAGTTTAATGGGACTAAATCAGAGGGCCCAGATAATCTCCATCTAAGAATATTAAAGGAACTGGCACATGAAATTGCAAGCCAAATAGCAAGGATTTTTAATTAATGTCTAAACTCAGGGGTTGTGCCATATGACTGGAGAATTGCTACCGCAGTTCCTATTTATAAGAAAAGGAAAAAAGTGATCCGGGTAACTACAGGTCTGTTAGTTTGACCTCAGTAATATGTGAAGTCTTGGAAAATATTTTGCAAGAGAAAGTAGTTAAGGATATCAAGGTTAATGGTAATTGGGACAAAATACAACATGGCTTTACAAAAGATAGACCAACCTGATCTCCTTTTTTGATAACAGATTTTTTAGACAAAGGGAATGCAGTGGATCTAATTCGCTTAGATTTCAGTAAGGCATTTGATAAGGTTCCACATAGGGAATTGTTAGTTAAATTGGAAAAGCTAGGGATTAATATGACAATTGAAAGATGGATAAGGAATTGGTTAAAAGGGATACCACAATGGGTCATATTGAAAGGTGAACTGTCAGGCTGGATGGAGGTTACTAGTAGAGTTCTTCAGGGATCAGTCTTGGGATCAATCTTATTTAACCTTTTTATTACTGACATTGGCACAAAAAAATGGGAATGTGCTAATAATGTTTGTGGGTGACACAAAGTTGGGAGGTATTGCCAATACAGAGAAGGATCAGGATATCATACAAGAAGATCTGGATGACCTTGTAAACTAGAATAATAGAAATAGGATGAAATTGAATAGTGGAAAGTGCAAGGTCATGCATTTAGGGACTAATAACGAGAATTTTTGCTATAAGCTGGGGACACATCAGTTGGAAGTTACAGAGGATGAGAAGGATCTGGGCATACTGGTTGATCACAGGATGATTGTGAGCCGCCAATGTGATGTGGTTGTGAAAAAGCTAATGTGGTTCTAGGATGCATCAGACGAGGTATTTCCAGTAAAGATAGGGAGGTGTTAGTATCATTATACAAGGCACTGGTGAGACCTCATCTGGAATATTGTGTGCAGTTCTGGTCCCCCAGAACTTCATCTTCTGGTCTTCATCTTCATCTGATCCCCCAGAACTTCATCTTCTGGTCTTCATCTTCATCATCTGGTCCCCCAGAACTTCATCTTAAAAAAGATGAATTCAATCTGGAACAGGTGCAGAGACGGGCTACAAGGATGATCTGCGGAATGGAAAACCTACCTTATGAGAGGAGACTCAAAGAGCTTGGCTTGTTTAGCCTAACCAAAAGATGGTTGAGGGGAGATATGATTGCTCTCTATAAATACATCAGAAGGATAAATAGCAGGGAGGGAGAGGAATTATTTAAGTTCAGCGCCAATGTGGACACAAGAACAAATGGATATAAAGTGGCCATCAGGAAGTTTAGACTTGAAATTAGATGTAGGTTTCTAACCATCAGAGGAGTGAAGTTCTGGAATAGCCTTCCAAGGGAAGCAGTGGAGGCAAAAAACCTAGCTGGCTTTGAAACTGAGCTTGATAAATTTATGGAGTGGAATGTATGACGGGACAGCCTAGTTTGTCAATTAACTGATCTTTGACTACTAGTGGTACATATGCCAATGGCTTGCGATGGGACGTTTGATGGGGTGGGTTCTTAGTTCTACAGAGAATTCTCTCTTGGGTGTCCGGCTGGTGAGTCTTGCCCACATACTTACGGTTTAACTGATCACTATATTTGGGGTCGGGAAGGAATTTCGTCTTGGGCAGATTGGATAAGGTTTTTTCTGCCTTTCTCTGTAGCATGGGGCATGGCTCACTTGCTGATGGATTCTCTGTATCTTAAAATCTTTAAACCATGATTTGAGGACTTTAATAACTCAGTCATAGGTTAGAGGTTTATTACAGGAGTGGGTCGGTGAGGTTCTGTGGCCTGCGTTGTGCAGGAGGTCAGACTAGATGATCATATTGGTCCCTTCTGACCTTAAAGTCCATGAATCCAGAGGGATGACCTCAATGGGAGTTGGATCAGGTTTTTGCTCAACTGGAGGCATCAGGTTACAACTGTAATAACAAAGGCTCATGGTATAATGATTCACTCATTCCATCCTATTTTAGTCACCATTACTTGTTCCTTTCATACTCATGCTTATTATCAGAACACTGAAAACTGGATTTGGCAATGTTCAGTCCACAATGCTTTAGTTTAGATGGGGCCAGTTCAAAAATGTGTTCATCAATGGTTTCTCTCATTTTTATGAAATTGCTTACAAATGAAAAACTTGTCACTGTGGGATTTCATATAGCATATAATGATCATAGGTAGCTTACTGAGAACATCAAGTGCATTAAATTCAGCATATGTCAGACATATCTGGCTTCTTTTTCCTCCCAAACACAGTAAGTGTGTTAGCTAACAAATCAAGAACCCAGTTTTAATTTTGTGCTTGAATAATGCTTTTGCCATGGCAAACACATTCCAGATGTTGGGCAATACAGTGTCATTTTTCAGCAAAAGTTACAGTAAAGCAAGAGAATTGTTATCATGTTTCCTACCCAGCCATTCATCAAACTGTTGGAATTCCAGTAAACATTATGATAGAAATACCATATTTCAGATAAGAACACAGAAAGGAATGTGCTGATATTTTCAGTTTAATTATTGAAGTTGTAATATTGAAATGGTATTAAAAATCCACAAGTAAAGCAGTGTTTGAAATCAGAAATCAGTGACTAAATTAAATCTGTGTAGTGAACTCAACATAATTAAGGGCCCCGTATGGCATTCTTTTTCATGCAGTTAATCCCCCTGTGACGTTCAAGTGGGAGTTTTGGCTCTGCAAAGATTGCTGGGTTGGGTGCTAAGGACAGTTAAATCAACATTACCATACCACTCAAATTCATCTGGAAGGTGAATTATCTTTTACAATTTGTATTTCATATATATTAATTGTCTGTAATCTGGAAGATGATTTCAATGTCTTGATCTAATAATTATTCTATTTTGTGGTGACTTTTAACATTCCACTTTTTGTTCTACCTTGTGCATAAATTATGCAAAAGAACTCAAAAGATATGACAACACCACATAATGCAAGCTGAGTAATCACAGTGATATGGGTTGCCAGTTGATGGGACCAGAAAGGGGGAAAAAAAAGTCAATTTCAGGTGCCTTGCTAACGGGGATATTCAAAACATATTGCTGAATGGATGAAACTTTCAGAATTTCATTTGCAAATAAATCTTAAAGTTAACTAGTCTGAATAAGCACAGTTCATGCCTACTCATTTTTGTAATTTAATTTAATATAATTGGCTAACTCATTTCTATATTATAAATATGAAAAAGACAAAGCTCCAAATTTCTTCTTATGCTCGTCAATGCATTTTTTATTTTTGAAACAAAATAATTATATTCTTTGGCAGAGGTTTTGCTTTATCTTTACAAATGATCACAAATAGACACAAATTGTTGTGGCCAGGTCCCAACAGTATCCAGTCTGATTTTTATCCATTCAGAAAACCTTTTTATTGTAGCAAAGTGTGAGTCAAAGGGCATACTCCATGTATTAAGGGTATGTGCTAGCACAATACTACAGGGTAAATTGGTATTGATTCATTTTCTCTGGGCAAACAGTTTTCTGACAGTGCAGAGGATATCTATAAAGAGATGTGGCTCTAAATACAAAAGGCTAAAGTTGAACCGATTTGCATTTAAATTAAAAATAGTGTTTGTGGAAATCAATAATAATAATAATCAAGGAATTTAGTTTTGGAAACAACATGACATTAAAAAAAATTCAGATTCACAACTGCTGCCCTTTAAATACATGTGTTTTATTAAATATTCTCTGATAACTCTTGAAATTTAAGAATAATAGTTTTAAAGTGTATGATTTAAAGTTTTATCCTGTCATCTATATTGATCGTCTAAACTTCATTTCTGTTCAGTAATCTCAATTATGTTTTCACTAAAGGAATCAAAAGAACACCTACTTCAATTTTGATAGTTCGATGTTACCCATAATTTAATGTTGTGTCTTTCTGTTATGCTAAAGATAATGGGCCAAGGAGCTGCCCTGCGCCCCCCACTTGTGTAAAGGATGATGGTGGCCCTGAGTCTTGTATTTTTCAAAATAATGTGATACAGCTGCATGCAGCTGCAGCTATCAGAAAACTTAATTCAACGTTTCCACACATGGTTTCTCTGCTGTTGAAACTTCAAGTTTTGGCATTCGCTGCTGGACTAAGGCAAGGCAGGAAGTTAGGCATTCCTCCGAGTATTGTGGGCAATGGGGCCCACATAAACCTATTAAACTGTGATCATGCTCAGAGAAATAGTGAATCCTATTATGGGTATATGTAGAGGACTCCCAGAGACAGACTGGGAATCTAATAGGCCACTGATTGTTAAAAGAAACACACATTTATCGAATAAAGTGGCATAAACTCTACTAATAGGAATTCACAGGTTATCAATTATGAAGATCACAACTCCTTCCACCTCAACATTTGGCCACAACTTGAATCTGAATTTTACTGAGATTCTAAAATGTTCAGAATAGAGATTTAGGCTTCCATTTAGGTATTGGATGGAAACCTGCTGCGATGAAGTACCAAAGTAACAACCCTCCCTCTTCTCACGTTCAAAGGGAGTTCCAGCAATTCCCATTCCCTTCTAGATGTTCTCTTCACTTCACAGGCCCTATGTACCTGTTTCCGAAAGGATTCCCCTTTCCCTTTACCCTGCATTTTCCCCTCAGGAGCCTTCGGTGGACTTCTATTCAACCTCTCCTTCAGCATCATCAGGGCATTGCTGACTCTCCCAATCCGCTCTCCTCGGAGGATGACCTGCTGCCGTCCTACATTTTAGCTTTATCTCCCTAGTCTCTAGCATCTTCTGTAGATTTCTGATTTCCAGTGTGGTGGGAGCAGAAGCAATGCCTTGGGTCTTGCTTGACTTGCTCGACTCTTTAATGTGTCTTGAGAGCGCATGTGACTGCATCTTCACTGCTCTGGTAGCCGAGCTAGCTAGATTAAAACTATCTTGGGTATGTCTACCTCAGTTGCAATCTGACCCTGTGATTGCAGTATAGACCTACTCCATCTCTCTCAGTATCTGATCTAGCAACAGCCATTAGCTACTCCCTCCTTCAGTGAAGGCCATTTATTTGAAATAACATCGAGCTCTTCTATAGTGCTTTTCAGGAGTAGATCACAAAGCTCCTTTCAAAGGAGGACAGTATCGTTATCCCATTTTACAGATGGGTAAACTGAGGCACAGAAAAGGGAAGTAATTTGCCAAAGATCACTCAGCAGACCATTGGCAGTGCTAAGAACTGAACCCAACTCTCCTGAATCCAATGCACTAGCCACTAGACCACACTGCCTATGTTAATAGGATTTACCTATAATTGCTGTGTAAATTAATGCTTCATTCCAGCTTCTGATATTGGAGATGCACCTGAGTCTATTAGTTTGAATCTTCCCCTCAGAATTTTTCCTGAAATTACACAGCATCATCCCCAGATTCATATTTAAGATATAATGTTATACTCATTCCCATATGTTCCCTGAGAGATATTCTTTCACTGTGAGGAGTGAGGGTAAAACTTGGCAGCAAGTCATTTAGCTTGAGGAGGGAACTGGGTAAAATGCAAATATACAGCTTTATCTTTTCTCGTGAATATATATACATATATATTTCAATCTAAAGTCTAATTTTCCCTTTCATTTTCCCTCCACTTCTCAGTGACTTTACTGATTTTTAAACAAGGTCCCTTGTAACAGTTCATTTTTGGTCACACTAGCTCAACAAACAATATAGTAAAAACTATTATATAAAATTCAAAATGGAACTTGTGAAACATGCTATCAAGCATTATATCAGATGCTTGAACATGCTCTGAATTGGCAGAGCTTTAATGTCATTAAGAGTTTTGCATATGCTTCAGCTAATATTCATGCAGATGAGAACAAATATCAATATCCATCTGTCAAGTAAGTGGAGCACATATGGTACCACAGGACCCTAAAATAAGTCAGGTATGGTTTATAAAATATGATTGAAGTTACTATCATCTGCAATGTTTTTAGCAGGCTGAGGGATTTGCTCACCTCAGTGTATATTCTAATTAGAGATGGGTCTGAAGCAAAACCCTGGACTTGGACAACTCTACACTCTCAGAAAGTTTGGATCCAGATCTGAATTTCATGTGTCCCTCCATGTATAAGGTGATGAAGCAAAACTCCGGATCCAAACAACTTCAAACTTTGGAAAAGTTTGGCTCTGTTTTTTTTGTTTTGCATGATTTCCATGTGAAATTAAGTGACAAGGGGGTTTAGATAATACTTCATTCTGGGTCCATGTTAACCTAAATCAAATATATATATATGAAACCTTGCACATCAAAAGTGCTGAATTTCGCACAGCTGTGCTTCTGACTCTTAAGTCCCACCTGATACATGTCCTTCCTCATAGGAGAGCAGATGGAAGAGTCCCATATGAGTGGACAAAATTAGGCAAGTTTCAGGAGTTTGTTAATTTCAAGAGTTTGCTTTTGGAATCGTAACTTACCAGCTGGGTCAGAAATATATTTGCTACATGATTTTCCATCACTAGTGCCTCTCTGTGCGACTGTATTCTCTGAGCCCCTCCCTTTTCAGTGGCAAAATGGAAAAGGGGAAAAGAAGGAGGAGAAGTTGAAAAAGAAATAAATGACAGAAAGTTGGAAACCTGAAAACCATCTGGGTTTTCAGCTTTTTCATTGAAAAATTGGAAAAGTTCAAAATAATGACAATTTTCTGTGAAAATGTCATTTGAAACAGGCTATTTCTCATAAAAAAATTTTGAATTAAAATTTTTGACAAACTCCATCATCATCATCATCATCATATACATGACTACAAGATCCTCTAAACAATAGACTATCATTGTCCTTGGATGTGCAAAGAAAGTTGGTACATTTTTCTGTCCCACTTTTTAATGATTCCTATGTTGACAGAAGTTGGTTTATATGGGCATCTTATTGACAAACCTTAGTAATGTTGTTTACTGTGGAAAGAATACATCTCTTATCCAAAGGAAACACAGTGATAAATACAGGGGAACTGTAAGTAGGGGCTCAAGAATGAAGGGGACTAGCTTTGTTTCTGTGTAAGAGTCCCTTGTATACCCAAGGTTTTGTGCAATTCATTTATAAAAGATTTTGAGCAAAAGGAGAAAGAGTAATTTAAAAATGTTATATTGATTAACTGCAAAGTTAATCCATTGGTTTCCTGGAACCCATAACACAAAACATACAGAAGGGCAGAAGTATAAATAGATTCAAACCAAAACCTCAGCTCTGAATTAGAGCTATTTGAAAAAAAGGAAAAACATTTAGCAAAAAACAAAACAAAAATAAAACCATTTATCAATTGCCCCTGCCACTCCTTCCTTCTTTAAAATGTTTTAAAAAATCAAATTTTGTAAAATTCTGATGAGCTTTACTCTAAATATCACTGGTGGAGGGTTCTCTGGTTTCTAAGACCAGTCTATAATATAATGATCCAAAAGCCCGATACAGGTATTGCCCAGTCAAATAATTTTAATGGTATCATTTCCTTTGTAAGGGCCTAATCCATAGCCCATAGCAGTCAGCGGCTATCTTTCAATAGACTTCAGTGGGTTTGGATCAGGACTTTAGCAGCTTGGTGTCTGAAACAATGCTTACCACCATGAGCTCCTCCTGACTATAATCAAGAAGTATCGGAGGCGATTGCAGCAATGATGTAGGACAGAATGAGAAGCACTGCCATAGAGATGTTTTCAGGGTTCCTGTTCCCAGTATCTTTAACTTGAGCCATTTAAACACTTAGAAAGCTACTGTGCTTAATAGAAGGTGATCTTAATATATGTATATATATGATATATATATATGAATGTCTCCAAGCATATAAAGAAATATCCATGACTAAAGCACACAACATAAAAATAATCTTATAGAAACATTTGGCAGCAACAGCAAGAAGGTGTCAGTTTCCATATGCAAAACTAATTAAGATCAATGGAAACTATACTCATAGCTATGGAGTAGCTGCTCCTGCACCCTACTCTACCAGTTCTACTCCTGTGTACTGCCAATGGCTTCAATAGAATTACATAAATTTAAAACCAGTGTAAGAGAGTGGAGAATAAGACCTTGAAAATTTAATCTCTGAATGTGGAATCTTAAAGGAAGTTTAGCCCTTTGAAATTTCTCTCCTTTAACTAATGAACTATACTGATATATCAAGCCTCATTTAAAGTCTGTCACCTTCCTACGTATATTATGGTTCACTTTACTCAACTTAAACTCATGTTTTATATTACATTTATTTTTCAAAGACTTATACACATCATCATAGTTCTGAGATTGTGGCACTTGGCCATCATATTTATTATTTATAATATAATATAATATAATATAATATAATATAATTTATCATTTATATTATTTATATTTATCCCTACTGTGAGTACATTGATTTCAGGGATGAATTTGGCCCAGTTATTTAGAAATATACTTTTCAAAGATTCCATTATCTCACAGCAAGTTTTCATTTCACTAAGGACACTGCAGAAATACAGAGGCCCAGGGAAAGGAAACAGAAATAATTAGAGGCATTGGTGATAGCCATGCTCTTCCATATCAGGAGGGATGTGAAAGCCTATTATTTAGTTTCCTAAGGATAAGTGGAAATGGAGATACGATAAGAGGTACGGTATATAAAATAATGAATGGTACAGAGAGGCTTATCAGAAGTTATTTTCTGCCATCTCTGTAAAAAAAGTAAAATGTGGGCACTCATAGAAAGTAAAAATAGAGAATATTTTAAATAGCTGGGACTGAATACATTTTACACAATATATAACCAACCTTTGGAACTCACTGATGCAGGACATTGTGGAAACAAATATTTAAGCATAGTTAGGAATGACTGGACATTTGGATCAGTTCATGTCTCCTGTGGAAAAATCCAGTGAAGGACCAGGAATCTCTGAGTTTCAGTTTATGTGGTGTCCATACAATCACCCTGTCAAGGGGTGTCCCTCTGTGGGTTGCTCATTGCCCTCCAAACATGCAAATCACTGGGATCTCAGCTCATCTGAGAAAGACTGGGACATCAATGTAATGTCCTCAGACCTCCATTAGATGCCTCAGAAACTTAAATCCCTTATGGCAGGTTGGCTTCCTCAGAAGTTGTGCTACCTTGGGCTTCTCACCATCCCAAATTAACTCCTAGGGTAAGGGTAAGAAGCTGTTCAATGTGTAATGGGACAAGTATGTAAGATAATGTTGTCAGGGTTTCAAGGAGCTGTTCCTGCTGAGAGCGGCCAATACACCTGCCAGTTATACACTCAGATCAGGAGTCTTAGACACATTGAATGAGATGTCACAGAGTCAGAGGGTTAAGCACAGTAGCCTATTATTCTTGAATCTGCACAGTTTCTTGACCCAGGATTTTACAGGAGGCCTGATAATGTAAATCCTTTGGTTTCTTAAACCAAAACCTCAACTCTGAACTAGAGGTATTTGAAAAAAGGGAAGAACATTTTGCAAAAAAAAAAAAAAAAATCATAAAAAATGTACCCTTACTGAATGTGAAAAGGAAAAGCCCCTGAAATTACTGTCTACAGTTTAGGATTTCAGTTATAAAAGCTATCAATCCTCATGCTTCAGGTATACATTAAGCTCCAACTAGAGTCAGGAAGAAATCCCTCTTCTAGTCCCAAAATAGTATTGCACAATTAAGCAGTTACATTAAGGGTTTTGTTTTCCTTCCTCTGAAGCATCTGGTATACGCTTCTGTCAGAGACAGGACGTTGGCTAGATGGACCGTTGATCTGTTCTGCCATGGCAACTGCTCTATTGAGATGGGTGAATTAATGCACAAACCTCCTAATTCTTGACCCTAAAATGTGAAATAAGGCAGTGATAGCTTCTTTCATCTTGTCTGATGCCTTATGTTTAAAATGTTCTGTTTCATCACAGTTCAGTGCTAAATTCCTCCATGCTCTCCTTCACTATGATAGAATTCCTAACCTGATCTTGAGCTTGTATGATGCTTTATTTCAGAAGGTCCAGAAGATCCCATGCTCATAGATCTTTACATTTACTAACACCTCTGGATGCGGAAGCGGGTAGAGGTGTATGTGTGGAGGGGAGGGAATTTCTTACATTAGAATATTTTTGATAGGCTTTTTTTTCTGAAGCCACTCCAACAGACACTAACCAGATCACCTGAAGAAATGAACCTAGCAAGATTACAACAGATTATTGCTCAGAAGTGTTGAGTGGTTTGTTCTTCACAGTTTGCTACAAGGGCATGGAGTTCATTGCAGATTTACTGAGACTAGTCTGTAACTCTTTCACCATATTTATTAAGTCTAATCATAGGAAAAATTTGTGTTGTAGATGAAGGATTTATAAGTTCCTTCCTCTGCCTTTGTTCTTTTGTTTTCCTTGAAGTATCATGTTACCCTATAATTCATTAATGAATAGTCCTTCTGTAAGTGCTGTATGCTTTAATAAACATCTCCCTTTTCTATCATCCCAGACTGACTTTGCTGCAGTGTGCTAGAGTGCAGAAGAGTGAACTGTCAGCAGCAACTGATTTATAAGAGTGATTTACCTTCTGGAGAGTGTAATTATGTTCATACTTAAGAATTAATCAGGTGAGAGAATTATGGAATAATCACGCTCCTGACTTTGGGAGGACAAACTAAATGGAGACTGCACCAGCTCCACAGAGCCATCTAAACAGATGGAGAGTTCTTTGCTCTTTAACAGTTGGAAGATCAGGTTTCTCAGATAGCTGTCTTCATTTTAAAAAGAGAAAAATGATAAATAGCGCTTGCAAATTCTGCAATGAACACTTGGAAGACCACATAGGTAAACAGAGGAGACATAGGTTAGGAAATAAAAGCTGTTAGAAACTACTGAAAACACTTTCTTTAAAAAAAAAATCAGGTAAGCTCCTAGCTGAGCTCCTTTTATTTAGCATTATGACAAACTACCAATTCGAGAAAATGTTTCTTTCAGTCTTTGCTGGATAAAACATTTCTTCTTCATCTCTGTAATGGGAATGATGGTTTCTAAATTTCAACCTTTCTGCCTTATGTTCTTTGCAGTAACATTTTATTTAACTGTATGGTTGGCTGACCTTTTTTTCAATTATCCTTATCCCATTCTATCCTTCAGAAGGCTGGACTTTCAGCTAAAATATAGCGACTGAATTGTGAGCCTTTCTAGAGAGCTTCGTAGGGAGTATACAGGAATATCCTGAAATATATCTCAAGCTATGATGGTGTTGTCCTTTCCTATTCTGTTTTGTAGAATTTACCCAGGTATTGCAACAAGAGCTATACAGGCCATACAGAATCCTAGGGGCTGATGCTGTTAAGTACTGAGTACAGTCTGAAAGGTGCAGAATATCCTCATTCCTGTTGACTGCAATGGATGTTGAGGGTGTTCATCATGCATTCATCATCTCACAGCGTTGGGGCCCAGAAATCATGACTGTTTGTTTGTATTGCACTAGTGCCCAAAGATCCCAATGGGGATAATGGCCATACTGAACTAGGCACACTATGAAACTCATGGTCTATGCCCCAAACAGCCATATAGTGTGAATGCTTCAATGGATTCATTAGATAAACTGATCATCAGTCATCTGGTCAGGTATCTAGTCTCTGGCAATGATCAATACCTAAGGTGTCCCAGGAAGGCACCCGCTACCAGCACAGTACCATCACCAATCTAATGCACCTATCACCAGATCCAAATCCCACTGAAGTGAATGGAATAAATTTCAAT
Source organism: Emydura macquarii macquarii (assembly GCF_026122565.2). Taxonomy (NCBI): domain Eukaryota; kingdom Metazoa; phylum Chordata; order Testudines; family Chelidae; genus Emydura; species Emydura macquarii. Next base: position 31,731,136 of record NW_027132013.1, on the reverse strand, counting down.
GAGAGCTGGATCAGATCCCTGGAAAATAGTGTACTGTACATAGGGGGGAGATTTCTGTACATAGGGATACTAATGGTAATTCATTTATGCCCTGAATCATGAAACGTTTTAACCTTATTTCAGTAGGTTCAAATACTTAATGCAAACATTGTTATTCTTCATAGTATTATCTAACACTATTAACTCCAGTTCAAAATCTGACCCACAGCAGTGAATCTGATATGCTGACAACTAGGGATTAGGGAACCGAATTATAAATTTGCCAGATAACGTGAATATCAGCCATTGTTTCTGAGGCAATTATTTTCAGGGCATAGATGTGCTATTTGAATAATTAGCTGGCTATTTCTCAATCTTCTACTCTTACCACTGCTCACAGCAGCAAAGAGATGGAAGTGCTAATCAGTACTCTGCCATGACTTGCCCAACTAGTTAGCAGCATCTGGGACCCCAACAGCCAGGTACTCCACCTCATCGTGCTCTCCTGGGGAGGAGAAAACAGTCACAGTTTGAGCCTATCTCTGGAGAAGGTTGGGCTCCAGTCAGCTCAGGCACACTCACATGCCTGCATTGTGCAGCAAAAATCCCATTTAATGTTAGACTGTGTTGTTTTCAGCAGCTCCTTTTGTTAATTGTGTGAAATAACAAGAGTCATTCTGCTTTTCTTAGTCCCCATCTGCAAAAAGATAAAGCTTTAGCCTCTCTATCATTCCTTCAGCTGGCCTCGGGGCTAGTCACGAAGAAAATGAAAGAAACCCGAGCAGCCCAAACATTTTATGAAAAAGCTGAAAGCCTAGAGAGAGAGAAGGAGGTGTGGCTGCTGGCAGAGGTCAGAAGATAAAACAATTCATTCTTTGATTACCTGTTTCTAGTCATTAGATGAAGGTCAATAGTCACGGTGGCTCAATACTGCCAGAATAAGTTAGCCTTGCTGCAGTGAGAATCGAAGAGCAAGAAAAACAGCATTTTTTGCCAAATTAATTTTTATGAGAAGGCTGCTCTTCACCTTTTATAATGTCATCTCTGCAGAATTTTTTTAAATCGTATCGTGCTAAAGCCACAGTTGAAATGGTGTGACTCCTGCTACTTCTTTAGCAAATATCCTTAGCTTGTAAAGTGCTTTGAGATCCTAACTTCCACCAAGTGATGCAGAGGGTGACAAGTTGTGTACTAAAGTGGCTATGAGGACCTGATTATATTGTTTGTTTTTTCCTGTAGTGGGTTCCAGGACCCCTGTCACAGCCTTGCATTTCTAGCAGGGGAAGTAAAAGATCTTGAAATGCAACACATCATTTTCATGAGAGCAGAACTTCTGACAGGAAAGGTGAGATTTCACTTTCTAAATCAAACATGCTATAGTGTGTGGGCTGAGCTTCATTTGCCTTCCCTGCCTCATTATGCCTCCTTATCCCTTCAGCAGATTTTTTTAATAGTGTTTGAAAAGTCACCTTTGGGACTAGACAAATTATCCTTTCTGTAATGTCATGTTCTCAAGGAGATTGTGCTACAGCACTTCATTTTGGTGAGAAGAAAAGGTTCTGATACCCACAATGCCAAAATAAATGGTCTGGTATTTATTTACCTACCTGTGTTTCTCAAAGGGCCCATTCAAGCTGAAATTCCAGCTGTCCCAAAGGTGGCAAGGTATGCTGCCCCTTTTACACAGTGAAGGAGCTGAGTATTAAGGGAATAGTCTGCATACCATTATGTACAATTATAACTACAATTATAATGTTTTGTTTCCCTGAGTCTCTAAGTTGCCAATTACAATCATTTCTTTCACACATATTTCACATAAATGTAATCATTTTAAAGATGTAGATAATAGCATATTTTTCTGGAAAACAAGGAGCTCTAGAAACACCATGGCTCATCCATTGCTTTCATTTTAAAACAGCTGGTTCTGCAAAAGTTGCTCTGGAATGATGTGATCTGTTTTTGATTGTTTAATATGAGAGTTAGACCCAAACCACAAAAGTAGGATCCTAATTCCAAGCACTTTAAAGTTTGGGGTTTTCACATTCAGAGTTTTGATATGGGCCCTGCTTTAACTAATATGATCAGAAATATATTAAAACAACATAGTGCTTCTTGTGGTATTTTAGTTATTAAGGATAGGAAATATTCAGTGCTACAATCTCTATTCAGTGCTATAATTCAGTAGTGTCACATTTTAGAATGTCTTGATAAACTTGCTGTTTTCAATCTGAAACAGGCTTAATCAGGTTTACATTGATGTGTTGGCTAATACAACATTACTAAAATTATTTATTATTGTAGTGATTAGGAATTAGGTAATATCCCTTTAAATAGTATGTGAGCCAGCTAATGGCCTTCACTGTCATCCACGTTTCAGAAGTCATCAGAACCCTGCTAGAGCATCAGTGTGTACATACATAGCTAGGCTTTGCATGTTGTGTATCATTAGTAAACCTGGTTATTTGGACCCGATTATGTCCATGTAAAGAGCAAAATAAACTACGCTTATTCATATTGTTGTCATGCCTAGAAGGCTCAACCAGGTCAGGACACCATTTTACAAACAGATAGTAAAGGATAGTCCATGCCCCAAAGACCTCACAATCCAATATAACCTCTCTCTGAAATGATTTCACACACCATTGCTGACGAAATTATCTACTTTTAAGAGAAATATCTCTGAAATGTCATTACAATCTCTGTTATTTTGGGTTGGATTGGTACTTTGCAACCCAGCCCAAGAAAGGGGCAGAGATCAGCTGTGCTGTTCCAGGAGCAAGACAAAGACCAAATGATGAGTCTGAGGGTCATACCTCACCCCTGCTCCCACCTTACTCCATGTGGGAAATAAGCTGTTCTGTCTCTTTCCCACCCCTGCCTGCCCACTCCATATCCTCCTGGGGAGGAGGGGAAGTATCAGCCCAACTTCAGCAGCTCTCCTGCCTCACTGAGCAGGTTCTGGAGATTCAGTCAACCTGTGCAGAGGGGTATGGGAACTTCTCATAACCTTGCTAACCAGTATAGGACAGGAAATTTGTGGTTGGTATATGTGGACTCTGATTTTCTTCTAAGTGAAGGACAGCACAAATAATAAATAATACCGAGCACATATTTAGGACTTTGATTGTATATACAAAAAGCTGCTCAAACAGTAACTAAAGAATCTTCACAACTCCCTTTGTTACTTAGTAAGAATTGCACAAATCAAGAAACTGTTTGCATCTGAGAGATACCATGGTATGTTTTCAGGGTGCACAGGAAGCATTGGTGTCGCAAACACCTGTGCCAAAAATATGTGCATGACAAGCCCAGGCCTGACATTGCTACCTATCAATATTTGTGTGGGGAAAGAGAAGGAAGCTGTGCCAGTATTGGAAAGTGGAGGTAAGAAGGGCTAACCCCAAAATGAGAGTAAATCAGATTTTTCCATCCCTGGAAATCAGAACAAATGGTTGTTATCATCATACCCATAATTTCTCATCATTTTAAACCAGAGCAGTAATTTGGAACATAGAGTCAGCAGTGCTTAGGTCCTTCTCAGAGCAATGGAACTACTTGTATCAGTTTTACAAAGAGAGAGAAATGGAAGAGTCATAGATGGACACAGTTTGGCATCTAAGAAAAACTTGAGCTGCTGTCTAGAAATCAGCATCTTCAAGAAGATCATGCCAAGGTCTTCCTTTATGTAGAAAAGTTACCTATGAGACCCACACAATGTTATCCCCATGGTTTTTAATTTTCTATTTCAAATTACTTTATTAATCTCTCAGCTGGTCACCCACAGATGCAAACTGTGCAGAGGTCTTCAATGATCCTTCAAGCCAGTTAATACTGAGAGGTTCCTGATTGGAATTGTGCTCCTCAAAAACAGCTCTGCTGGAGTCTGGAAACTCATCTCACACCCTGCCGTTTCCAAAAAAATGTCATAGGCACCTACAACCACACAGGATTCCTGAAGAAAAGGGTTAGATATTTTAAAACTCTAGCCATTTTCCCCCCTTTTTCTTTTGCTGTTATGTCTTTGCTTTCCTATGGAGAAAGCTCAATAGAAAATTGGAGTAAGAGGCTTGTTCAGTAGAGAGGAACTCAGACCACAGTGTTCTGATCTTGATTTTAGATTTCCTACAGCTGGGGCATTGTTTCCAAACCAGAGCTTTGATTCAGACTCTAATCTGCCCTCTCATTTCCATTCTTACACTCATCTGTTTGAGGGTGTTCAGATCTGATTTTTTGTTTGTGCCCATCCCTGTTATTTATCATTCTCTTGTGGCAATAGGTGCAAGAGGCTGTCGTCAGTGAGTTGGCTTTATGGTTGTAGGAAAAGACTTCCTGCCAAAATGATGGCATTTGCTAAATTATGCTTGCTGCTTATCTAAAACCCAGCTTTGATGTACACTTGTGCTCTAGTTAAATCAGTTTGTCGATTCACAAGTGGACAGAATGACAAGTGAAAACCTAACAAATTGACATGAGTGGAGAGAGCCAAGTGATCATAGATGTGCACTGATTATGCAAGTTTTCACGTCCTGAACACTGAACTGGCTGATTGGCCCAAGTTTCTTCACCTTCATTTAGGGAACACGTTGCTGCTGCTCTGGCCTGCAGAAAAAAATTATCTTAAAAAATAAGAATTAACTTCTGCACTGGCCTATGTCAACTTAATTTGCCTAATAAATCAGAATAAGTGTTCTTCAAAAAAAAAAGCATAGAGAATAACAAAAAGCATCTTAGTGAAGCCATTGTCCAAATGGAAGAGAGAAAAAGAACCAATTCCAAGGAATGGTTGAATTTCTCTTGTTTATGGAAAATGAGTGGACAAATGTGTTCTCTAGCCTTTTGTTAATCTGCTGACCTATCTGATGAACAGATCCTAAACCAAAACCTAATTCCAAGGCAGGTAGGTATATCATTACAATACAGTATATTACTGGTGTAACTTCATACCAAACAAGCTGTAAAATGATATATCTTGTCCAACATCTCAGAGTATGGCGCACAATTTTTTTTTTTCAAATTTCCAGAAGTGAAAGGTGCATTTAGATTGCATAAAATGGAGCAACTTGTCATTGTCCTCATTTTTAATATGGAGGTACGGCCTTCTAAAACTACACACGATAATAATCATTAATTACTATCCCAGTATCCAATGCTCTATCTTCATCCAGCAGATGTACTTCAATATTAAATAAAGGGCTGGCAAAAAGGCCACATTAGATAACTGTGTGCATTGCATTTGGCTCAAGGGCCACACCGTAGTCACCATAGGTCAATTGATACACAGTATCCGCTGCAGCCATATTTCAGGAAAAAGGTATCACTAGTCAAACTTTGTCACACAGTACAAAATCACACAATACAGTCATTTTGTTCCCTCTAATTATTATGAAGATCAGCGACTACATGATCAGACTCCAAAACGCAGCCTAAACACAGAATGGGAGGAAGCAAAGTCAACTAACAATCTAGGGATAAGCTTGTGATTTGGTTAAAATTGTTCTAGTAGTGCTTATATTGTGCAGTAAGCTGACAGAGAAGCATGGGCAGCGGAAAGAGGGCTACAGATAGATAATTTCATTGTCCTAATGAAGAGAAAAAACCACACAGATATAGCTGCATAGACATTTTGGTAGATCTGGTGGTTGTTTGCAGAATTTTACAAACAAACGAACAAACAAACAAACTGAAATTTTGTTTATATATCACATTCCCTTTGGCTACTTTTGCAAACAACCATCATTTCTACCAAAACTTGTGAGTATGGATGTCATATCTAAAGTATCTAATGTATATATTACATTGATAGAAATTATTTAAATCAGTGATTCATATTAGTGATCCACAAGCAACAGATTAATTGAAAATTCACTTTAAAACTTTAGGTAAAGTTGCCTAAACAAAGTTACATATGCACTCAACCTGCACTTATTAGCTTAGATCCTGAGCCTTATTTCCCCTTTGCACTCTGGTGGTACAAAAAAGGATGAAAAAGCTAGTGGAGAATTCCCCTTGTATAGAAGAATACCTAAGTGGTATAGAGTCAGTATAGCTAGCTCCATGCCAGCTGCTCTGACCCTTCTGGTATAGTGGGCTGGAGTATGCTGCTTTTGATGAGTCTAGGCTGGTGGGTCCTCAATGGGAGGTGGTGTGGGGGAGGGGCTATACCAGCCAAGGCAAACAGTTTGGGGCTTCTCTACCTTTCGCAGGGAACCAAACTGGCTCTTAGCTGCCATGAGGAATGAGGGGTGGCAGAAAGCCAACCAAGGCCCCAACTTTAAAGATGTTTTATCAAAATCTGACATCAGTTCTTACTCTTGAACATCTTTATAGAAACGGAGAGATTGTAGTCTAATGGTTAAAGCCAGAGGACACATGGGATTTCCTGCACAGTATGTGTGAGGAGTAAACGGGAGCTCTTCAAAAGAATGAGTCCTAATGATATCATGGCTCAATTTTAAGCTGCAGCAAGTTTCACTGGTGGCAGGGTGCAGAGGACTTCATTAATTTACACTACTGACAAATTTGCCTCTCAATTATTTTCTGCCATGTCACCAAAACAGACTGAGCAAAGGTATGGGCAAGAATTGACCAATACCTGAGGAAGTAACTGTGACTGAAATGTCTCCTACATCCTTTTATGTGCCATGCAAGTACCCTAAGAATACAGACTCTAGCCTCCCTCTTAATCCAGCAGCTACTGTCACAGTAGTTTTCATTGCTTTTATTCTGAACCCCTTTTCTATTTGAGCTTTAATTAAGACATTACACTGAAGCTGGACGTCTGTCCCCAGAGCCAAGATTGGGAATTGGGGGAAGGAATGAAAGTATACCCATGTGACCAGTGGATGCTGGACAGATCTTATCCTGGTGGTATGCAAATTAACAAACATCCCTGTGAGTGTTCTATTTACAAACTGCCTAAGGCTTTCCACCATAACTGCCTTTTTTTTTTTTTTTTTTTAATCTTTTTTCACTGATAGGCAATTTTCTCCCTATTTCAGAGCAGAGTTCGTGGCACATGGCCTTTCCCTACATGGACTGCACTGCTGCCCTCTGGGATTCTTTGTGCTTGTTTTGCATGTTGTTTAGGAGGCTGCATGGGTTGCAGGTGGTCCAGTGTGGGGCTTTTGCTTCAGCACAACCGCACTCCTATCTTAGTCATGCGTCTGTCCCAGCTAACATCTCAGCCCTCAGAGCAGCCCTTGTGCACCCGTGAGTCCTTGTGAAAATGTTGTTGGGGCATTCCATTCCTTGAGACCACTTCCCAAACCTGCCAGCTGAGGGTATAATTTCCATAGGGTTCACCACGTGGGTAGGCCCATAACCCAGATTTGAAAACACCAATGCACACATCTTTTTCTTGAGTGCCTAAATGGATGGTCAAATAGCAATTTGATTCCAAGATATTTTAAATACTTTGTCTGTAACCTCATGGTTTATCCATATGTAAAATGAGTGCCACAATACTTGTCTGTCTCACAAGTGTGTAATTAACTAACTCATCTAGAATGCTTTGAAATCTGTGGGTGCAAAATGCTACATAAACTGCAATTTTTAAAGGGACTTACGGGAATGAGGTGTCTGATTCCCTCAGAAATTCAGTCAGAGCTGGTCACCAAACTATCTTAAGCTCTCTGAATATCCCAGCCGAAAATGCAAAGTAGGATTTATTTAAAAATGAGCATTCTAAACTCTGGAGTTCTGTAAAATGTCCGTCTAGTTTTAATTCTCCCTTACTATATATCTAAGGCAAAGTAATGATTCATGAATCAAAACATTTCATTCCTGATGTATCGGCATGATTTGTAATCCTGCTGAAGAAGTTGTCATGATGTTGAAGCATTTTATAAATCTGTTTCCTGACTTAAGGTAAGAATCGATATAAAAATATTTCTAGCTTCTTAATCCTCAGCTAAAAGCCCAGGAAGAAATCAACTTTAGGGGCTTCCCTGGCTTTGGATAGCTGCAGTGCAGAGTACAGAGAAATTGGGCCAAATCCCTGCCTGGTGTCACTCCTCCAACTTCTATGAAAATTCCAACACATTTAATGAGTTTGACCCACTTTGTTGTTTTCCAATCTAAATATTATAAATTACAGTAATTAAAATGCTTAAAATTCAGGAAGCATTTTCTAATAGTCACAGTTATGGGACTAAATTCAGTCCTGGTATAAGTAGGCACAACTCCAGTTGGACTGATACACCCTACAATGTTCTTTTTTTTTTTCATAATTAGTTCTGGAAATTAATATGGCTAAAGAGTACAAAAAGGTCAAAATGAACAACAATTCATCCAGAGGTCTGTAAATTGGACTGAAAGCATATGACCCAAAACAAGATGGATGGCATATTTAATGATCCCAACTGAGTTCTCATCCCTCATGTTCCCCGTGTCATGAGATGTGTTACCTCCACTGACAACCTAATCCACCATTGACCTCAAAGGAATCAGAGCCAGCCCCCACGCTTGGATCATGCCAGTTGTTTTGAAGGTGTAGAAGCATGTCAGGAACTTCATTAATCAAGCCTGATGCTGCAGGATATGTTTCAGCTATTTTCCACTGGTTGTTATTTATAGTATTAGGCCCTGTCTAGGAGGATGTAAAATTCAGAGTAATCGCGAAGCAGTCTCTGGATGGCCTTTGTCAATGTGTGTATGACTAGCTTTTTGTATCTGTTTTACTTACCAAGGGAATTGATATACTCTGCCATAAAACATATTGTTTACAAGGCATTCATGAAATTTGTTTTCTACATTTTTGTCTGTTTGATTTAATAAAAGGAAAAAACCCCTAAAATGAAACAAAACAAACCCTACCTCTCCTCTTGGTAGTAGCTAGAACTCAATGGAATGCAGATTATGTTTCCTTTCATAGTATTTATCAGTCTTCCCAGTGTAAAATTAAGAATAATATATGTTCATTTTTTAAATAAGCAAAACTAAGCTATAAAATTTTAGATGCCTCTGAGTGTATCTCAAGGGATGTGACATCAGCAGTTATATAATTTTATGTTAACTCTGTGACAAACCATCAGCTACAGTTTGCATTGAATGACAGAAAATCAACCTTATGAATTTTACTGTCTTTTTACTTTGGACATTGATGTACGTTTTGTTAAGCTATACTTTTCTATTCGCTGGTGTCTTTAATGAAACATTTAAAAAGCAGTGCCATTTCACAGTGTTACTTTTAAAAATCAGGCTTCCAGAGGAGACTGTGGGAGCTCAAGGTTTTTTTAAGCAATGAATCAAAGTGCCTGCACTAATCACAATAATTTGAAGTGATACCAAAGGGATGCCCATAAATGTTTGTGTGTCTGTTTTACAGATTATAACAAGTAGGTCTGAAGACAGCACTGAAAATTGCTTCTTGAGGAAGCAAATTGCATCTCTGTGGGCCAGTAAATGAATCACTATATCCAGATTGTGCCCTTGAATTGTGCATTGGATACCCAGGATATTCACTAGAAGCTGACTGTATATGCATCAGAGGTCAAGATTTAGCACTATGACTAGAAAGGAAAAGCCTATGCTGCCTTTGCCTCATGAGTGATATACAAAGTTGCTTTGCTGTTATCCATTTACATATGGCTTGTACTGTAGTGTATCTAACTTGGGCTATTACCGATCTTGATAAAGAAAAAAATACATTGCAGAACCAGTGTAACTGCCATTACACCATGTTGACTGCTATAGATTTACAGCAAGTTTTCCCATCCCACACTTCTTTATCTACATGATGTTGTTCTAATATTTATTTTATGAATACAAAGACTACAAGGAAGTCAGCCATTTTTACTCAGTTACTGTTGCTACACTATCACTATTAGATGGCACCAGCAATTACATATAATATATGCAATATTCACTGGAGTAACCATAGAGCATACAAGCTTTTTTGAACTGGTTTTTGCAGGTATTTGTTGATTTAAAAGGAGACTGTTTAATCTTGAAAGATAACATGGAAAATTGATAGAAATAAATGCATCTTTCATCTCTTTAAAAAAACCACCACCTTTCAGAACAGACACCACCTGAAAAAAATCTTTATGGAAACTGCATGTTTTTCAAAAGATGAAATATTCATCTTTGTTCCATTGTTGTGAGACCAAAGTGTTTTCAAAGGCATTATGTTTTTAAAGATACATCATAATACTGTGGACTCGGTATCACAATTAGCAATGCACAATGATAGTTCATGGCACTAGACTCCCACATTGTGCTGAACATATGCTGTTTTTTGATGAAAAATGATGAGGCCTGTATGAGCTTAAAGACTTAAGAGCTTCTGCCTCCAATAGAGGGTGATTCTTCCAAGGGCAGAGCAAAATTACATAGATTTATTACATCTTTGTTCAATCCAGCTACGCGGCAACCCAGTTTCAAAACAGAGGTTTGTATTAAAACCTTTACTTTTTTTTAAATGACAAAATGCAGTTCTTCTATGAAAATAATGATTTTGCTAAATTCACACATTGTGAAAAGATGTTCTATGTTATAAAGTCACCTATTGTTTAAATAATTGCATAGAGACAAATACAAACTAGAGCACTCAAATTACTTTTTCTTTCAAAATGGCAGTAGTTTACTTCTCTAATCCTTACATATTGAATATGATGTTCTCTTTCTTCTAGTTTCAAAGAAATGTCTTTCATCTCTCATCTGTAGATTAGGCAAAGAAAAAGGTGAATTCCTTAAACAGACATCAAATTCTTATTCTTATCAGCATAGGAGCATTAGCCAGATCTAAATAGAAAAAAAAAGGGTAAATAAAATGTAAGTATAGGATATTTCCCTGCCTCCAAAGTGTACAAGAGGCACTAGGATTTGTTGTGCGTGGTCCATCTGACAATGGCAAATGGAACTGTGATTGCGGTCACACTGGAAATCCAGTAGCCAGTTGATCTAACCCTTGGAGAAGGTAATAGATTTATCAACATTACACTAAAGTGGGAAACATAGAGACACAAGCTAATATGGTGAATACCATCACCTCTACCCTCACCATGAGATGTTATAAGATTACACTGGAGTTCTGAGTGTGGGTGCACAGGATTCATTGGGAAGGACAGTGTGAAATGGTTTAAAGTACACTGACTGTCAGCTGGACAGAGACTAAAAGCAAAACTGGTAAACCTTTAGCAGTTATGAACACATGCAGTTATGGCATAGTCCTACAAATGTAGGTTGTTTGCTACCTGGTTTGCAGTGTTTTTTCTGCATAAACTCCCACGTGTAATGTGGAGGAAATGGAGAGGAAACTTACAGAAAAATTAAAAAATAAAATCCTTGAGGAAACGGCTGGCTTCTCGACTTGAAAACAAACCTATTCCATTTGTCCAAATGTAATGCTAGCGTGAGTGTCAAACAGTGAGCAATGTAAGACACACCATTAAGATAAGTGGGAAGCACTTGGTGAGCAGCAGAGGAGGACAAAGGTAGATTGACACCATAGGGCTTACAATTATAGAGTCATGAGTCACGATTTACTCAGTCCAAAACATACTGACAACAGAGGAGAGGAGGGAGAAAAGTTGTAAAGAAAGTGTGTGTGTGTGGGGGAAAGATGTGCAATGTGGTAACAAAACAGTAGAGGCACGCTGGGTCAGCCTGCTTATTTCTAACTAATACTCATGAAATCAAGGAATCAATCAACTTAGTAGCTTCCTATGAAAGACACAGGAGTCATTGGAAAGGAATGAATAAACAATGCCACTTTGGTATTGATCCTTTCAGCCATCATAAACTGCATTTGCATTTGGTGAACTACACGAGAGTGAATAATTGGAATAACCCCATCTAATGAACATCTACATAGCCTCCCTTTGTCATCCTCTGACTTGTGCATAGCATAAAATGAATATTAAGGAAAACCTACCCTGATCAGACTAAGACAAATGCTTAGCATCTTCATGGCTTGCATCAGAAACAAATATTTTCTTAGTTCCCTGACTTTCCCACATACTGCCTCCCAAAAATAATTTTCAAGGGAGATTCCATGCAAGTTTGGAGAACTTTGTTTGTTTTTTAAAACAAGGCATACTATTCTAAGACATTAATGTAGCATTTTTGCAACGCAGTCTCCTCTTGATGCCAGATGGTAAGGCTCATCATGTTAGAGACAGTAAAATCAATGTTTAAAAGTATCATTACTCTTATCATTGATGCAAACATGCTAATGTATAATTTAGAGGCAGGTGTTATAAAGTTGTAGCTCTTCACAAGATCTAAGGGTAAGTTATGAAGAAACTGCATTTCTACATAGACCTTTATCTAAAGATAAGTGAAACTAAGACATCAAATAGAACAAAGTCTAAAGAAGATCTGAAGTTAAGGTATATGGCCTTAAGACATAATTTACTCTAGACTATACAGCACACGGATTTTTAACTCAATTTGAAAATCTCTTTGACCGGGTATCATAGTGGGACTAAACGATTATTTAGAGACACACCTGCCTTGGTAGAGGGAGATGGGAATTAATTTTCCCTTTGCTGTATATAATCCTGTGCAACTACTTTCATGTACTTTAAATACATTTCATGCACACTGTGGCTTTTTTATTTTAGGTTGTCTATGGAAACATACTGGAAAGAAAAGGAAATGATTACCAGGCTGGAGCACAGTAATGGAGTATTAGGAGATTGTTCCCAAGTTCATTTAATATCTTATTTATGATTTATAGTTGTTTTCTTAACATGCCTGCAAGGTACATGAAGGAATACAAGTCATAAAGCTGTTGTAATATACATACTTATTTATTCTAATGTAATATTTTTTCTCTCTGAGAAGTAGCTTTTCTACACACTTGAAATTGTTTGTATTTTGTAATATTATGAATATTTGTAATATGATGTTCCCTGGATTTTGGTTATTTTACCCTCTTCTCTTCTGTTTTACCAGTATAATTTATTTTAGAAAATGACTGATGAATAATTTAAAGTGTTTAATTTATTCCATGTCTCCCTTTTCCTCCGGCCCCCAAAAAGTGCATATGGAACAACTTTACGAAGGCCTAAATGGAAAAGCATTGGACTGCCATTATGGTGCTATATTTCTTTGTCCCTGTGTCTAATGGCAACTGGTTAAATGCAAAACAAACAAACAAACCAAAAAGTATCAGCCTGTTCCCACTGGATTTTTTCCTGCTTTACTTGGAAAAAGTGAGGAATGTATGCTTTGAGATTTACAAAACTAGAATGCACAAATGCACCCCTCCTGAGCTAAGACTACATACAGTAAGCTCAGCTATCTAAACTCAGAATTCATTATAGAAGATTTTTTTTAAAAAACAATTTAATATACAGGTCCCTCAACCTGTCCACATGATAAGTCCACAGTGTTATTCAACCAGAATGAGTTACTTCTAACTGAGTAACATTTCCATCACTAAATCTATATTCATATTTCCTTCCTGATGCCAGAAAAATAACCCACTGAGATAGCAATAAAAGTTTCCAGTGACTTTCTTATGAAATCAGTTTATTATTAAAACAGTGAGAGTCCTGTGGCACCTTAAAGACTAACGAATTTATTTTGTTTTGTTGACTAAGTGGGTTTCTGCCCACGAAAGCTTATGTCCATATAAATTTGTTAGTCTTTAAGGTGCCACATGTCTCTCGCTGGTTTGCTGAAAACAGACTAACACAGTTACCCCCCTAGAACTCATCAGTTTATTATTATTATTTTATTTATTTATTGCTCACGTTTCTAAAGCAGCCTTCTCTGTAGTGTCTAGTGGAATCCTTTTTCTAGAACAAGGACTGCTCCTATGGGAGAGTCTCCCCACTTCACTCATGCTGCAGAACTACTTAATAGAAGGTTCAGACTCTAAGCAGAGTTGAGGAAGCTCTCACATTCATTAGGACAAGGATGTCACACGTATGGCTTAGGGGCTAGTTCCAGCCAGCCTGATGTATTTATGTGGCCCATTGGTTATATTCAGATTGTCCATTTTGTTTAAAAAGAATAATTATGGTTGCGAAGAAAACCTTCCAGTGTGAACCAAATATAAACTAATGTAATTACGTCTGCCTGAGTCTATAGATAGCCTCAGACAGTGACCCACAGATGTGAACTCCCCTGTCTCCCTCTGAATCTTACTGAAGTGTGAAAGCTGAATTTTGATATCATTGTCAATATTTACTCTTTGCTGGCTGATCATTTTAGCAGATGGATTGTGGAGATGGGTGGGAGAAGCCCACTGGGGCATGGGGGAATTGCTGCAGAGAAGGAAAGGCAGAGGGAGAAGCAGATGAGACTGACAAGGACTGTGAAGGGCAAGCGAAACAGGGAAAGGAGGATGATGATGAGGAGAAACAAAGGGCAGAAATAGGAGTGGTCTAAAGGTGAGTGTATTTTCTCACTAAGTGATATTGAGTGCAATCATTGGGTATGGAATAAATATTAGATTAACGAAACAATTAGTTGCTCAATTACTTCCCTGGATCTTTGTGCAAACTTCCTAACGTGAAAGCAATGAGCATTCTACTTCGAATCCCGGTTACATTTATACTTTGGCTCATGAGCAATAATTAAAAATAGATTATTGATTAGGGAAACACCTTCATGAGAAGGAGAATCTTGCAACATTTTCAAAAGATGGCAAGACTCAGATGAAGCCTACAGACTAGTGTAAATTGGACTCTTCCCCGAGAAATCTCTGTCCCAGGCCCTTTAAATCATGCTGTAGACATTCTCACAAGAAATAAGACAGCTGGACATGGGTTCCCTGAGAGAGACTCAGAGCCTTTATTATTGTAATTAATTATTTGTATTGCAGTAGTGGCCAGGATCAGGACCCCATTGTGTTCAGTCATGTAGGAAGACTTGGCCCCTGCTCTGAAGCTCTTACAGTCTATTTTAAGATAGAAACACTGAGTGTAAGAAGCAAAAGGATGAATGGGTGAGGCAAGGCAAGGATTACAGTGACTTTGCAAGGCTCCCCTTACATGTTCATATATTTTAGCTCTATGTACAATAGGAAAACCCCCTAGAACTTTCCACCTTCTTTTTCAGGGAGACCTTCTTCTAGTGATTTCTCCCTAATATTTCCTATTTAGTTTAGTTGTACTGTTACTCACTTCCTGTCCCAAATTTCTCTGTAGGGTTGCCATACACCATTAATCAGATGCCAGATTTCAATCCAGAGATGTCTGCAGCTCATGTCTGCATTTTAGGGAGTGGGGTGATGTAAAAGAAGGGGGTTAGGACTTCATATCAGTTAGCAACAGGAAAACTGTTTATTTTACTATTTAGAAGATGAGGAGGCTGAAACAGATGAAATGGCAGACTACAATGCAGGGGTGATATTTTTACTCATAGCAATTACATCACCATTTACTATAATATCTTGCCAATTTTGTCTATATTTGATTGAAACCAGACTTTACAATCTGATTCTCATTAACTCTTGGCCTGTGTCCTTCAGCTGAACTTTTTCCTTCTTGTTCCCTTTAACATCCTTTTTTTCACCATAACAGTCTAACACCGCTGTGTGGTTGTATAATTTCTTTTAGTTCCACTTATTTATGGTGAGATGCAAATGTCAGAGATGAATGCTAAAATTTTTTCATAAATGTAAAATACACATAGGCCTGATCTTCTGTTGGTATAAATCAGTATAGCCTTTTTGGAGCTACACAAACATACAGCAGCGGAGGAACTGGCCCATTGTATTATGCTGTACTGCTTAAAAAAAAGAATGCAAAATAAAAGGTCACTTTAATAGACTCTGTCCCCAATTCTAGTTTCCAGAGTAGCTGTTATCAATGCAAGACTTAGGGCAGGAGAGTTTTATGCCACCTTTGTGCTTCCCTGATCTTAGGGTCAACTAGAGGCTGATGTGGCCTCCTACTGCATTTTAGAGCAGCTCTAAGGCTACTCTAAGTTACACTAGCTAGTAATAACCCCTAACAGGCTGTAGAGCCAGATGGGGACTACTGGTATACAAAGTCATTCTGACTATATTTCCTTCCACTGACTATGGTTACAATACTCCTTCATGCCAAGGGAATTCTCAGGAGAGCCAAACAAAAGAACCATAAAGGGGGGCCCAGGGTAAAGTATACTTATTACTGATTAAGTTTAGTTAGAGATAATAGATAACTATCAAAGATAATTGATTTTAATTCAGTACAGTTCCAGTTGCTTGAATTAACCAGGAACATGGCTTGATATAAAGAGATCATGCAGTTTTATGGAGAGGTTTGTCTTGGGTAAGGAAGTTAGAAAAAAATGACAAAAAACAAATATGACCATGAGATAATGACAACCTGAATGCTTTATACATTACAAATCTCAGAACCAGATCTGGGGTTGTGTGTGCGTGATAAAACTCTCAAGCATTCAGCACTGTGCTGAACAGCAGTAAAAAAAAACCAAGCCAAATGATGGGAAACATACAATGGTGACAAGCATTAATAGTGCTATTACCTCAAGATAATGCTACACTGATAAAATATTTTACCATAGTCAGGGCCATTATTTCCCATGGAAAGATGGGCTTTGAATGCCACAGTCTATCACAAAATCTCAAGGGAAGCTGCTGAGATCTTTTGATGTATGAAATTTATGAGCTCTTCCACTATAAATAGAGGAAATATAATTTAGAGGACATTATTCCAGTGTGATACAAAAAGATGAGACAATTGGACATTTTAAGAATATTGCAGTCCTGGTTGCCTTTTCTTTAATCAAAAAATATACTGTCAAAATGAAGAAGGCACAAGAGAGGGCACAAGAGAAAGCAACCAGAATGCCAAAAAGGCTCAAAACTTTTAGTTACTCAAAAATATGAGCTCAGTTAGGTTACTTAAGGGTTTTCCTGCTCGAAGGAAACATCAGAGATAATTCCATGCTATAGTGTTTGCTTTCATGTCTGTATCCAAAACTTTCAAAGTTCAGGAGAGTTTTGGTTCAAATCCACCTTTACTAAATACATGGCTCTTCTTAAGATCCATTCACGATTACCATCTTCAGCACTTTTTATTAACCTGCTTGGCTATCTGTTTTGTCTTAAATGGCAGAGCATAATATATCACTAGTAAGGGGAAACCTCAAAAGTACAGTTAGTCAGAAAATAAAAAGAAACAATTGGTGAATATTTTTGTAAATATTTCCTTTTCCTTCAGAAGTGTTTTTGTTTAAATTATCTGACCTACCCCAAGGGTTCTGAGGGTCAGTTTGTTTTGGAAAAGCATTCAAACCAGAAGGCTCTTAGCTGAACCATTTTGGTTTAAAAAGTTGTCTGGAAATCTTGCATAATCAAATTCCCTCTTGTGATTTCCTATATGTTTCATGTATCGTGTGCTGAATAATAAATAACATTAAAGGATTCCATGCTTGTAAAACTGAACTGGCTCTTTATTAAGAGAAGTATTTACAGAGATGCTGCAACTGTTGCTAACCATGTGCCTCCTCCAAACTGTTCCCTTTTGTAACCTGTGTGATTCCTTCCAAGTTCCGGTCATATTGTTACACTGTAGTTCCTGATTTGGGTTGGTTCTGAATGACCATGATAGGCTTTCTTGGGGCATTTTGGTGCTTTTGGCTCCTGTCTCAGCAAGTGAAGAAGTTTTGTGAAAATTTAAGTAAAGTTTAGATGCACTCATTTGAAATTAAAAAAAAAATGTTTGTATTTGGTTTGATTTTTGGAGGATGGTCCAGATTGTTTCTTCTACTTTCAGAACCTCACAACCTCTCTAGGATTTTCTAGAATGGAAGCGTAAGAGGTGAGATAAAGGTCTCAGTAGCATTTATGCAATTCTGAAACATACAGGTTGGATGCAACAACAGGATTTAAACTAGTTTCCAGTTAAAGTTAGTGATAAAACTCCCATTGTCTTCGGTGGTGTAGGTCCACATTTAGAACCTGATACTGCACTACAGAGGACAACGGGAATTCTGTCACTAATTTTAACTGGAATATGTTAGGAACTTTTAACTGTCTTAATATGTTTTGAAAAGTGTCATAGACATGTACACCCCGAGATAAATAATGAAAAGGAGTAATCTGAAAAAGTTTCTACAAACACAAGACAAGGACAGACATGGATAATTTTCCCAGACTGGATCCTGGGATTGTTCCAGATTTCTGTGTCCCACATAGCTCAGGTAGAAGGATGCAAAGGTGGCTCTGTAATTCTTTGGACATCTGGCACCAATCTGCTCCTGACAAGCTGCTTAGATCCTGAAGGATGCTCTAACTTGTTTTGACTGCAACAGCGCTTAAGAGGTCATTCTAGTTGCTAGGGATTGCTGGAGCGCAGCAGTGCTCCAGTTGTGGCCACTGTTCTCTAATGGTACCCCTTTATTCTGCAGTGGTGGTGGCATAGAGGTGGCTATGTCTGCCCTATGCCATTCAGGGATTGCCCTATCATTGAGGAATCGCCTACCAGTTAGTTAAATTGCAGTAAGTCAAAATGGTTGAATACTTCCCTTTTGATGATATGCACCATAGCACAACAATACTTTGAGCGATACTGAAGAGTGAAGTTGTACCACTGGGCAATGCTGACTCACTATTGTAAGGAGGATAACAACATAACAGCTCTCTGCACTTCCACATACTCAGGAGATTCAATTGTGGAGTAGCATATGCAACCAGATGAGTGAGATATCTTAATACACATCCTGCTTGGAAAAATATATTGTGACAGTGATATCTGGATGCATGATTTATAGTTTTGTATGAAACTTATGAGCCTATCTGATGTCTCTGAATAAATTGCAGTTAGTCTTAGGCTTGCACTCATCTACCAGATAATGTCCCATCTCCAAGGTGATATTTGGGAATCATTATGATTGACAAATGAGCCCTATGCCTTCAGTATATGACAGGATGCAGTCAGAAGGGGAGGGCAGGTCAAACCTGTAACACTTCCTGGGTGAATACATTACATAATCACAACTCTCTTTGACTACTGTTGATTTTTGCTTTAGGCCTGAGTATAATAGTTGGTTGGTGCACCAAGGATGTTGGTCAATATTCTCCTCCTGGCAATGGAATATGATCAGGTGTCTGTGCTGATTATCTTACAGCTCAATATACTCGACCATGTTGTATGCTTGGCCTGCTGGGAGTATATAGTCAAAGAGGTAGAATCATTTTAAATTGGCTTGACATTTTTGTTTCACGGAAACTTCAGCCATTAGTACTGGATGATTGCTCATTGAAGTAGGGGCTCCTGCAAAACAGGGCTGCTTGCATCTTGTCACACTCCTGCTTACCATGCTTCTGGTGCTGTTAGAGTGTTAGTGAAGAAGCATTGAAGGTGCAGTCTTCAGTATGCTGATGCCATCAAGCTCTATATTTCAATCTCAGTCACAGTGGAGCAATTTATTAGGTGCCTGTCATAAACTGGGGCATGGATGAGAGCTAATTTGGCTGACATTCAACCCAGATAAAACCAGGAAAGATGGAAGAAGCAACCAGGAAAACTGCTGGAGGTTTTAGAGATGAGAGGGGTGCCCACCACTTTTTTGGAGATTTTGTAATCTCTATGGTTTTATTGGACCTCCAGACACTGCTGAATACCCAGGCTGCAGCTGTTGCCAAGACAACTTTTGTTCTTCATGTATTTGTCACTTTGAGTTTAGATTACTGTAGTGCACTCTGCATGGGCCTATACCTAAAAGCACTGGGAAATTGTAGCAAATGCAGAATTAATCTGCCCACTTATTTAGCATTGCTTTCCTCAGAAAACACATTAAATTGCTGTTCTACCACCTTCACTGGTTAGCAATTGATTCCTAAGGGAAGTTTAAGCTGTTGGGTCTGACAAACAAACCCACTGTCTAGAATGACAACCAAGAAGCTAGTTCACTTCACCGCAGGCATGAACAGCTTGAAGTCAGTGAAAGTTCTTATCCCCACAGTAAACCATGGTCATATACTGTGGAAACAGGCTCAGTTACAAGCGAAAACCACAAGATTTACTTTAAGTACCTGATTAGACTGTGTTCTAATCACTTCAGGGTTTGCTTTCCATAAGTGTTCAATACAATTAATTTACTGGCAGGAATATTCATGGAAACAGCGAATAAGAAAATACTGAGAAATAGTCACAGAAAGTGAATTTTAATTTTGCAAATGTAACACAAGAAACCTGATTTTAAGAGTTATTGAAGCCAGTGAGGAAGCAGAAACCTGTCATATGAACTATGTATACAATGAAAACTAATCCATACACCTGGAATTACAAACGCTGAATACTTACTCATGGACGATATTCAGACCAAAAAAGATTTGCCAAAATCATTCCGAGTAATTAAAAAAAAGTTTTTTTCAGAAAAGAAAAGTAGGAAAAGTCATCAAATAAATTAATGTGGGCCTGATTCCGCCACCCTTACTCACACAGAATAGTACCTAACTCCACAAATAGTCCCACTGAAATCCAGTGAACTATTTGCTCCGTTCTGCTAAAGCATATTCTTACCTGTACTGTACAACAAGGCCAAAACACAGTACTTGTATTGAGCTCTGGTTCATTTAATTTAATCAGTCATCAGTTATGAAGAGACAGAATCCCCTGTTTAGAAAATGAGTCCTTCTCTTTTTAGCAGTTTTAGCTTAGACTATATTGTGATGAAGGCCAGTAATGATAAGATTTAATTCATGCTTTTAAAAATTGCTTAGATAAAAGATCCTACAATTGTTTTTAGACACTTCAGACTGAACTGAGTCTGGGAGATGAAAAAGCTTGTTGAGACAATAGGGTAATATTTAAAGAGATCACTGTGTTATGGTCATATTCAGAATACAGGGAGGCTGGGCAACAGATTTGGACCCAATCCTCAACACTGCAAAGTCCATTGATATTCATAACCAAGGTTTTGGTTTGGCTTATTGTAGAAATATTGCAAGGAACAACTGGATAGAATCGGTCTTCAGGTTCAGATGCTGGACATCACCACTTCCAGGTTCCAGGGGTATTTCCAGTATCATAGTAATTCTTCTTCTTCTTTCATATGGCTGTTATAGAGCAGCAACTACAATTTCACCTGCAGATGATTGAGCCAGATGGCTACATCAGGAGTGGCAGAATTTATTGCAGTGATTCCTCCTTCATATTTATAAACTGGGCAATAGATGGTGATATATTTGATGGTCTGTCCTAGGGAGCCACACTCGCATGCGGGGAGTTCTTGATTTTCCATTTGTGCATTAAATGTCTGCATCTACTATAGCTGGTTTGGATTTGGTTCAGAGTTGACCAAGATGTCCATGGAAGATCGAACCCAGGAATCTTCTATGTGGGATTTGGCCCAAGATGCTTATTTTTTAAGTCTTGTTTATTCCAATCTGCTTTCCAAGCCTGCTTCTAATCAAAGCCTGATTGTATGAGGCTAAGTGAATATTCCCAGAAAGGCTTGTGGGACTTAAGGCGCTGGGAGGGGATGGCATTTTTGAGCTCTTGATGGATCGGACAATATCTGTTTTCCTGGATTTGCTGAGCTTTGCAATATCTTGTTGACACCCAGCTGAAACAGTGATGCAGTGCATCACTGGAACCCTTAAGTCGACTCCAACACTCTGGCTACCTGTTCTGTCTAACATTGCTCTCCTGGCAATATGCCAAACTTCAGTGACTATAGAAATAACAATAAATAACAATAATATTTGGGGTCAGGTCAGAAATGTTACAAAAATTGCATCCACTGCAGAATTTCCATTATTTGTTGTACCCAAAACCAGAAATTGTCCAGATATGTGAACATGTAAAATGACAACCAAAAGAGTAACTGTAAATGAAGCTCAAATATTTAAGTTTGGTTGATCTTTGGGGTGAAACTTTAGATTAGATGTTATTTCATTTGAGCTCATACACCAGCTTGCCATATACCACCCTCTTTCTAGTACCTCCATGATAAATTAATTGATAAAACTTCCAGCCAACTCCTTTCCCTCAATATTTACAAAAGGTTAAATGAGGTGATCTGAATCACTATAGTCCGATTAGTCTGACTTAGATCCTGGGCAAAATTATGCAAATATCAGTATGGAATGCAATCAGTAAAGAAAGTCTGGTAGCATAATTAATGCCACTTAACATGGTTTTATGGAAACTAGGTCTGGTCAAAGAAATATAATATCATTTTTATGAGATTACAATTTTATTTGATAAAGGCAACCATGTTGACATAATATACATTGATGTAAAAAGGATTTGACCTAGTCCTGCATGACATTCTGATAGAAATATTAGTATTATACAAAGTCAATGAAGCCCATATTAAATGAAATAATAGTGGGTTAACTGATAGCTATCCAAAAGTAATTGTAAATGGGGAATTATCATCCAAAAGGTTTGTTTAAAGTGGGGTCCTACAGGGTAATGTTCTTGGCCTAGTGGTATTTAATATTCTTACCAGTGATTTGGAAGAGAATGGATGACACAAAAATTGTTGGAATTTTAAATAATGATGGGGACAGGTCAATTATACAGACCAATCTGGATCTCTTGGCAAGGTGGACTCATTTGAACAACACACATTTTTATACAGCCAGATGCAAGGTCATATATCTAGAAACAAAGAATGAAGGTCTAACATACAAGATGGGAGATAGTATCTTGCAGTGATACTGAAAAGGATTTAGGGGTCATCATATATAACTAACAGAATTCAAGCTCCCATTGTGATGCTATAGGTGAGATGGCTAACATGATCCTGAAATGCATAAGCAGAGGAATACTAGGAGGAATAATAAAGCAATATTACCTTTGTATAGTAAGTGAGACAATCATTTAAATACTATCCAGTTCTGGTGTCCATGCTTCAAAAAGGATACTGAATAATGGGAAAGATTCAGAAAAGAGCTACAAGAATGATTCAAGGTCTGGAAAACATATTTTATAGTGACAGACTTTAAGAGATCAATCTATTCGTTTACTGAGGAGAAGGTTATGATGTGACTTGATCATGGTCTATAAGTATCTACATGGGGAAGCAATTACCTACATAGACAGCTGTAGCAGAAAATGGCACAACAATAGCCAATGGCTAGAAGCTGAAGCTAGACAAATTCAGACCAGAAATAATGAACCAACAGTGAGGATAATCACTGGAACAACTTACCTAGAGCCATGGGGGATACTCCATAATTTTTAATGTTTAAATCAAGGCAGAATGTCTTCTAAAAAATATTCTCTTGTCCAAACAGAAGTTATGGGCTTGATGCAGAAATTACTGGGTGAAGCTGTATCTCCTGTGTTATGTAGGAGGTTGGACTAGATGATCATAAGGGTCCCTTATGGTCTTAATGTCTACGAATGTAAAGGTCCAATCCTGTGTATCCTTTGAAGTCAATGGCTAAACTTATATTGAGTTCACTGGGGTGGAATGGGTTTTAATTCCAGTCACAAACATTCCCCACTCTACCTGAAACACAAGGCCAGAGGAGGGCAGCCCAGTGCCAATCAGGGGAATACTTACCTGTTAACAGAACTTCCCTCTGATTAGAGTTAGTCTTTTTACTCTGGTCATGTATTTCAGAAGTGGGTTGGAAGAAGAGCACAGAACTGGTAGAAGAGCAGGAAATGGTTACTGGGGGAGCTGGCAGACTGGTGAAGATTAAAGGAGCCTGGAAAGGAACAGGAGAAATGAGATCCAAAGACGAGAGCCTTCCACTTCATGCAAGAAGACTTATTAGTCCTGGTGGGGCCCCTTGAAGTCAATAGGCCTACACCAGCTAAGAATCTGTCCCCTGGAATCTATATATGATTTAAAGCCAGATTAAAATTGGGAGTACAAGTGCAAGATTAAATTTAGGAAGAAGAACTAATGATACTAGACGACAAGATCTTCTTATAATACCCAGAACAAAATTACATTAGAAGAACAACATTAAGATTACAGAGTCAAAGTACTCAAAAGTTAAGAAATGTCAGTTATGATTGCCTGTGTAAACCTTAATTCACCCCCTTGTGTATAATCATTATGATACAGTCTCTAATTACATGATCTCATACTATTTTTTAGGGCATTTCTCTGCTAAAATCTAAGAAGTCTCCACTGAGCATGTGCAAACTGTGATTTTTTTCAAGGGCTTATAACCTGGCCAAATTTATGTGAATTTTCACTTGGATGGTAAAAGACAGATCCCTGACTAAAGGTCATGCTCTTGCCAAATTTCAAGTTGTGGCTCCAAAGCATAGGGTTCCAGAACATTTCAAAGAAACAATGCGTTTCCTCAGCCTCATTCTCAGAAATAGCTGAACTGTTTTTGGCTGAAATTTTTTCAGAAAAGTTCAGGCTGAGGGTAGATACCCAGCATGGAAGCTATCAGCCCAAATCATTAGCTGTGTATAGGGTCTTAAAATGGAACATGCTGAGCATCCTTAATAAGCAATGATACCAGTCCCCCATACAGCAACTACTCATGTTTCTCCCCTCTCCCTCAAAAAATGTGGTTGCTATCAATAAAGACATGTTGGAAACCCCATGCTTCCAGGGCATATGCAGAACAAGTCACAGCCATTTTACGTAGGCTCTATCTACATTTCTCTGGAAATTCGGCAGCAGTCGACGGGAGTTACGCAAGCTACTCTCAGAGTAAATCCCATCGACTTTGTAACTCCTCTTCTATGTGGCATCTTCACTGTGCTGCACTGACGGGAAATGTGTGCTTGTCGTCGCAGCACTATGCCACTTGAGGGGGTGGTTTTAATGCATCAAGTTCCTGATCAATTGAGCGAGTCTTCACTGACCGCTCAATCGATCCGGACAGATCAATCTGATGGTGGTGAATTTGCCGCCATCAGTGAAGACATACCCT
Source organism: Emydura macquarii macquarii (assembly GCF_026122565.2). Classification (NCBI taxonomy): domain Eukaryota; kingdom Metazoa; phylum Chordata; order Testudines; family Chelidae; genus Emydura; species Emydura macquarii. Next base: position 31,706,382 of record NW_027132013.1, on the reverse strand, counting down.
CACAGTTTCTTTGAAGAGGGTCCATTAGAGAGATCTAGTGGATAATTAAGATTGGTTTGTTTTTTTTCTTCTCACTAGAGATCTATTTTAATCTCTTGTCCTGGATTACTTTCTGTTTGTTTGTCTCCCCCCTTGCTACCTTAGGGTTCTGCTGTGAGTGCCCACTCTGAGGGGGGAAGGGAACATAAAGAGTCACCTGCCTGAACTACCTGTAGTGCCAGCTCCCGCATGGAAAGAAGAGCAGCCATCAGCTGCTGCTACTACCTATCCTCAGCTGGTGGACACAGAGTAAACAGGCATTGGCCAGGAGTGTGCACAAGGGAGGGCAAGCAGGGACGTGGGCCCCCAATCTCTATGTGTCCCTGCAGCCCAGGGAGGGAGGAAGCAGCACAGAGTGGCTGTCTGCTGGCTGAGCTCCTCCTCAGGCCAGACTGTAAAATGCCAATCCAGACCTTAATTTTTACCTACTTTCTTTCCTTGTTTTTCCCAGTATCTCATAGCTCTAATCTATAGTCAAACATCCTGAGAAATAAAAATCCTATAAGAATTTTAAATAGGATTACTCTGTTATTTGTTTGTTCTGCCTCAGAGTCAGCTGAGGTGGAATAAGTAAAGTTGAGCACGTACATGTTTCAGAAGGACCTTGGGGGATGCAGCCTCCTCTTTTGACACAGTGACTTACAACTCCCTCACTTCCTTTATGATCTCAAACTTTAACATGAATAGACTAAAAATATTTCTTTCTTTCTTATTCTCATGGAAACTGTTTTTGCTTATGGCAACATGTATTTTTTCCATTCCATCATGAAGCCAGCAAAAGAAGCAAATCTCTGAGGTTTAGCTTTTGTGTGTGAGATTTTTCACACAGCTCTATATCTAATTATCTTTGTATACCATTGGCTGAGATTCTCAAGGTAGTGGTTATTGGAACTGACCTGGTAGACATTCTGGGTCTTAAAGATGAATGAATAAATAACTTCGTTGAATGCTGCTGAATATGTGATAATGTAATTAGTATTCTTGCCAACTGAACTGAAAATGTGATGTTGTGTCTCCAGGGACTATTGTCCTCTTCTCTAAATGGTTTTCCTTTTAACTGCATAAAATACATACGAGTTAAGCAAAAAAGTCCATTCTAAATTAAAATATCTTTATACTGTAGATTAGGTGTCCACTTCTGATTTGCCTGGGAACACTACATTTGCATGGTACTGCTGAAGACAAAACAGATAAAATACATCTGCTTTTTCTTAAGGTTTAAGAACGACTGTTGCATTTATAAAGTTAAATTCATACTGATGATCATAGGAAGAAATGAACCAAAATATGTAAAATATAAGTTAAAATATGTATATAATCATTTACCCTGTAAATCAGAATGGATTTATAATGTAAAAGACATGATGATTTTGAATCAGATTGATTCCTTTCCTAGGTTTGTTGAAGACATTGAGGCATTTGCTACATTGGCAGTGAACCAAATAAAACTAATAATCTTAATGAATACTTAGAATGTGAATCTTAATCAGTTCTGAATGGAATAGTTACATACAGATGCATAGGAAATGGTCCCAGAGGTTGTTGCCCACTATTTTTTTAGTTCAAATGGTGGAAAGATTTTCTGTGCATACAAACAGGAAGCCTGATTTTCTCCTTAGAAAATCTTGCAATGTATGAGCTTCATTCAGACGCAGCATGACTTCCATGTTGTACATCACTTCCACTCCAGCTATACACAAAATGACTTTAAACTCAGAAGAAAGTGCATAAATCAGAGATCCAAGTTTATTGTTGTAGGGGCAGGAGAAGTGGGGAGTGGAGTTTACATATAAACTGAAACCCTTTCTGGCAATAATGTTCACCATTATCTGCATAAAATGCAAGTGGTTCTCTATTTCAGCTTTCCTGACAACAGCATAAGACAGTTTTTTTGTTAAGAATAAAGAGGAAAAAAGAGCAGAGATGCAGCATGCTTCTGGCTACATTGCAGAGAGGTAGAGAAGAATCCACCCATGCAGGAAGCTCACTGCTGTTACCCAACCATATACATTGCTATTGAGGAGATTGTTGTTGCTGATGTGGATTAATCTTATCTTGATGCTGCAACACTGGAAATCTATGCGAAAAGGCAGTGGTTAACTTAGTGGTTGATTTAGGGAGTTCTGGAAAAGTTCACTTATTACATTTTCGTCAAAGTCTGGGGTGAACATTAGAACTGGGAGGGGGAAACTTTACATTGTAAATCTTTCTCATGCTTTAAGATGAATTCTGGCTCATGATTATGCAGGAATAAGGAGAACCTACATGGCTGCCCACTGGCTGAACCAAACACCATCAGGTTGGGAAAGGTACAGAGTAGCAGTGTGACTGTTACGTGGATGATGTGGTAATATTGAGGGGCAGGGAATTAGTACTGAAAAGTTTGTCCTTAAAATCACTGTGGACTTGCTGCTGGGGAGAGGAATCAGGATCAGATCCTCAAAGTGCTGTTCATTCAACATATTTCTTTCTCCTAATTTCCCCTCCTAATTCAATAGCCTAGTGGAAGAGAATGGGAATTCTCCATCTCATGGTTCTATGTCCCTCCATCCCCTGAGTCGCTCTTTTCACTGGCAAATCACACTCCATCCATGGGCTGGGGATGGGGTGTTGTGGCCATGATGGATAATGGTAGCTACCCTTTGGACTACCGCTAGTACACTGTAGCCATGTTGCATAGGCCAGCAATATACTTCTGGCCATGCCTAACACTGGTGTGAGATGAGAATCATGTGATGAATGTAGTATAGTTGTGCAAGTGTCATGTTTTTAATTATTGATTTTTGACAGACTGTACCCTTATATTTTTAAGCACACTCTTGTGTGCAGCCATTTTCGTTCTCATGTTCAGTGAAGAATATAACAGCAGACACCCACAAACTGTGTACCCTCTTATGGGGGCTTTACTTTTGTCTTTTCTTGATTAGTCTGTCTCATAATCTAAAATAAAGGTGATGCTGAATGAAATTATACTTGTGCTTGGTGTATCATAACAAGAATTTTGATGGGGAGAATTGTAAAGCAACAAAGAGATCAGAGAAACTGAAGAGACACTAAAAACAACAAGAGTTCTGTGGCACTTTAAAGAATAACAAATTTAATTTTTGTAGGCATAAGCTTTCATGAGACTCAGCTCACTTTGTCAGATGCAGAGATAGAATGATACTGTAAATAGGAAACATAGATATACAAGTGCATAGAGAACAATGGGGGAGATGGATGAAAGCTGGGTACTTGAGGGCTAATGACAGTCATATTTCCACCACACCAATGAACAACACACTGACCCACAGATTCCTACCTACCAACGCTACAAGACAAAGAATTCTGCATGGATTCCTCCTGATGGCCGAAATAACAGTCTAGACTTTTACATAGAGTGTTTCTGCCGATGTGCACAAGCTGAGATTCTTGACAAACAACACCGCTTATCCCATAACCTCAGCCTTGTTGAACGCAATGCCATCCACAGCCTCAAAAACAACTCTGACATCGTAATCAAAGAGGCAGACAAAGGAGGCGCCATTGTCATCATGAATAGATTGGATTATGAACAGGAGGCTACCAAACAACTCTCAAACACCACATTTTACAAGCCACTACTGTCTGATCCCACTGAAGAATACCAAAAGAAACTAAAACATCTACTTAATAAACTCCCTAAAGAAACACAGGAACAAATCTACACAGACACACCCCTCGAGCCCCGACCAGGGTTATTCTATCTACTACCCAAGATCCACAAACCTGGAAATCCTGGACACCCTATCATCTCAGGCATTGGCATTCTCGCTGCAGGTCCGTCAGGCTATATGGTCTCTCTTCAGGCCCTATGCCACCAGCACTCCTAACTATCTTCGTGATACCACTGACTTCCTGAGAAAACTACAATCCATCAGTGATCTCCCAAAAAATATCATCCTAGCCACTATGGATGTAGAAGCTCTCTACACCAACATTCCACATAAAGATGGACTACAAGCCATCAGGAACATTTTCCCTGATGATCATATATCACACCTGACAGCTGAACTTTGTGACTTTGTCCTGACCCACAACTACTTCAGATTTGGAGCCAATCTATACCTCCAAGTCAGTGGCACAGCTAGGGGCACCTGCATGGCCCCACAGTATGCCAACATTTTTATGGCTGACCTCAGAACAGCGCTCATCCCCTAACACCTCTTCTTTACCTAAGCTACATTCATGACAATTTCATCATCTGGACCCACGGGAAAGAGTCCCTCAAAGATTTTCACGGGGATTTTAATAATTTCCATCCCACTATCAACCTCAGCCTGGACCAGTCCACAAAAGAAATCCACTTCCTGGACACTACAATAAAAATAAAGGATGGTCACATTAATACCACCCTATACCGAAAACCAGCTGGCCACAATACGTATCTTCATGCCTCCAGCTTTCACCCTGGACACATTACACGATCCATTGTCTACAGCCAAGTCTTAAGACACAACCAGATTTGCTCCGATCCCTCAGACAGAGACAAACACCTACAGGAATTTTATGAAACATTCCTAAAACTACAATACCCACCTGGAGAAGTAAAGAAACAAATTGACAGAGCCAGACGGGTACCCAGAAGTCACCTACTACAGGACAGACCCAACAAAGAAAACAACAGAACCCCACTGGTCATCACCTACAGTCCCCAACTAAAATCTCTCCAACACATCATTAAAGATCTACAACCTATCCTAGCAGATGATCCATCTCTCGCTCAGGCAGTGGGTGACAGACCCATCCTAGCTTACAGACAGCCCCCCAACCTGAAGCAAATACTCACCAGCAATCATACACCTTACAAAAAGTCCAGCCCAGGAACCTATCCCTGCAACAAACCCCATTGTCAGCTCTGCCCACACATTGACTCTAGTGACAACATCACTGGTCCTAACCACATCAATCACACCATAAGGGGCTCATTCACCTGTACATCCACTAATGTTATATATGCCATCATGTGCCAGCAATGCCCCCCTGCAATGTACATTGGCCAAACTGGACTATTGCTACGCAATAGGATAAATGGACACAAATCAGACACAAAAAATAATAACATCCATAAACCAGTGGGAGAACACTTTAATCTCCCAGGGCACACTGTCACTGACCTGAAAGTCGCTGTACTTCTCCAAAACAACTCCAAAAACAGACTTCAAAGAGAAACTACTGAGTTAGAAATGATCTGCAAACTTGACACATTCAAACTGGGTTTAAACAGAGATTTGGAATGACTCTTATTACAAGAGGTAAATTGCTTTGCTCACCCATTCTCACCTCCTACTCAATGACTGTCATTAGCCCTCAAGTACCCGGCTTTCATCCACCGCCCCCATTGTTCTCTATGCACTTGTATATCTATGTTTCCTATTTACTGTATCATTCTACCTCTGCATCTGACGAAGTGAGCTGAGTCTCACGAAAGCTTATGCCTACAAAAATTAAATTTGTTAGTCTTTAAAGTGCCACAGAACTTCCGTTGTTTTTGCTGTATACAGACTAACACGGCTACCCCTTTGGAAGTGAAGAAACACTGATGTCTTCGAGTTATTAAAAGATACCAGAACTTCAGGGCCTCACCACCATCAGATCCTCTGTATTTTTGGAGATGAACCTTTAAAATACACTCTTTTTCTGATGTCCCAAAATAAAACCTCCAATTCTGTGCAACGTATTTATGATTCCTGTTCAATGTCTACACCAGGACAGCCCTAAAGATACCAGATATTCTACTGAACAAAATTTTAAGGAGAGTAACAACTTATTAAGCTCCATACAGTTCCAGAAACTTGTCAGTTTCAGAAATACATTTTTCTTTTAACATGAGAGTTTGCTTGCTGAGTAGATTTTTCTGAACTGGAGGGGGAAATATTATAATCAGCTTTTTCTTGGGAATATAGTCTGCTGATCAAGTTTTGTTTCTGAATATCTCACAGATTTCTTAACTTTCAATTTGATACCCATAAATATTCAGCTCAGTGGGTATTTGGCCTCCCCAGTCTCCATAAATGTACTGTAGATTTTGATTGTTTTATGTTGGAAGTTTATTTTATTTTTATTTTTTTGCTTGCACAGTTGGCTTTGGTTTTTTTTTTCCTGCTTTATAGACCCTTGTTTTTTTTATTAGTTCTTTGTTCCCCGTTGATTTTATGTTTTATGTTCCTGCTGTCACCACCAGAATCTCACTGTAAACAAGAATGTTGTATCTCAGTGGGTTATTTTCTGTTAATGACCTGTGATACAGTATATAAATAAACCCGAGAGGAGTCCACAGGTGCAGTTTATTAGAGTTATTGCAATGTGACTTCAGTAATATGCTCAAGTTCCTTAAAAACTTAACTATTTTCTGGGTTGAAAGAGATGACTGCATTGAAGTTCAGAGAGGGGAAATAAATATTAATGTAGTGAAATATATCCATGTCTAACTTAATAATAATTTTAATTTCTCTGTCCATGCTTGCAGATCTCTATGCACCTTATTATAATTCATACAAAATTAAAACAATAAGGCAACATGCTATCCAGGTCAAGATGGAAAAAGAATGCAAGAACATTCCCTCCTCACAATACCTACATTATAGTCGCTTAATGACATGATCTACTTATGAGCGTCAGAATAATGTGATACTGATCTTTTCCTATTGGACTACGTACATTTGCTATAACGTATTTCAGTGAAGCAATTCAGCTAGCTGTATACCAAAGAGTGCTGTGAAAAATGTTCAAAATGCTACTCAATGCCACACAAAACTTATTTTGTTACAAATCCAAGCCATATGGAAAGATATGCTAACATTTACAAACCTTTCTGTGATCTGTGCTTGGTTTTGAATGAACCTGGTTTAGTTGTAGAGGGAAGTCAATGAGAATGTTTGTCTGCAAATATGTTATTGTGCACTAAAAATACATGGTACCACAAGGTATTGAGTGGTTAAGAGAGTACTGAATAGCATGCCACCCACCTGTTTTAATGGGTGGGACACTTGATTGGATCTGCAATATGCTGGACAGATTTAAAATGGAAAGAGAGGGTACACAGGCTGTAGCTCTGTTATATTACTTTAGATGGAATACATGGGCTAAAGGTGTAATCATAACCCAGTCACTGTCCAACATTACACATTGTTAAATAAGGTCCAGATATACAGGGCTTGGTATACAGACACCTCATCCTGTTTAGCATCATGGCAAACACTCCATTAAAAATCCATTTAATGTTTTGTTAAAGATACAGAAAAGAAGGAAAAACAGTTAAAACAACTGAAATGTAAAGTATTAAATAAGACTTCCATTTTAACATTCCCCCCCCCTCGTTCCCTTTTTCTTTAGACAGTTTTTAGAAGGAAACCCCCCGTTGTTTGACAGTCTCTGAGATGGCATTAAAGATTGTAGTAACTGTCATCGTAGGTGGTGTTTGGAATTCAGCTGGAGCTGTTGGGGATGGCTTTCTGGCCCAGTCTGCTCAGGACACTGATCAGGGTCAGGATGATGAAGGACTAAGGTCCCAGGAGACAGTGGCAGAGGGTGGCAGCCATGATGGCTCCTGTAGCTTTTATCTGTTCTTTTCCTCTTTTCTTCTTTTGTGCCTTCTCCACAAAATCTCTTTCTTTTAAGTACCCAAAAAGGGAGTGAAGGGTGGAACAGCCAATCCTCTCATTATTTTGTCCACCTTTTAGGCTTAATATCCCGCACACCAATCTTGACTCATTAACTTCTGGCTCCACATCTCCAGTTTTTAACAAGCATAATGTCAACATAATCCTTGAATCAGATCAACATGGCCTTTTTGTTTAGACAAATTTAGTTAGTCTGTCTCCCTTTTGTACCTTTTCCCATCTACATTTGTTACTATAAGTTATTGTAACATCTTATGAACTTTTAACAGTTGAGCTCACACTTACACCAGCAGAGTTGCTCTCTACAAAGGGACCTGTCCATTGGCCATCCTCAGCTACTTTAAGGCTACTTTTCTAGGGCAAACTGACTCATCTTATTAATGGGTGTTAACTCCAAGATACACTGGTCTCGGGGGCTATGCCAACACCACCCTGGGCCAGAGTCAGGGTATTGTCACCATGCTAGCTGTGACCTAGAGACCTTTTGGTGCTAACTGGCAGAGTGCACGGGCGGCATAAGGTTTTACAGAGATCCTTTGGGTCAGAAATATGCATAGTAGTTGATCAAAGGGTGACATGTGAGGTCTGTACCGAGAGCACAGATCCCATGGGTTGTCATATGTATGTACAGGTAATATTTAAGGAATTTTTAATCTATAATAAAAATATCCTTAAGGTCTGTGAATTAAGGCAGCTCACTAAGAGGTGACATACCTCAGACATGTCCTTTTCAGGAAGGAGGTAACAGACATTTATCTTTCAGTCTGGGCATTTGAGTATTGTAAGCCTCACAATATATGCCTTTTTTCATACAGAGCCAAGTACCAATCAAAAGATTGCAAAGTCTACAAGACAGAATAAACAGGAAAAACAATCAGCAGGGAGAGAGAGCTCCTGTTTATGAATAAGATCAAAGGATTAGTCTGGTATATTAGGGGATGCAAAGAAATGCACAGGATCCTGCACTGAGGAGACAAGTTAACAGCATGTTTGTCTTATGATAGGAGGGTCACAGCCAGTGTGGCTATAAAGCAGTGGTGAGCATTACTCTAACAGAGTAAGGCTAGGTACTAGAATGCATGTTATGATTTTATTTTATATGTAACTATTTGTTTCCAATACTTCTACTTGCTATTAACTGAATCTTCATGCTTTGTTCAATATACTTAAACTTGACTTCACTATAAACATATCTAAGTGCTGTGTATTAAGCAGAGTATTGATCAGAGGTGGAAGTGGTAAGCTGGGGTGTACTATTCCTTTGGGAGCAGTGAATCTGTGAACAGTGAATGTCTAGTGGATCAGGGACAGGACGCTCCAGGGAGACTCTCAGAAGGCTCAGTGGTTGGAAAGCTCCTATCGCTAACCTCCTAGAGAGACAACAGGGCCTATTGGTGAGTACTTGTGTTACCCATGACCCGAGGACTTGGGGAGCTGACACCTGGCAGGCACAGACAAGTCTTCTTCATGCTAAGGGCAGGTAGTAGTGAGGTGCCTCAGAGGCCTGTGTCTCCCCCTGGGAAGCATCACATTAGTCAGTTGCCTTTGTATATCATTTGTGTACATATAAACAAAATATACCTTACCACTATGGGGCTGGATGCCATGAAAACAATGGAAATTAAAGTCAATGAGGTTTTAAAGTCAGCCGGACTTGAGATCACCTCTAAGGAAGTGCTCAATATCCCACAGGTCACAGAATCATGGGACTCTTGCCATTGACTTGAATGGGAGTAAGATCAGGCCTGTTATTAGCATGGAGGCTTTAGCAGTTTTCAGTGACGGATGTGACCCAGGCATTCTGTTGGGACATCATAGAGATTGGGAGCCAATGATCTGCAGAGGAGCTGCACTCCTGCAAAAAGAACAATCCTTTATGATTTTAGCTACAAATATGCTGCATGTCTTATTACCATGGTGATTCTGGGCATGCAGCATGGAATTCTACGATTCTTTTTTTAACATGCTTATTTGTAAATCACCTTTAAACCCCACAGCAATAACACTCTGCCTTTCTCTTATATTGATCTATGGGACATCTATGAGGAAAATCAAATAAAAGTCAGGAACATAAGCAAATACAATCCATTATTGCTTTTTTCTTCCAATACTTCTATTTTATCAACCCCAACAATACATTAATTAGAAATACTGGCCTAAATTCTTCTTCCCCACCCATTAAATGTTATTTTTCTTTCAGGTGGCAACATTTAGAATATAATGTATCATCACACCAGATGTGCAATGAAATTCACACCAGCGTATTTTTCTGAATTTAGTTTTGCTACTGGATGTACCTTAACCTAAGGACAATCCAATGACAATGGCCCACATTGCAAAATATATTTTCTCAGAGGAGGACATTTTGATTTTTAATGCACAGTGATGATTTAAACATTTTTCATTTGTGTTTCTCCAGCCAACATAGTATTTATTTTTTGCCTGGGCAAATAAACAGGCCTGATATTAACCAGCTTTTTGATTTACTCCAGTGTGCTTTCAGATAAGGTCTGACTATGTCATATAAATGAAATACCATCAGAATACCTCTAAAACTGTCATCTTGTGAGCAATCCTCGGAGAACTGGAAAAGTGAGTACCTCTTTCACCAGGACTGAATAAGTTGATAACTTTTATACCATGAGAGGAGATCTGCAATGGTACTTATTCATTTTTTAAAAATCATTTCAGATTTTTTGGTTTTGTTCATAAACTCATAGATTTTAAGGCAAGAAGGGAGGATTAAAAATGGTCAACTCACTGAAAGGGTCCAGGCAATCCTAGTGCTGGAGGCATCTGCAGAAAACATGGGAAGAAGGACCAAAACTATGGAATCCTATCCTTCAGTTCACAGAATCCACTCCTGCAGCTTCAGTGATTCATTATCCCCTGGAACTTCTGTAAACATCAGCCCCACCTCCTCACACCACACACCACACACATACCGTGGTTAATGATCCACCATCCGAAATCCTACTGAGTCCTCATCCTGCCCCTATCCTGCACTCCAAAATATTCAGTGTGCAGTGGGGTACTGGTTGATCCTGCATAGATGTACATTGCATGGCACATAGGTCTGTGCACTTCAGCATACATTCTTTAAATCCTTGCTGTGTCCCCATTGTGCAGCAGAACTGCACCCCTTCTTCTGCAGTTTCCTTGGAGTTGAGGGGGTAGCAGTTGCACTAGATTTAATGTATATTTCATGTCCACTATTTACACCCACTTCTATTATATAGTTCTCTGCTTGCTCAGAGCCCAGAGTGATCTTGTTTAGAAAAGTCTCTGAAATCTCCCTTTGTATTTATTCTGCTCCCTATAGTGATACTGACTGAGTTCACTAAGTAATATCCAGCTATAAAGTCTACACTGTCACCCTAATTAATTCTGGACCAAGTTTCATATGAAATATTTATCCAAATGATTTCTTCTCCTATACCCTAATGCCTTTGAAACCTTTTTTTATTCTTCATCTTGTTCACCATTATCATCATTAAATGGTAGTGGTGAAATGTTTTGGTGCACTGTTGCATTAATAGGCATGATGGGGCACTTGCCTACTCGCAGTAAACTCAGTGGGAGTGTTGTTCTTGCCTTCAGAGCAGAATCAACCTATGATCTAGCAACTGTATTAGATATCGACAGAGATACTGAAACATGATATATAAATATCCGATCTTCCTCATGCTCACAGATGCTTCATATTTTACAATTTCAACTTGCTGGTGTAAGCAGCATGAATATAGGTTTCCTTTAAATTAGGAAATAAGATTTTATTGTCCAAAACTGTCAAATTAAAATTCTACAGGAATTGTTCAAAATCTATATAGCTTTTTTGATTTCTAAAGATTGCTTTCTAATCTTTATGTTTGCAAATATGCTTATATATAGGTCCAGCCATCATCCTAGCGACCCCACTGCATCTGATGAGATTAGTGTGGCTCAGGGGGTGAAATACCTTTTCTTCCTGAACTGAATTTCACCGCTGATGAAACATGTTCCTGATTCTGATGTCACTCACATTGGTTTCACATTGGTATAATTCCATTTACTTCGATTCAATGGAGTTGTTCTGGATTTATAGCAGATTAATTTAAAGGCGAACCAGAAAAAGGAGGACCTAAGATCAAGACCTAAGATTAGGCAGGGTTTGCAACATTAGGGAGAGCCACTTGAACCAACACAGAGGTGCTGCTCAGCCAACAGAAATCATTTTTGGAGCATAGGAATGGTGAAGAGATGATGGTTCCACTGAAATAACATCTGTCCATTATAATCTAGGAAAGCCCTAATTTCTGCAATTCATTGTAGATTTCTCCAATGTATCTGAGAAAGGGTGTTCAATTTTCATGATGAGGACCTCAGGTGAGCCTTTTGTATCCCTCATTTAAAGATATCTGATCTATGAGCATCTATTTAAAAGATGTCTTAAGCTGATCAAAAGCAGAAACAGGCCTCTGATAAGAGTCCTTAGGTCCACAAATCAATATGAGACCATACATTTTCAGTTTTAATTGCTATTAAAGGACCTTTCCTCTCTAACCCTCTCCCCACAATAAATCATTAGTCTTACGTCTCTAATACACATCTAAAACTGAAAAATATAATCCCCTGCCTTCTCTGCTAAGGAAAAGGTTTCTGATTTACCAAGTTTACAGAGATAAACAGAGTTTACAGAGATAAACTTGGTGGTGAATAAAAAGTAGTGCATCAGTAAGCTTTGACCCTCGGCAAAGAGCACATCATTAGACAGTTTAAATAATGCATTTGCTGACTACCTAAATCCAAAACCAGTCTAATAGACTAAGATTAAGACTGAAGATAATTAAGTGATTACCTTCCTAATTACTACACAGTATTCTAGCATTTTACAAAGGCAAAAAAAAGTGAAATAGTAGTTAGTTAAATCCTAAGTGCTTCCATTTTCTGTAAAACTGTGTACAAAAATCAAAATTCAGTTAGTTAGAATAGATACAGAAAATATAAATGTATATTTATTTTGTGCTTCTCATGAAGTAGCAAAGTAACATTATGAGTGATAGAGTTAAACCAGCATTCAACCTGAAATAAACACCGATTTTTCTGAGGTCACATGTGTGAATCAGATTTATTATATTTTTAAAGGTCTAGAGCCCAGCTCCTCAAAAGTACTTAGGCATCTAACTCCCAATTAAAATCAGGGGGAGTTAGATGCCTAAATACCTTTGAGGATCTATACCTAGGTGCAGAATTAAAAGATTTGTGCATACACATTTCACTAATATATGCTACAACAGACACAGCTTTAAAACAGGAAAAGGTTAAGAAGGTAATTATAAAATACACTATAAGATCTTCTAGGGATTCCTTAATGCTCTGAGAAATTAATTTATACTGATAATCAGGATATGGAAGCTTTGAAAGAAAAAGGGTACTAATGCTTTTATATAGGCTTGATTTATTTAATATCCAGTTTTGATTTCAGGTAAATTGCTTTGCTTTTAAAGTTTCAGTCTGTTATTAGATAATTTGATGTACAGAGAGGTTAAACCAAATAATGTGCCCAATCAGCTAACACTGTCTGTTAAAATGCTGCTGGAGTTTGGCTTCCATATCACGTACTGGGCCATAACGTGTAAAATAGATGTCTCCCTCTGAAAGCTTTGCTGTGAGAGAAGAGTCTTTTTTAAAAAAGCCTTAAGGGAAAAACAATAGAAACTAAATAAAAAAAAATCCAGAAGGAAGAAACTGAAGTGAGAGTCTGAAATTCAAAAATCACTAAATCAGTTGAAGCTCAATCAGTTTTAGGAATTTTTAAATGCTAATAGCTCAGTGAGAATATTTTGTGAACTCTTTCAGCTCATGAGAAATCCAGTAAACTGAATACAATCTAGTAACATAGCATTTTAGTAATAGTTCTGGTACAAAAATAGGCCTTGACAGGAATGCATCAGCTCAAACCAACAGCAAGCAATGGTGCTTACTTTGTGATAAATTGACACTAAAGCAAAATCTTGGCAATCTCCTATATTATTTAGAGAAGCAGTGATCAAAGGAAAGAAGATACAAAGAGCTAGCAGTTTCCCATATTCTGCACTGATGTAGAGATATTGTCAGTAACAGCAAATACAATTACTACCAAGGACTGCTGGGGAGATGCTTTTAAACCTCACCTTTATAAATCTTTGCTGAAAGTTGGAAGCAGAGGAGTAAAAAGAAGCCAAACAACATTCAGATTCCTGCTACTATTTATGGTGGTTTAATTATACCACTATTTTTCCTAGCCTAGTGATGCTTTCTCAATACTTTGCTTTTTATATAGCCACTGAATGTGCAGTCCATTTCCTTATAATTACACTGCCATTTTATAATAAGGTTAAGATCTGATTTTCTAAACAATGTGCTCTGCATTCAGATTAAGAAGGAGACATGTACTCTGTCCATTTCCAGCATGCAATATGAGACAGCCAGTGAGAAGTTTCCTGTTTTGCTGGTTTCACCCAAAGGCCCTTTCTGAACTGGGGATTTGCCCTGATTCTTGTCACTGGTGGTCAACTGATGATAACGTCCAGTATGTTCAGGGTAAACTACTGTATGCTTGGATTGGCTCTGGTGCATCTCATCTGGATTTCAGGCAGGGGCAGGCACACTAGTGTAAACTATGGCTTTGCATGTCTACACTAGGGGTTGTACCAATGCAGATACGTTGCTGTCTGGCCCTTGATGGGTTAAATCAGAGCAATCCCCAACCTAGACAAGTCCAGCATCCCCAGTATTAGTGCCAGCATCAGCATGTTGCATGACTTCTACTGTGCATAGAGACCCCACAAAGGTAGGAATTGGCTATAAGCTGGGGTTTTCAAAGAGAATAAACTAAAGTGAAGGATGGAAAAGAAGCTTTCTGGTAGTGGGCTGGCTGAATTGGACTGGGTGGGTTGAGTTTTGTTTGGATGTTTGCTTAGTTAATGCTGGTTGGAAGTATTATGTTGTAACATTAATTTTTAGGGTGCCTGGAATCTTTGCATTGGCATTTTTTTATTGTTGAAAACTAACTAAATAAATGAAACAATATTAGTCTCCTAAATTTATATTCAGTCACCTAATTAAATAGCCTGATTTTCCAAGGGAGCTGAATTAGGCCCCTTAGGTGCCTAAAGATTGACTTAGGAACCTAACTTCCACCACCCATCTTTGAAAATCTTTGTGAAGTGTGTTTCTGTGTGCAGATAACAGGGGGACAGTAGGTTGAATGATGAAGGCTATAAAAGAGATGGCAGTGATGAAGGAAATAGGGAAGCTGGCCCAGGTGCATAGGTCCAAATATTGGCTGTTCCACTCTATAAAAAAGTCCTATAGACTTTAATAGAAGCTTTTGTTTAACTCTTCCATAGAATTTAATGAAGGGTTCTATCCCTGATGTAAAATTCTACAGGATGGGTCAAACAAATGATAAAAAGGAGATCATTCTCCTTCAAACTCTTCAGGTTTTTTGGGTAATGTCTATAGGACCTTATTACATTTCAATAGAAGGCCCCTGGGTGTATCCCTATTACGTTCCCTAGGACTAATCCATAAAAGTATAGTGCAGATGCACTAGCGGTATGAGGGAAAGGGCTCTGAGAGCCCTTTCTGCTGTGGCTCTCTGACACAGGAAGTAGCTGCAATGCTACAGACAATACTCAGTAAGAGGAAGGGGTCTGTTTACACTGCTGCCATCACACAACACACTAGCTTAGGGTGGTGTTTGGGCAGGTTGGAGGCAAGAACATGACTTCTCCCTGCTCGCAGGCACTAGAAGCTCTATGGAAATTGGTGGTGGAGAGAGTGCGAGCAGTAACTATTTTTTAAAGGTGTAGCAAGGAATTCCACTGAAGCACACACCCCCTACCCTGCACATTCCCTTGGAAGCATTATGCATTCTCCTGACCATTACAGGCATATTGCATCCAACCATGATCATCCAAGATGGTGTGTGCACAATTCTCTGATGTAGCTCTGGAGTTTTAGGTGAACCCACTGAGCCATATCTTCAGCTAGTGCAAATCAGCATAGTCCCACTGAAGGCCATGAAATTCTGGAAATTTACAATTATATAAGAACAGCCATACTGGGTCAGAACTGTCCACTCCCTGCCGTCCAGTCCCAGATTCTAGCAGTTAGAGATTTAGTGACACCCATACTATCTTGGTGAATAGCCATTGACAGGCCTATCCTCCATGCACTTATCTAATTTTGAACCCATTTATACTTTTGGCCTTCACAACATCCTGTTGGAGGCCCAGTACAATTTGAGTTGCTTGACCACTGTCCTACAGGCCTAGCATAGCTTCAGTTGCTTGCTTGGCTATTCTGACCCCTGTAGCATGACATCTTCCAGTTGGCAGAGACTGAATAACCTTATAGCTGTCTCAGTTTCTGCATACCATGGCACATAATAAGACAAAATACAGATACTGTATGCTTGCAGCTGCACAGAGATAACGGTGATGTGAACAACAAGTCATCCTTAAATGTCTGGGGGCCCACTGTTTTATTGCCAAGGGGCATACTTTTACTCCGCCCCTCCTATTACCAGATGTTGTTTTGATGACCTCAATTATCATGGTGAGAATGGAATGTAGTTAAGGGTGGAAACCCAATGTAGGTAATTAGCATATATGATAATGAGAGAGAGATAATTAGGTGAAGGTTGTTTATGGAATGGTATAAAAAGTCACCACTTAGACAAAGGGGGGTGCTCCATCAACACCTGGGAGGTGCTGCTTGTCAGACCAGAGGATCCGCTGACTCCCTGGCGGGGCCCCTGAAGAAAGCCATTCCTGTGTACAGCCTTCTGCGTGGTTGCTTAGCTCTCCAGGCTTAGTGAGTATGATATATTGTAGTTAATTTTAGGCTTTGTATCTAACTAGTATATTTATAGAAAACCTTGCACATTAAACCTTATTGATATGAAAATTGGGCATACCGTGTCTCACCTGTATCCACACTGATCACAAAGTGTCCAGAATCAACACATCCCATAGCAATGAGTTCTACATGTTGCCTAGGTATTGTGTGAAGAAGTACTTCTTTTCATTTGTTTTAAACCTGCCATCCATTAATTTCATCAGGGAACTTATAATTCTTGTGTTATGTGTAGGAGTAAATAACACTTTCCTATTCACTTTCTCCACACCATTCATGATTTTATAGTCCTCAGTCATATCCCCCCTTAGTCGTCTCTTTTCCACACTGAAACGTTCCAGTCTTTTTAATCTCTTCTCATATGGAATCTGTTCCATAAATCTAGCCATTTCTATTGCCTTTCTTTGCACCTTTTCTGATTCTCATATATCTTTTTTGAGGTGGATCAACCAAAACACATATGGTATTCGAGGTGTGGGCATGCTATTTATATTTATAAAATGATTACTATTTATTACATTTATATTATATTTATATGATGATATTTTCTGTTTTCTTGTCTATCCCCTTCCTAACGGTTACTAATATTTTGTCAGCTTTTTTAGACTGCTCCTGCACATTGAGCAGATGAACTGTCCACAATGACTTCAAGATCTCTTTCTGGAGAGGGAACAGCTAATTTAGACCCCATCATTTTGTATACATAGTTGGGATTATTTTTCCAGAGTGCATTACTTGGCACTTATCAACATTGAATTTCATCTTCCATTTTGTTTCCCTTACCACAATGGTAGATTTAATTACGTTATGGTCCTTATTACTGAATGGTTCAGCTATATTCACCTCTTGCACCAGTTCTTGTGTAGTCCAGTTAGGACTAAATCAAGAATTGCCCCTCCCCTTGTGGGTTCCTTGTGGGCTCCAGGACTAGCTGGCCTAAGAAGCAGTCATTTACAATGCCTAGAACTTTTATCTCTGTATCCCTTCCTGATGTGACATGTACCTAGTGAATATGGAGATAGTTGAAATCCCCCATTATGATTGTGTTTCTGCCTTTGCAGCCTCTGTAATCTTTCTGCATTGCACAATCACTGTCACTATCCTGGTCA
Source organism: Emydura macquarii macquarii (assembly GCF_026122565.2). Lineage (NCBI taxonomy): Eukaryota > Metazoa > Chordata > Testudines > Chelidae > Emydura > Emydura macquarii. Next base: position 31,688,711 of record NW_027132013.1, on the reverse strand, counting down.
GGTGGTCAGTAGTATATTCCTGCTGCTATACTCTTATTGTTCAAGCATGGAATTTCTATCCTTAGAGATTCTATGGTACAGTTTGATTCATATGCCAGGGGAAAATCTGGCTCACAGTGTAAAAGTTAGACAGAAAAGACCTATTACAATTATTACCTGCAGTATATTTTCCAGAGTTTTTTCTCCAAGCAATGGGGCTTCCACCACTTCCCTTGGGAGACTTTTCCATGGCCTAATAGATCTTGCTGTCAGGGAGTTAATCATCCCCATAGTAGCAGGAGACAGCAGATTCCACAGCAGTGGGTGAGTTGCAGCTTATTGCTTTTCTGGCAAATGTAGTCTGAGTATTAGGATAGGCTGCTACTGTTCTAGTGTCTTATAGGTGTCTAAAGATCAGATGTGACAGTGGACATGGAAATGCTGCTGGAGAAATACTGCCAGCTGCAGCAACAATGGCTAGAATATCATAAGTGGCATCTTCATTTGGAGTGATCTTTCAGTATCATTGCAAACTCTCCAAGAGTACATCCTTCATCTGCTTCTTTTGTACAAGGAGGACATTGTTTTCAATTTTATTATGAATCATTAGGGTTGTTCCAAGAAAAATGTAGAGAAATTCCATACTTTTAGAACCTTTCACTTAAGTGCTTAGAAAATGTGTAGTGAACAACCCACAGGTTCACCCAGTCATTAGTGCTGCCAAGGGGGAAATTTAGGGACTAAAATGAGCTCTAATTATATTTTAGTATCCGTCAAAAATCGGGAGTGGCAGTGTTGTTAACTTTTGTGATTTCATCACAAGCCGATGATGGTGTTTTTCTTGATTTTTGAAGAATACTAAAATTTAATTCATGGTGGTGCAGTCCTGGGGAGGTATTGTCTCCTCCACTGGGGAAATCTCTCTCCCTACTGCAACAAGCTTTCTTGCAACTTGAGTCTCTCTCCTCCTACTCCCTAGCAGCGGCAGGGTTTTAGTAGGCTTGGAGTAGCCTTTGATTGGGCCCAGGTGCCTATAATTGATCTGCAGTAACCTCCCCCTGAATGCAGGAAAAAGGGCCTTTAACATTCTAGGGCTGACATACCAGCCTTCAAGTACTCTCTTGTAGCCATCTAGCATGACTTTATCCCAGGAGAAAAACTTGAAAACATGACCCCGATCATCTTGAAAACTAGAAGGCAAATAAAAAGACTTCAAATTTATTATTTTTTAAAATTTCACAATTTTAAAACCAGTCATGATTTTGGGAGGCCCTGATGAATGGTTTTTGAAAGCTTGTGATTGGCAATACTACATTATGTTTCATTTAGTTGGCACAAGCACTATGGAATTAATTCTGCTCCTTTCTCTGAAGGTCCATAGGACCCTTTTGATGAAGAACCAATGAAAGTCTACTGAGCAAAGGGGCATGCAGTTAGGATTTGGTTACCACAGGAATGTCATTCTCTTGTGTGAAGGTCCTTGTGCTGTCGCTGTTGTGGTTGGTGGTTCTACCACTATATAGATCCTGCTATCTTTCTTCCTGCAGAATGGGTGCGAAGGCCAACTTCAAGAAGCAGCTTTGCTCCTACTCTACGGCCTAGAAGGAATGATTCCTCCCTGTCTCCCCCTCTACAGATCTCTAGTATGCAACTCAGTTGTTAGGTGCTAGGGAGAAGATATGCCTGTATCTGAAGTGAAAATGTATAATCCACATTATTTAGTAAAAGTGAGTTTCATAGTTACATAACCCATTGCATGAGAAGCATGTGATATTTTCAGAATCACAGATTAATGAATTATAGGAATATAAAAATGTGAATTTTGGAAATAGCCTGTTTTTACCACAAGTTTCAGTTCAGGTGTTTAAGCTCTAAAATAGTGTGTAAAATTAATGGGTTAAATTACCATCCAGCATATAGTTACTTTTTTTTTCTTTTACCAGCTGTAACAGCAGGTAGCAATCTCAGTCTACCTTGAAGGCATCATCCATTATAAATTAGTTGCTTTCAATCATGAGTGAATTTATAATGATGGAGAATCACCAGGGAACCCCAATACTGTTCTCTCTGAAAGAACGTACGATAAGAGTGTTGAAATTATCAGCTTTTTCAAAATATCAAAAGTTAAATATTGTGTGAAAACAATTTGGTTCCCTCAGGAGGATCTGAAGGTATCTAAACACAAAGTCTTCCTCGCTCACTGACCTTGGAAAGGACATTTGCACCAGGCGAGCTCTGAACCTCAGAGGCAATAATTCAGGATATTATACCACTGTAAAGATTTCATCTACCCTACAGTACCTTCTGAGTCATCATTTAAACCATATCAATCTCTGCCACTGCTCCAGACGGCAGCTATAATAACCCTATGTATGAACAATAGCTTTCACTAACGCTGCATTGCTACTCCACAGCCAGCCTTTAGCGGCTGTGCAAGAATGATGTGTATATATACTTCACTTTTCCATGGAGACTGAGAACATCTTCTGTGCAGTTCTCTCATAGCACATCAAACCATAAGAACAAAACTGAGTCCCTAGGTCTGCTTAAGACACAGGTATGCCATTTGCATAGCACATTTAACAGCTAGACAAGTGTCAATCTGGCTGCTGTAACTCCAAGTTATAGGTATGTTATGTGAATGCAACGTGTTTTTTTTTTCAAAATTAATATTTTTTTTTCCTGTTAGTGAGGATTCAATATATTGCAAACACACTGAAAGTTGGTTTTGCCTCATCACTTGTGAGCTCTGTGTGGTTAGTTTGCTGCTAACCCTTCAGTATAATCAGAATATGTGTAATCTGAGGGTCCTGGAGTCTGCTGGGAAAATTGGCTGGAGGACTAATTTTGATCTAATTGAGCACTAATGCTGCTTCTCATAATAGGACCCACTGTAAGAAATGTGTCTGACTGATGTTCCCTGCATGTGATGTGTGCCTATGTTTGATAAGCATAAATTGCACAGCACTACCCTGAAATTATTTACTTTTATCAAATCCTACTAACCTCCCCAGGTGATGTGAATTATGATGCAGTGGTGATTACTTAATCTGCAAAACCAGAAATCTTTAAGCAGTCTTACAATTTAGTGTATTTATGTTGAAATAATTGTACCTCAATTAAAACATTACAATGCTGAAAAGAAATGTTTTCAAAGGTGGCACAATTGTTATAAATGGGTGATGATTTTGTTGGTGGTAGGATATAGCTAAAATTAGACCTTCATCCCTTTGTTCTATGAAAACACCTTTTGTGCACACAGAGTTAGCTTGATAGCCAGGACTGCAAAAGGAAAAGCTTTTCACCCATTTAGACACCTTCAGGTTAGTTGAAAGTAGATAATATGGACAATAACAAAATCCCTGGGTGTGGAAATAGGTCTTTCTTTATTTAGATTCTCTCCACCAGCAACTTTTGCACATGTTCACTTAGAGTATGTGCACACTGCAATTAGACACCTGTGACTGGTCTGTTCCAGCTGACCTGGGCTCACGAGGCTTGGGCTAAGAGGCTGTTTTATTGTGGTGTAGACATTTGGGCTTGGGCTGCAGCCCTATCTCTGGGACCCTCCCCCCGCACAGGGCCTTAATGTCTAGGCTTTTGCCTGAGCATCTACACTGCAATTAAACAGCCCCTTAGCCTGAGTCACATAAACCTGAGTCAGCTGGCACAGGCCAGCTGCGGGTCTTTAATTGCAGTGTAGACATACCTTCAGGAGATGAGGGTAGATCTCCTGTCTACACAAGTGACCACAGCACGGGAGGATCATTATGAAGTGCTTGTGTACTCACAAAGATCACCATGAAAAGGTGGATTAACTATTCTTTATTCTCAGAAATTCCCCAAAATGACTTTCATGGCTTGCACCAAGTATTGGTTCATCAGCCCTTGACACCAACACCATACCAAGAATGACAGATAAAGAGAGAATAACAATTTACATTAACATTAAAGGACAAATGTTGAAATGCAGGTGCCTTATTTGTGCTCTGAACCTTTGTACGGACACTCATATTCCTCTGTGGAGTGTTTAAGATTAAAGGCCTGATTCAATAGGAGACTTTCCATTGTCTTCAGGGGGTTTGGATCAGGCCCTGAATCAGTTGTCATGGTTACTGGGAGTGCTAAACCTTGGGTTCCTTTCTGTCACTCTCAGGTGCACCTCTCAGGTGTCAGGCCTGACTTCCTGCACATCAGTCTGGGCAGAATCCCATGGTCCAGCCACTCTTAGTCCAGATCTCTGGGCTGCAGCCCCTCCGCCACCTTTCCCAACTGTGTTAACATGACAGGCCTAGTTAAGTGTGGCGCCTGTAAGCCTTTTCTTTTGGGAGCCAATGATAGTGGCTGATTAAAGTGAGTCAAAAACAGCTTTTCCAAAATGAAGCATGATTTATTCTTTCCTCCAAAGTTATACAGCTAAGGGTTAAGACAACAAAAAGTACTACAGACATTTCCCCTTACCTATACCTTAATCTTTCTCCTCAGCTCAGTGAATCCCATCTCAGTCTGGAAGAAGCCGACTGTCCTGCTTGCAGCATGCTCTCTCTGTGTTCCTGTGCGTCACAGTCAGTTTGGGTGTCAGCCTCAGTACACTGATGATCCACTCCCCACCTTCTTCTTTTGACCAGTTTATTTAAGCTTTTAGTATTCCCTGTGATCCCAGGAGTTTGGTCTGCAAAGAAACCATTGTTTCCTCAAGGGCTTTTGGTGAAGCTTATCTTTGCCATTGTTTCATTTCCTGTTGGTTTCTCCATTTCAGTCTCCTTTGATATAACTCCATGGTTCAGGCAGGAGAATATCACACAGGTAACCTGAGAGGCGTATAATATTTATAAAAATTACTACACATAACTCCCTCAATCTTTACAACAGCAACTGGTTACTCAGAGGCATCGAGATCCCTAGGCTAGCTGAAAAGGTTAGGCTGGAGACATGGTTATTGGTTCTATTATGTCATAGAACATCTCCCTCTCCTTTACCTAATAGGATTCTTGGGTCGTTTTCCATTTTCTTCTGTCCCCTCTAACCCACTCCATGCTGTTTTTCATATTGCCAAGCCTTTTGTTCACTGTCTGATGCAACACTGGCTTGCAGGATCTTGTTCAATGTATCCTCCCTAATACTCTTCTTTCTTTTCCACATCTGGGTCAGTCATTCCATAGGTGTGGAGGGGGCACCCTCAAGGCCGCTATGGCAGCAGCTACAGATAAAACAGACAGATTTATCATTGTATTTACAGGGAAAGTGAAAGAAAAGTTTCAAAACTCGCTTCCTGTATTCCCATAAGAATTTTTAATAAGACACGCTTATTAACACTTCAGCTGTGGAGCACCTCCGCACAGCACCACTCTCCAGTCCCAGCGGAGATCTTTGCAGAGTGGTGAGTATCACCTGCCTGGGGCTGTAGGAATGCAGGGAGGGGAATGCAAATGGAGGGGGAGAAAGAAGGATGGCATTAATGTTTTTGATTGCATGAAACACTTTAATCTCTATTTCCATGGAGACAAGTATAGGGCAATGGCACTAAAACTGGCACTATTTTCCAAAGGCGGTGGTGATTTTAGCTATCTCACTCCTGATGTTAACAAAGGCACAGAGAACACAGCTGCTGCTGGCTTCCTGAAGCTGCACAGACCCTTATAACATTAGCCTGTTTACTGTTTACTTATAACACTAGCCTATTAATGGTGCCAGGTTAAGTCATCATGAAGTGGCATGGGAAAATGTCCTGCTGCAGAGGACAAAATAAGGCAGCCATCCACAGAAACCTTTAGGAGAGGACTTCAGACTAACTCCATGAAAATTTCATCGAGATTTCTCAGGAGGATAAAACGAACATCTATGTACATAAAGCTCTCTGCATGGGCCTCCCAGCCTAAATCTAAAGGGGAATGAAAAAGCAGATAGCAACTCTGTCTGTTTGTTGTACCACTATCTCTCCTTGTACAAGTAAAACAATGAAAAATTGATACTGTTTCTTACTTGGTGATGGGGTGGGATGGGCACCATCCTTACATTTAAACATCGTAAAGGAAAATGCATGCACACACTTACCTGAGGTTCCTTCCCTTTCATCAGGCTCCTCTGTGCTTGGCTGGTGGGACTGGCTACACTGTGGCAGAATCTTCATCAGGTCTTGGTTTATGGCATAGCCTCCTCTTCCTCGCTATTTGTAACAGGGCTCTGTGTCTTGGAGTCCTCCGAGGTATCTACAGTGGTCTGTGGGGTGCTCGTGAGATCTCTGCAAAGTATGGCATGCATCTCCTCATAAAAGCAGCAGATCTGTTGCACAGCACCATACTGACTATTGACCTCTCCAGCCTTGTGGTAGACCTGCCAGAGTTCCTTTGCTCTCACATGGCACTGCTGCTGATCCCTGTGCTACCCCTGTGCCTGCATTCCCTATGCAATCTTTCCATGTTTCTATGCCTTCTCCATAATTGTGCCTTCCGGCCTCTTCTCCCCAGCCCAGGTGACCCAATAGCTTCTGTTTACTACAGGCAGGAGTCAACATCTCTAGAACCTTGGTAGAAGTGAGGGGGGCACAAGGCCCTGTCCCTCTCTGTGGACCCTCCCCTGGTCCTCTTCTTCCACCCCGAGGCCCTGCCCCTCTCCATTGCTCCACCCCCTGTTCCTCCTCATCCCCCATAGTCCTGCCACCTGGCCAGGCCAGAAGCCAGAGCTGGGCTATGGTAAGAGCCACTCAGGGAGCCCAGACCTCTGTGGGGAGCCCTGGACCCCCCACCTGCCTTGGGTGGGAGGTCCGGTGCCTGAGAGTAGCCCCTGGGGCATGCCACCCAGGGCAGGTACAGGATCAAGGTTCTGGCTTCCAGCCTGGCCAAGTGGTGGGTCCTTGGGGGGAAGAGGAGAAGCAGGGGCAGGGCCATGGAGAGTGACCGGGGCCTCATGGCAAGGGGGGGTAAAACCCACCTCAGCCCTCCATCAGCTCCCCCACTACAAAGCACAACCCCTGCTAGCACTACTCCACGCCTGCCTGAGGCTTGCAGTTTGGGTGGGGGCAACGTGATGCTCTGCCTCCCAAATTACACCCCTGTTAAAAAGTGGGTGGGCATGGCCTTCCCACTTTTAAAAGTGAGAAGGCCATGGTCCCCCTTGCTCCTCCAGTTCTGCGCCCCAGCAGAATATATCTAGAATGTGCAGCCAGCTTTGTTGATTGGGCAACTGCACACAGCAAAGGAGAGTTGCTAGCTGTGCTTGCCAAGATGGGCAGTCAAGGAAAGGCATTTCAAAAATATGTGGAGTGTTTTACATGTGGGGAGAGGTAGCTTCTGGTCTCCATGAGCCCTGAGCAGTGGAGTTTACAATTGTGACTAAAGCAGTCACTGTCGGGCATTGTAGGACACCTGCCGGAGTGTAAACCAGGCCTCTGTGTTTTAGCTGCAGATTTTTTTCTGTACCATTGGTCTGATTCCTAGAGTACTATATTGTTTCCTAGAATTACTTTGTAAGGAATGCAGGAGGATTCATGCATCCTGTGATTGCAAATTTGATTTTTGTGAAAAATATGTTAAAGAAAAAAAGGGAGAGGACAAAACAAGAAGACAGAACCTACAAGTGATGTCACCATATTCATGTTAGTTAATATGCAGCATTGGTTAAGGTCAAGGCAAATTTGAAGCATCACTGGGATAAGCTCTTTTGCTTAAAACCCACCACAGAGCAATATTCTTTGATGTTGGGAATACAGATTAGTCTTTCTCTAGAAAGTGTAGGTGTCATGGGATTTTCAAAATTCTTAGTCTTCTGTGAATGCAACCAAGGCATACAGAATCCCTTGGTCATTTATTTTATTGGAACATTTATTGGCGTTCTATGGCCTCATCACTATAGTATCTGAATACCTCACAAATATTAATGAATTAAGCTTTGACCTATCACTACTCCAACAAGCCTATTACAATTATTGAGTCTCTGGCAGGAAGAAAACTGGTTGATTGCTGCAAAACAGTGTTCAAGAATAGTTGCTTGAATTTCAAATAGCAGTTTGAACTGTAATCTGCAGAGCACCTAATTAATTTTTGTTGAGTTTAAGACACTGTTTTTACCTTAAAACATCTTTGATACTAAAGTCATCTTTCCAGAATACTAGAACAGAAGTAGATGAAATTACTGTATAAGGCCAGATTGTTGAGCACTTCCTCAGGAAAGTAGTTTCACTGAAATCCATATGAATGAAGTCACTGAGTAAATGATCACAATTATGAGTATAAGGGAACCAGAATCTGGCCCACAGTGATTAGACTTTGATTATTATAAATTAAATTCATTAGACTTATTACTCCTTGTTAAAGCTGACATCAGTGTAGCTATGCTGATTTATTCCTATTGAGGATCTGTTTTCCTCTATTAAAATTCATACATGTAATTTCATTATCAAAATCATAACCATTTTCCTAATTATTTTAATTATTAGTTTAGTTAATAACATTTATAAAATTCCTACAGAGTCTTGAGTTTGATTAATTGAAGCAACAAGGAATCCATCTAATGTGTGTGAAAGCTTGTTATGCTTAATTAATAATTGATGGTTGTGTTTTGTAACCTTTTATTCTCACAAAAGTCTTTCACTCCTCATGATTTATGTCAGTTATAATAAAGAATATCTCTTCCAAAAAAGCACTTATAGTGCTGCAGATTTTATAATAGCCATGGATTCATCCTCAAAACTTTTCTCTCTGACTCTTGTATGTTGCTAATACCTGTGCGTGGGAGATGGCCATTCTGTTATCCAGTACACGAGGGACCTCCAGAGCTAAAAAGCATTTGCTGTTACAGCCTCAGCTAAAGCTGTCTAGTTGAGGATGTAACAGATTCATAGTCTATGTGGGTTAGGCACAGACGGAGACATGTAAAACACACTGAATAATGTGCACTTGTATATGAGAGAAAGAGAGAGCAATTCCAGTTTCTCTTTCAGGGCTTAGGCCATATCTACAGTACAAACTCTGAGCGATGCAAGTTCTGGCAATGTACAGCCACCAAAGATTTCATATTGCCAGGAGCATGCATACTTGATTGCTTGTGTTAGTGCTGTGAATACTTATCAGGTTTGCTTATGTCAACGCAAACTGCAGTGAAGCATTTGTAGGTATCCCAGTGTGCCACTCACTACAGTGTGATGCAGTGTCTTTTGGGAAATGTTCATAGTGTATTGTGGGATAGAAATGACTCATGCAGGTATCTCTGGGAGCTAACCATCAAGATTCCATCAAGCAACTTTCTCCATCCCATAATGTCATTCATATCCCATAATTTTTACACTTTTTTAAAAAAAAATCTCACAAACTAGTGTGGCACTTTTCAGTGTCTGTCATCTCAGACAGAAGCATGGAGCCCAGCGAGCTCTGCACTATTCTCATGAATGTTGCAAATACAGAACACACAATTCTCCGGTATTATCAGAGCCACAGGAAGTACCACAACAACAGGCGACATGATGATTTCTTGGTGGACAGATTGGCGATGGATTTAGCAATAAAGAATTCAGGGTTGTTGGTGGCATTCACAGAGCAGCTGCAAGCGGGGGAGCACTGCTTCTGGGCCTGAGAAATGAGCACTGACTGATGGGATCACATCATAATGGGACACTGGGACAATGAGCAGTTGCTGCAGAACTTTAGGATGTGAAAGGGCGCATCCTTGGATCTGTGGGCTGAGCTTGCCCCAGTTCTCCAGTGTATAAACACTAGAATGACAGGAATGAGAGCTGCTTTGACAGTGGAACAGTGAATAGTGCTCACACTTTGGAATCTTGCAAAGCCGGAATACTACCAATCAATTGGAAATCTTTTTAGAGTTGGAAAGTCCACAGTGGGAACCACTGTCATGCAAGTGTTTAGGGCCATTGTCTCCTGCTACTCTGGACTGTGACTCTTGGCAATATGCAGGACATAGTGGATGGATTTGCAGTCATGGATTTCCCAAACTGGGGTGGGGCAATAGATGGCACACATATTCCTATTTTGGCACCAGCCTACCTTTGTACAGAGTACCTCAATGGAAAAAACTAGTTTTCTATGGTCGTGAAAGCGTTGGTGGATCAGCAGGGATGTTGCACAAATATCAACGTAAGCTGGTCAGGAAAGGTGTAAGACACTCACATCTTTAAGAAAACATCTTTAAGGACTGTTCAAAAGCTGCAATCAGGGATATTCTTTTATGACTGGCTAATTACCATTGGGAATATTGAAATTCCAATAGTGATCCTAAGGGATCCAACCTACCCCTTGCTCTCCTGGCTCATGAAGCCGTATACTGGGCATCTCAACAGCACCCCAAAAAGTTTCAATTACCGGCTCTGCAGGTGCAGAATGACAGCTGAGTGTGCTTTTGGTAGTCTGAAAGAATGCTGTCAGTGTTTATTCACTGGATTGACTCTCAGTGAGAAAAATATTCCCATTGTCATAGCTGCAGTTTGCGTTCTGCATAATATCTGTGAGGCAAAGGAGGAAAAGCTGTTGGATGGGCGAAGTGGAGCGGCTGTCTGCTGACTTTGAACAGCCAGACACAAGGGCCATTACAAGAGCCCAACCTGGAACTACTCGGTTGAGGGAGGCTTTGAAAGAGTTCTTCTGTGCTGGTGAGTTCTCTGGGCCTGGAGCTTTGGGAGCTGCTAAGAATTGTGTAGTACTTTCTGTACAAGTATAAATATGACTGAGAGTTTTCTTGAAGCTATGAATTATGTGGTGCTAGCTGTACATTTACAAGTAGTGTTTGCTTTGTGAACCACTGTGTATTCTGCAATATGTGCTGTGAATTAATAAAGATCATTTTATTTCCCAAAAATAGAGCTTTATTGAGTGAGAAAAACAGTGCCAAAAAAACCCAAACCGCACAATGTGCAAAAAAACAGAGCTAAGGTAACAAACATTTAACATCAATTAACAGAAGGGAACTTTAAAATTGGAAAGGCAGTAAACATTTCTGTCCATTTCAGTGCACAAATGTAGTCCATTGTGGTTCCACATAAACCAGGTGTAGTTCTCACAGATCATTGTATGTGAACGTCTGGTTTTCCTGCTGTCCTCCAGCATGCAGTGGTAAGGGTAAGGATGTGGCCTATGATGCTATGTGGTATGTTGGGAAGTGTAGGGAAGTACAAACATGGAGTTCTCCAATAAATGAAAAGGATTTTTGGCCATGTAGGTCAACACAGGAACTGTAGCATTTGAGTTTTTCTGCTAGAGAAGACCCATTATGTCTTGGTGCCTGTCATGTACCTCTTGTACACATTAGGTTTCAGGACTGCTACTAGCAGCTCAGACTCTTCTACCAGATATGGATGGGTTACAGAAATCTCTTTATAGAGAGATACATCAGATGTGTCTTCCATGAGATTCTTTAATGCACTGCTAGGTATGGCTGTTCTCAGCTCAGATAAGGAAATCAGAGGGAAACAAGAGGGACAACAGTGGTGGAAATCTGCTCAACATCTTAGATGTCTATACACATATGCAAAGACTATAGGGAATAAATAGGAAGAACTGGAAGTTAGTGCATAAGCTAAATTATGACAATTGGCATCACAGAGACTTGATGGAATAAATCTTAAATTTGGAATATTGGTATAGATGGTATAACTTGTTCAGGAAGGACAGTGAGGAGGTGTTGCATGATACATCAAGAATATATGCACTTGTTCTGAGGTCCAGAAGGACGTGGGAAGCAGACCAGTTTCAAGTCTCTGAGCAACAATAAAAGAGTAAAAAATAGGGGTGATATCATGGTAGGGGTCTACTCTAGACCACTAAATCAGGAAAAGGAGGTGGAGGAGGCATTTCTACAAAAAAATAACAGATATATCCAAAACACAAGACCTGGTAGTAGTGGAGGACTTTAACTTCCCATACATCTGTTGGAAAAATAACATGACAAACACAAAATTCCCAATAAGCTTTTGGAATGTATTGGGGACAACTTTTTGTTTCAGAAAGTAACCAGAAGGGCAGCAATTTTAGATTTGATTCCAACCAACAGGGAGGAATTGTGTAGTGAATCTGGAGGTGGAAAGCAATTTGGATGACAGTGAGCATGAAAGATAGATTTCAAATTTCTAAAGAAAGGAATGAGTGAGAGCAGCAAAATAATGACAGTGGACTTCAAAAAGCAGACCTTTAACAAACTCATAGAACTGGTAGGTAAAATCCCATGAGAAGAAAATCTTAGCAGAAAAAGAGTTCAGGAGAACTGTTAGTTTCTCAAGGAGATAATATTAAAGGCAAAACAGCAAATTGTCCTGATGGGAAGGAAAGATAGGAAGAATAGGAGGAGGCCAATATGGCTCCATCAGGAGCTCTTTAATAACCTGAAAATCAAAAAGGAATCCTACAAAAAGTAGAAATATGGAAAATTGCTTTGGAGGAGTGCAAAAGAATGACACAAGCATGTAGGAACAAAAATCAGAAAGGCTAAGGCACAAAATGAGGGACCTAGCAAGGGACATAAAAAGCAATAAGAAGAGGTTCTTTAATACATTAGGAACAAGAAAAAGATGAAGGAAAGTGCAGGTCCTCAATTTAGTTGGGAAAGAGAGCTAATAATTGAAGACATCAAGAAAGCTGAGATGTTTGATGCCTATTTTGCTTCAATCTTCACCAAAAAGGGTTAATGGTAACCAGACACAAATTATATTAACAACAAGGGAGAAGGAATGCAAGCCAAAATAGGGAAATAACAGGTTGAAGAATCTTTAAATAAGTTAGATGTACTAGAGTCTGATGAAATTCATTCTAGGGTATTTAAGGACTAGCTAAAATAATCTCTGACATATTAGCAATTATCTTTGAGAAGTCCTAGAGGAGGGGTGAGGTCCCAGAAAACTAGAGAAGGGCAAACATAGTGCTTATCTTAAAAAAAGAGGAACAAAGAGGACCCACGAAATTATAGACCAGCCAGCCTAACTTCAATACCTGGAAAGATACTGGAACAAATGATTAAATAAATGGAAAAATGATTAAACAATCAACTTGTAAGCACCTGGAATAGTCAGCATGGATTTGTCAATAACAAATCATGCCAAACAAACCTAATTTTCTTTTTTGACAGGGTTAGTCACCTAGTGGATGTGTGCGTGGGGAGGGGAGTAGTAGATGTGATATATCTTGATTTTAGAAAGGCTTTTCACAAAGTCACCTGTGATATTCTGAAAAGCAAACCAGGTAAATGTGCTCTAGATGAAATTACTATAAGATGGGTGCACAACTGGTTGAAAGACCATAGTCAGGGAGTAGTTATCAATAGTTGGCTGTCAAAACTTGGAGGGAGTATCTATTGGCATTCCACAGGGGTTAGTTTTGGAAGCAGCACTATTCAATATTTTTGTTAATGACTTGGATAATGGAATGGAGAGTATTCTTATAAAATTTGCAAATGACATCAAACTAGGAGAGGTTGCAAGCATTTCGGCAAACAGGAAAAACTACCTTGACAAATAGTAAAATTGGTCTGAATTCAACAAGATGAAATTCATTGAAGATAAATGCAAATTACTTCACTTAGGAAAAAAAATCAAATGCCCAACTACAAAATGGGGAATAACTGGCTAGAGGTAGTACAGCTGAAAAGGATTTGGGGGTCACAGTGGATCACAAATTGAATGTGAGTCAACAATGTGATGCAACTGCAAAAAAGGCTAATATCATTTTTGGGGTATATTAACAAGAGTGCTGTATGTAAGACATGGGAGGCAATTATTCCTCTCTATTCAGGACTGGCGAGGCTTCAGTGGCAGTACAGTGTCCAATTCTGGGAGCCACACTTCAGGAAAGATGTGGACAAGTTGGAGAGCATCCAAATGAGAGCAAAAAAAGTGATAAAAGGTTTAGAAAACCTGACCTGTGAAGAAAGGTTTAAAAAAAATCAGGCATGTTCCATCTTGAGAAAAGAAGACTGAATGGGGACCCAATAACAGTCTTCAAATACGTAAAGGGCTGTTATAAAGAGGACTGTGATCAATTGTTCTCCAAGTCCACTGATAGTTAGGCAAGAAAAGATGGGCTTCATCTGCAGCAAAGAAAATTTAGGGTAGATATTAGGAAAAACTTTCTAACTACTGTACTCCGCCGAGACAGAGAGTTCATGCTTTGAGATCTCAGTGGCGAGAAGGAGGCGGGCGGACAAGCCAGTGCCTACAAAGCTGTTTATTTGAGCTGGAAGCAGTACAATTCAGGCGCTTACACTGTGTCATACTCACAGTCAGGGAGGGGAAGCCCATTTCTCCCTGTAAGCGAGCTGCACCAGGAACGGACCTAGCACGCAGCACCTTGCACAGGCCTCGTGAGACTTCCAACCTTAATGTGTTACTCCTGTCAGGATATAGTCCACTCTATCGCTCTGATTGGTTACCTTTTGATCCGCTAAATGATTGGCTATTGACACTTGTTTTTCCTAGCACTATTGGTGCGCTTTTGGCACCCAATCAGCTGTTATTTCTCTCTCCCACTATCATGCGCTATTCCTATTCCCTTTACGGTATATGCATGCATTCTTACCATAAATAGAGGATGTTTACCACTTTGACTGCTTTCAAGCTGCTTTAAACCAGTTTTGCGGTTGGCTCACTTCCGCTTTTATCTTGAGTTCATAGCTAGGCCACTTCAGGCCTAGACGTTATCACCTATGCTACTTCAGGCCTAGCCATTGCCACTCATGCTGTCCTCGCGTCCCAATATCTTCCACTCCTTACAACTACAAGGGGAGTTAAGCTCTGGAATAGACTTCCATGGGAGGATGTGGAATCCCCATCACTGGAGGTTTTTAAAAGCATGTTGGACAAACCCCTTTCAGGAATGGTCTAGGTTAACTTGGCTTTGCCACAGTGCAGGGGTCTGGAGGGACTTCTGGAAGTCCCTTCTAGCCCTACATTTCTTTGATTCTATGCTACACACTGTGCCACCTAGTGGCTAATCATTATAATACAGTTTAACATTCCATTACAGTGCATTTTCCTCTGGTTGTCCTGCTAGGACTCCTGGGCCTGTTTTCTCTTTTCTTCTCAGCACTGTTGGTCATATTGGCCCACTAAGCCCTTTGTACACAGTCTGATGCAGCACCAGCGTGCAGGATCTTGTTGAACACGTCCTCCCTAGTCCTCTTCTTTCTCCTCCTCAGGATCAGGCATTCTGTGGGTGTGGAGAGAACACCTTCAGGGCCACCATGCCAGAAGCTGCTGATAAAAACAGATAGATGTACCACTGGATTTACACTCACAACAGACAGGGAAATATATGTTTAAACACTCCCTTCCCTTATTCTCATAAACACTTTCAATAAGAAATGCTGATAGACGCTTCAGCTTTGGAGCGCCTCTGCACAGCACTGCTTGCCAGCTTCAGCCAGGTGAGTATGGCTCACCGGGGCAATGGGGGAAGGTTGTTCTGTTGCATGAAGCTATCAAATTTTGCTCCTATTCCATGGCTACAAGTATAGGGCAACGATACTGAACACTGGAACTATTTCCCACATGCACTGGTGGATTTCACTGATATCTCACTCTTGAGGGTCACAAAGGCAAAGAAAGCACAGCTGCTGCTGGTGTCCCAAAGCTGTTTGGGTGTGTACGCTGCTAGCCTGTTTGCTGTGGTGGTGCCAGCTGAACCCATTGAGGTGTGTCATGGGAAAGTATCCTAGCATGGAGGAAGAAATAAGGTGGCCCTCCCTAGAAACCTTTAGAAGAGGATTTCAGAGTATCTCCATGAAAATTTCATTGAGCTCTCTCAGGAAGATACAAGGGACATCCCTATGCACGTAAACAAAGAGCTCCACATGCCCTTCCTCCCCTCCTGATCCACAGGGCAACGAAAAGCAGATGCTAACTCCTACCTCTGTTTGTTATACATCTTCCTCTTCTTGTACAAATAACACAATGAAAAGTTGATACCTGTGTACTATCATTACATTAAAACATTGTAAGGGGAAATGCCTGCACACACTTACCCGAGGTTCTTGCCCCTTTTCAGGCTCATCTGCGCTTGGCTGGTGGGACTGACTAGACTACGGCAGAGTCTCAAATGGGTCCTGATTCATGGCATAGCCGGACTCCGCTCTGCATTCCCCCCCACACACACTCTTCTTAGCTGTTCTTTGCAGAGTCTGTGTCTTGGGGTCCACTAAGGTATCCACAGTGGACTGTGGGGTGCTGGTGGGATCTGCATGAAGTATGGCATGCAGCTCATTGTAAAAGGGGCAGATCTACAGATCTATTGTTGGCATCCCTGGCCTTGTGGTATCCCTGGCAAAGTTCCTTCACTTTCATGTGGCACTGCTGCTAATCCCAGATATGCATCCCCTGTGCAATCTGCTTGTAGATGTTCGCATTGCTATGGCTGGTCCATAGCTGTGCCTGCACAGCCTCCTCTTCCCACAGGCCCAGGTGATATAATACTGCCTATTTACTCCAGGCAGCAGCACATCTAGTGCTTGGAAATGGCATGGTCAGTTAGGCAGTTGTACACAACAAGAGTGAGTAGCTAGGTGTGCTCACCAAGGTGGGCAATCAGGAAAAGGAGTTTCAAAAAGACACAGGGCAAGGGTGAAAGAGGGGGATGGCTTCTGGGCTCTGTGACTCATGGGCAATGGAGTTTACAGTGGTCACCAGAGCACTTACTGTTGCAGGGAATTGGTCACTGTGGGACAGCTGCTGGAAGACTGTTAGGGTTGTCCCAGGTCACGAGGTGTCTACACTCTCACTGTGTCAACCTCAGTAGGTCGACCATGGCTCTATGCTGTTCGAGGAGATGGTTTTACTGTGTCACTGTAACAGGGTATTTACATCTGCCCAAGACAAATTAGAGTGTAGACATATGCACAAATAGATCAATGAAAGGCAACTTATGTCAATCTCCCTTTGTAGTGGAGACCAGGCCTTAGACTATAAAACCTCATACCTCTTCTTCTGGAAATAAGGGATCCAATCATCCCAGATATGTGTTCACATAATTCCTGTTAGACTCACTTGTCTGTGGCTGTCCCTTTCCCTTGTTCTTGTAGGCCTTGATTCTGCAGAGTACTTAGGTGCAGATTCTTAGTTGGTGTAAATTGTTCTAGGTCCATTAACATCAATGTGTGTATTGACTTCAGTGGAACTATGAGGATCTTCCCTTAAATTCAAACATGAATTTAAGTGCTTAAAGTGGGACTTTAAATGGTACTTAAGCATGTGCTTCAAGTTAAGCATGAGTTAAATGCTTTCTTGAATTAGGATCTTACTCTTTACTTTCTCTAACATAGCTCATCCAACCCTGCTTTTACCAAAAACTTAAAAGATCAGATTGAAAAGACTCTGTTGTAGTATTCTTGTTCCGAACATGGCCACTTGTGATTTCAGTTGCAGAGCTCTTTGAATATCTCAGAAGCGTAGGGGAGACTTTTCTGTTTGTTTTAGACTAAAAGACTGTGCTGTATAGACAAACATTGACGTGTGAGTTCAGGTATCTTACCCATTAGTTTTTTTAATCCATCATAATCAGATTTTTAAGAATCAGATAATTCTAAGTCTTTGCTACAGAAATTCTCTAGTCATGAACAATAAATTCAGATATCTAGAAGAATATTTCACAAAATTGACACAGCTGACATTAAAGACACCATACCAACAAATTTACAGAGTGATACAAATAATTCATATGTGAGTTATGCTGCAATTGGACTTTTGCATGTTTTCCAGTAATTTATAATTGTTTAATGTTATTTAATTATAGTTGCCTCTTTAACTGAAGTTCATTTGAAAGTCATATTAATAGAGTTTGAAATCAATTTGGTGCAGGGAATTCATTTATATATAGTAACTAAAGCATTTACTTGCAGTGTTAATTATCACCATGCAAAATTTGAATATTCATCAGAGATAGTTACATAGGTTTGGGATTCTCCAAGTCAATAAAATGATGAGGTTTTTCATTATTTCCAAGGAAGCCATTTGAAGGTAAGTTAATTATTCTTCAGTTCAAATGTAACAAAGACCTCAGCTGATAAATCCTTTCCCAACATCAAAAATATATTGTGTTCCCTTGGAATGATTTGCTTCTTTTTACAAACTTTATACAAGGATGCCATTTTAAAAAATTTACTCGTGCTTTCCCCCTGAAATTTCTCTTTATCATTGGCATCCAAACACAAGCTGGCTGCAAAAGCCTTCATAGAGGGCAAACTTTTGCTTTTAACTTCTTAGCTACAGCCAGACAAGCATGGTATATTGGGAAAATCCTATTCTACAGCTGTCTCTTGGACTGGTGTAGCACAGTGTGCCATTGTAATTTCAAAGGAGCATCTTCAAAAGAACTTGCAAATTCCTACTAGATTTTGCATCACCAGACATTGCACTGGGGAGCCTCTTGTGGATCTGAATTTTGCCAGAGGTAGTTTCCTGGACTTTCCTTGATTCTTGATTCCACAATAGCAGCCATAGCAATGGTTGTAGGAATATCCCTGGGGTAATATTTTTTTATTCTGCACTTCATTTAGGTTACATTCCTGCAGGTTCCAGACAAGCCTAACTTTACTCATGTTAGTAATCCCATTGGCCTCAATGGAGCTGCACATATGGGCAAAGTTAAACACATGCATAAGCATTTGCAAGATCAGAACATTAATGTTTCCTTTATAGAGGACAGTTTTTTGAGTAGAGCTTTTCAGAAACTTCCAAATTTGTTGTCTGATGTCTTTGAGTAATTTCTCAGTGGAACCAATTCAACTGGCTTTGGATCATATGAGTTTGGGGTAAATTTTCAATTAAAAAATTATTTTGTACTGCTTTCATATTATGTAAACAGTGGTGATCCTGTGAAGAGGTGTATACTCTGTTCAGTACTTGGAAAGGAAAGGGTTAAAAATTTCTCCCGCTGCAGAGGACAGAGCACAGCTGCATGTCCTTAAAGGTGCTGAGCCTGCCTATGAGGGAACTATAGTTGAGTTCAGCTGTAGTATATTGGCCAGTTGCACCCAGCACAATATAAGAGGGATGGGGGTTAAGATGCTTGTTTGTCAGGGACAAGCCAGATTTTTTTTGGTAGAGAAGGGAAAGTACTAACTGAAAAAAGTTTAATGTAATGGGCTCTGATTTTGGCTGCTGTCTGTTTGGTTAATTTAGGAGTTAGGTGTCAGGAAGTATGTTGTACTCTTTGAAACTCTGATTGGGGAATATTTGTTTCAGCTGGGCTATGAAAAGCCTAGTTAGTCCATTCATTAGGATTCAGTTACTTGTGGTTCTATACCTTGCTGTGGCTTGCTTAAACCATTTCACACAAACTTTAAACACATAACTAGATGGTAAGGGACCTGACTGGTTATTAGCATGAATATCCACATGTTTCCAAAGTATTCTACATATTGAATAAGCTCAGCAGTGCACTAAAGTTTGGGAGATTTATTTAGGTCCTAGGAGAGAGCCCAACTTTACAGGCATTAGATAAGAAGCATGCTTGCTAGAGCATTTATTTCTCTGTTGTTTGGCTGAAAATTTTAGTGGTTATTTTTTGAGGGTGCAGTTAATTGGCATTTCCAGAGAGAGGTGGGAAGAAATTCCATTTTCTCACCGGCAATATTTAATAGTATTCTATATGTCAACAAGGTATGCATCACACAATGAAGCAGCTGAATGAGTAGACACTAACATTAGGCCCTATCTAACATCTTCCCCAACCAAAATATGAAATAGTTACTTAGTTAATAATTAAGAAGCAGCAGTAGACTTAAACTCCTGCCCTGATCCAAAACCAGGTTTTCAGTTGTTCCATATTGTTAAAGGGCAGCCAAGGCACTAATGCATTAGGCTTGTGCATAGGCCTGAATGTTCGCCAATATAACTTTGTTACATCAGCAATGCCAGCAAGGGGGAAAAAAAAACTTTTCCAGAGTGAGGTGCCCCTGCGGTTACAGAGAATAAAGTCAATTTCTGTGACAAACATGTATAATATGTAAACAAAAGTACTGTGAGCTAAGGAGCAGCTAAATGCAATTGTTCAGCTACACAAAAACAAAAAGCAATGTGAGAAAAGAGGAAAACAGGCCTATGGTAACTGAAATATCCTGGTACTATGTCAGGTTTTATTTGCTTTAGGAGGTGTGACCTGTAGGCGGTAGCTGCACTTAAGTAAATTATTTTTAAGTAAATTATTTTTAGCTGGAGATATTAAGGCAAAGCAGGTTTAGTGGTGATCAGTTTAAGATCCAGACATGCTCTGAGACCAAATGCTGCTTCAGTGTTCACAATATAGAATTCTAGACTGTTTGTATCCTCACTGTGCCTACACACTGCAGTAGGTGCACCTTGCAGTGCAGCTTTGCTCTGTGACAATAACAGAACTAATTCTAGATCTGGATTTGAGGAATTTTGAGACACTTATTGTGAACTTGTGCACCAATAATTCAGTTATTGTCTTAGCCTACTGATCTTTCTCCCCATTGGACACTTATTCTTACCAAAAAAACTGACACGATATGCCACTAACAGCCTTCGCTCAAGAAACATCTAGTGATGGAATAAGTAAGGGCATGAAGTCAGGACACAGCTATATTAGCAAAGAGATAAGCAAGAAAGATGAGAGATTTTTCTGCTGGTGTAAATGGTGCAGCTCCACTGAAGTCAGTTTGGTTCGCTCAGCTTTGAAGAGACTGAGTTTGAGAAGGTGTTCAGGATATGCAAGAGGAAATGTATGAAACAGGGATGGATCTGCATTGGACATGCTGATAAAACTTAATTCCCAAATCTACTTCTCTTCCCATAACTGCACACAGGTACTAGTTGACAGATGTTTGTTGGTAAAATACTGAGGTAGAGGAAGAGGTGAGACAGACTAGAACTTAGATGAACTCCATCAGACGAGGTAGAGGGAAAGATGATCTTCTGAAGGATATCCTGGAAGAGCTGTCATTTTAATGTTTCCTCGGGGAGCAAAGAGCTGCAGGTGGTAAGGGAGAAAATAAAGGAGAAGGAATGAGTGATCAGATGTTTCAGAGCTCATTCACATTAACTCATTGTATATATTAGTCCAGGGACTAAACTAATATGGAAATCCTTTGTGTCAGACAGTAGCTCCATTAGCTCTGGCATGAATCCAATGCAGCTGTGGAGAGGTTGCTATATACCAGAAACATTCCAACATTGATCTTGTCCCTAGATTCATTCCCCAAGTGAATGTTTTTGAAGGAGATTGTCTCTAAGCCATGACCTCCTCCACTTTCTTTACCCTTCCTGCACTGTTGCTTTTACTAGATACATTGTAAGGGGTGAGGGATGATAGCACAGAGCTAGCAGAATCTTCCAGCCAAGTCTTATGGATGCAGGCAACGTCGGGCGCCTTGTACGCTATCAGATTGTGGGCAATGATGCTTTAGTTGATGACTGACCTTGTACTGATCAATAAGATCTTCCCTGGTTGATTCTCCAGATGAGGGGGGAAAATATCCAGTAATTTAAACAGCACAAACCATCCAGAACCCATCAGTGCTCCAGGAAAGCATGCTCAGCCTGTAAAGTAGGCACATAAAGCAGCAGAAATATATTGTAGCTGCAGAGCTTAAGTAACAAAGTACTGTATTTTGGAGCGAGAGAAAGGTAACTAATGAACGATGAGTTCCCATTATTTAGTGTATCATGGGGGCTGGCATTCAGAGAACATTTAAAGATCCTGATAATTCAAAAATAAATACCCTTCTTGAAGGCTTCTATTATATAGACACATAAGGGCATTTATACTATTCAGTGCAAGTCAAGGCACTTAAGAAAGTGCTGTATAAATTACATATCTGTGGATGGAGTGGCTTTTGCAGTCACACAAAGCCACTAACATTATAGATGCTTTGAATTATTTCTCATTCAAGCATGAACACTGGCACTGTGCCATTTAATATAACATTAGTTTTATCTCTCTTCTCAATAATAGTAGCTCCAACAAAGCGGTAACTTTTTGTAATGAAACTTACCAACTTCTTTAGATACGAATCTAAGTTTTGAGCATTTAACCTGCAAGACTTTTGTCTGGAAATGAACAAGTGCTACCAAAGTTTTAAATAGCTCAACTATTACTAAAACCATCTCAACAAGAATCCAATTCTGTGTGAACATTCAGAATCCAATAGTAGCGCTCAGTGAAATGTTGCATTTTGGGGCTTTATCCAAACTGAAGTTAATAGAGTCCCACTGACTTAAATGAACTTCGGATTAGGCCCTTAGTTCACATGTATGTATCCTGGTTCCTTCTGGTTCCCTACCCTAAATATAAATTGTCTGATTCACTTGAAACTTGTACCAGGTTCACTTGAAATTTGGCCTACAGTTGCCTGAAGCCTTTCAGCAAATATGATTTGGGTTTTGAGTTAGTAACAAAACCAGAAAGCAAGAGAAACTTGCCTGACTCCAGGGTATTCAGGGTTGCTGGGTTTAAAAAAAAAAAAAAGTTTTGCATGGCTTCTATAGACTAGTATCCTACAAATCCTAGTTAATAGGAGGAACAGTGATTCAGTGCTGTAGTTTTTTTTTGTTTCTGGAGGCCTGATCTAGCCTAATGTGTCAGTCGGGGATGTTCCCAAAGTGATAGTTGGGGGTTTAGCTTTGAGTTGCAATGTGGAGTCCTTAATCGCTTTGAATGACTAACACAATGAGTTTTATGGCCTCAGCTTTGTTCCTACTGCGCAATTGCTCCTCCTACAAAACTGATATAAAATGGCATTAGCAGTCCCTGCTCATCAAAATAATGTTGCAACATAGGACCAAGGTATATTGGCTGAATGAGATTATCAGCATTTGTATTTATGAAAAGTAACAGCAATATAAAACAGAGAAATATTTTTTTCAAAACTTTGTGTTAAATATCACTTCTTTAAACTTACAACCCCAATTTGAGCCAGGAATGTGAAATCACTGCCTGTGTATTCTGGTGGTGATGGGAGATATTACTTGTTAAGTACAGTACATTCATTACTTCTACCTGGCTCTGGCAGGAATACAAACTGGTGCAAAGAGTTATCGGTTAGAGATTTATGGTAAAGTCTTGCAATGGTGTTCTTGCAATTAGTCAGGGGAACAGTGGGTGCAGGACATCTTTCAATGGGGTTTTAATTGTATTTATATAATGATACCATTTTTCCTTCTATAAATATCAAAAATAAATAATTTTTTTAAATCATTTGCCTAGATAATACCTGATAGGGGCACCACCAACATAAAAATCACTCTTTTGTATGAATATTGTTAAAGGTAACAGTTAATATTACAGCAAACTAAAGCTAGATTGTAAATGAAAGAGGAATTAGAGGGGAAAATAATCTCTATTTTTTTCAATGTACTTTATGCATTAGACA
The DNA here is from genome assembly GCF_026122565.2 of Emydura macquarii macquarii. Lineage (NCBI taxonomy): Eukaryota > Metazoa > Chordata > Testudines > Chelidae > Emydura > Emydura macquarii. Next base: position 31,665,416 of record NW_027132013.1, on the reverse strand, counting down.
GCACTGTGTGTATAAATTCTGCTGCTTTGTGTGTATAATCAGTTATTCCCTGACACCACCTGGGTAAACAAAACCTTCCTGGAGACCTGTCACCTTTCTTTCTTTCATGGAGTACCTAGATGGGAGCCAGCTGTTTCCCCTTACCCAAAGATCTCCTCTTTCCATGACATCCACCTGAGGCTTAATTGAATAAGCAGAGGTGTCTTGCCTGAGCTGACTGAGTAGATAACTGAGCCATTAGCAATTATCTTCAAAAAGTCATGGAAGACAGGAGAGATTCCAGAGGACTGGAAAAAGGCAAATACAGTGCCAATCTGTAAAAAGGGGAATAAGGACAACCTGAGAAATTGCAGCCCAGTCATTTTAACTTCAGTACCCGGAAACATAATGGAGCAAATAATTAAAAAATCAATTTGCAAGCACCTAGAAGAAAATAAAGTGATAAGTAACAGCCAGCATGGATTTGACCAGAACAAATCATGTCAAACCAACCTAATAGCTTTCTTTGACAGGGTAACAAGCTTTGTGGATAATGGGGAAGTGGTAGATGTCGTATATCTTGACTTTAGTAAGGCTTTTGTTACTGTGTCACATGAACTTCTCATAAAGAAACTGTGGAAATACAATCTTAATGGAGCTACTATAAGGTGGCTCCCTAACTGGTTGGAAAACCATACCTAGAGAGTAGTTATCAGTGGCTGACAGTCAAGCTGGAAGGGCAGATTGAGTGGGGTCGCGTAGGGATCAGTGCTAGGTCTGGTTCTGTTCAATATCTTCATTAATGATTTAGATAATGATACAGAGAGTACACATACATTTTGTGGATGATATCAAATTGGGAGGGGTTGCAAGTGCTTTGGAGGATAGGATTAAAATTCAAAATGATCAGGACAAATTGGAGAAATGGTCTGAATTAAATAGGATCAAATTCAATTAGGACAAGTGCAAATACTACACTTAGGAACAGTTACACACATACACAATGGGAAATGACTGCCTAGGAAGGAGCACTGTGGAAAGGGATCTGGGGGTCATAGTAGATCACAAGCCAAATATGAGTCAACAGTGTAACACTGTTTCAAAAAAAAACCAACCCAAGTATAATTCTGGGATGTATTAGCAGGAATGTTGTAAGCTAGACACAAGAAGTAGTTCTGCTCTACTCCACACTGATTAGGCCTCAACTGGAGTATTGTGTCCAGTTTTGGGTGCCACATTTCAGGAAAGATGTGGACGAACTGGAGAAAGTCCAGAGAAGGGCAACAAAAATGATTACAGGTTTAGAAAACATGACCTATGAGGGAAGATTGAAGAAATTGGGTTTGTTTAGTCTGCAGAGGAGGAGAGAGAAAAATTGTTGTTCTTAACCTCTCAGGATAGGACAAGAAGCAATGGACTAAAACTGCAGCAAGGCCAGGTTAGGTTGGCCATCAGGAAAAACTCTCTAACTGTCAGGGTAGTTGATCACTGGAATAGATTGCCTAGGGAGGTTGTGGAATCTCCATCACTGGAGATTTTTAAGAGTAGTGTCAGGGATGATATAGATAATACTTAGTCCTGCCTTGAGTAAAGGGGATTGGACTAGAAGACCTCTTGAGGTCCCTTCCAGTTGTACGATTCTATGATTCTTCTATTGGCCAGGGAGGGGCGCTATTGGGGAAAATGAACTGCTTCTACTCCTACAGTAGCAGCCCGGAGGAGTGGGCCTTCTAGTCAGTAGCATCTCAAGGATGTCCATGGGCTATCCAGGCACCATTAGGTTAGTTTTATTAAACATATCTGCTATTGTGGATAGATGGAAGGGAATCATCAGCCCAGATCCCTAATAGCTGAATATCAAATGAAAATATTTGTATATTTTGAATGAAGATTTGTCCTATCTAAGAAATGCATCTTTCTGTTAATCTATCGCTAGGAGACAATACCCCAGTCTCATGTCACCTTCTCCACAAACCCATTTCAGAGGTGAATACATGGAGACTATAATGAGGAAGACAGATGACCTTGGCTCACATCTTGAGAGGGAGAAGTGGGCCTGACATTCATCCCCAGGGAGACACAAGCCCTTTCACCCAAAAAAAACCAATGGAGAAAATATTTCTCAGATAAGCAGCAGGGCAAAGAGCATAGGGCTTAGTGGGGACTCTTTATCTCTTCTAACGAATTATTGAGGTACAAACTGCAATAGATTCTGAGAGAACAAAGAAGTGAGATAAACCTGTTTGATCAGCTCTAACACAACTGCATTGCCTGTAAAAATAGGTATATAAGCACCAGAAGGCACTAATAAGAGGTATGATTGCCACAAAACTACAGTGAGAAAGAGTAACTGTAACGTTTTGCTACAAAATGCAGACAAAACTGGTAAAACCTAGCATCTCCTGTCTTGATCATATCAACAGATGTCAGATTTCATTAGTCAGGAAATAGAAAGCCCTGAACAATTGAAGAGGGGTTGAAATATCAATGATCTACATTATTACCTGCCTTACACTGTTTGATTGCTGCAGCATTTCCTGTACATGCAGCAACATGCAGCTGGGTGAGTCAACCTTCAGTATATTAAGGATGTGACACGTTTTTTGAGTGTTAAACGAAATGGCATCAAAGGAGACACTGCAGGCAGAATTTCAAATTGCGAAAGGATTTAGAAATAGTAAGTGTCACAAACTACATCAGTCCATTGTAAAAGGGACCCAACCACTGAATCCTATGGACTGCTAAGCTCCTTAGGTCTGGGTAGTGACTGATTACTGTTCCTAGCTCTGGGTCACTCAAGTGCACTCCCCAGGTATTGACCCCATGTCCAATACTCCTCTTGGCATTGTCCACTCACATAGACCCCAGAAGCAGTGCCTTGGCACTCCTAAGCCCTCCAGTTGCTTAAACTAATCCCCTGCTGAGTCCACTTGGTTTCCCCCATTAGCCCCATCTCACCCCTTCATTTGATTCTGAAGTCTAGGTTCAGGCTATGTGTCGATTTCCTTGTCTTCTCAGCAGCAATAGGGACTTGCTGTGGGCAGTCATTGATCTAGCACACAGACCCCCAGCTCATAAAGACATCTGCTGATTTTTACTGTTTATCTAGCAGACACCAAAATCCATTTTACTTAAGGAGTCTGATCTTATGTTGCAGTTTTTAAAAAAGCAAAACCAAAAAGCTCTTTATTTTTCAACCATGCTGTAGAAGTGATCATATTTCATTTATATAATAGCAAGATAAAATGTAACAAAAGCATAATCTAAAAGGTGATTTCCCTTTAATAGTTGTAACACTTAAAATATACATAGAAACATTATTTCCACCACTTATGATTATCAGCATTTCTTTAATCCCAGAATCCTTGAAATAACTTTGCTTTTGCTCACGTTGTAAAATGTATAAGTCCCATTTTTCTTACTTTTCCACACAGTTACAATACCTGGTGAAACTATTGGGTGATCATAAAATCCTATTCATGTTTTTATGCTTCCTCTATAGAATTAAAAAAAAAAATCGCCTTTCTGTTTAGTGTGAGTTACTTGTGTTCTGCAAAGGGAGGGGAATTTGGTCCAGGACCCAATCCTTCAAAGTGGTGAGAGTATCTACTACAAGGCATTCAGTCGCATAGGATTGTGCTCACAGCTATTTAAAGATAGGTTTGTAGATAGGATATGTAGGAGCCAATTTGAGAAAGGGGAGAGGTTATATAAAAAAGGAAATTACCCCTGACAGTATCATTCTTTGCATTTATATACATAGTTTTCATCTAAGGTCTCAAAATGCTATACAAACACTTAATTGAGCAGCACATTGGCCCTGTAAGAGAAGTGTCACCATTGTGAAACCCTTTTACAGATGAGGAAATTCGGACACAACTTTGGGTGGTCATCCCAAATGGGCACCTTAACCAAATATAAACAAATCCTGGTTACAAAAATATCCCTCCTCCAATCATGTGATAAACAAACACATAACACACAGACCAAACTATAACAAAGACAGAAATAATCATTGCTCCATGTTCTTGGGCAATTTCTTCTTTATTCTCCTTCAAATCGTACTTTTAAAAGTTCTCTTTTTTTCCCAGCCCTTTTAGCTTCTAGACGCCTGGGATATATACTCGCTACCGTTAAATTTCAAAGTAAAGTTTAAGGTGTGGATGTTGACTTAAAAAGGCCCAAGTGGTGCCTACCTGAGAAGTACTGCCATAGTTGCTATGAGCTAGAACCCCAATTTCTTATAACAGTGGAACTGCTGGCAGACTGTTCTTTTAGCATATCTTGTCTTTGGAATTTACTCCCACCTTGGTCCAACATAACCTGAATTTTCTGACAGTCAGGGTACTGTGCACAGCTTTTCTATTTGTTTAAGCTTTTGGCAAGGTTTGAGTTCAAATATCTGGGTGGAATTATTCTTAAGAGAGAAAGATGGCCTTTGGGATGGAGCAAGAATCATGCTTACTTGTATGTTTATAAATCACATAGGACATTGAGCGCTAGTGAAAAATTATAATAGTAATATTCATCTGCAGTTCTACTGGCAGCTTCTCTCATGCCTAATCCTTTAAATGTTAGCATTTTATCCACCAGCGTTAGACTGTAAACTTGCAGGATAGAGGACTTGTGTGACTCAGTGTTTGTAAAATTGCTTGTAGACAGGCAGTACAGCACTATATTAGTAACAAATTATGGACCAAATCCTAAGGTTCCTACTCAGTTTTTTTTTCAGGCAAACGCCCATTGGCCCAAAAATTTTGAAAGTGACTATTTGAAAATTATTCAGCTAGTCAGTGGCAGACTTGGGAACTGAATCCATGAGTCCTAGTTCTTTGGGCCATGTTCTAAACATTAGATCCCACTAGTTTCTGTAGTCCTCAGTTTCACTTTTTTTCAAGATGTGTATCTGAACACGTTTTTCTTATATCCAACTTCTCCACCTTTTCTTCTGCTTAATTGGGCAGCTTACTTAAGGCTTTATTTGTGACCTCTTCCTTCAGACATTAAGATGTCACAAATTCACCATCCTGAATTCAATGATGGAATAAGTGGGAGATTAAATAAATTGGAAAAGAGAAAATGGTAATTGCAACTCCAGTCCCCATACTGCAGCACTATATGTTTGGTTTTAAAATCTTAAACAAAAGAACCTCTTTAATTTAATTACAACTTTTGTTCAACACGATGTTTAGCCCTTTATAAATTCTGATTTATCACCTAATAATTGATCAGAAAGAGTCTCTCAAAAATATATCCAACCCAGAAAAGAATCTTTTCCTCATTGGTTCTGTTACTATTAAGAGACAGATCATTTCTTTCTGTTGGAGAAACCTCATCCCCCACACTTACTGTTGTTAAAATCATGACAAAAGAACATCCATATTTTTTTAAATAGTCCCTTCTAAAGCAGTATCTTTCAGGAACCGTTAGAACAAAATTTACTTTGAAAAACAGCTATATTTAATACTAAAATGCACTATGTAGAGAATACCTATTTGCACAAAAAAGATCTTTTTTTGTTTGTTATCACTGCTGTTATGTATAATTAACTCTTCCTACATGCAAAGCTATGGGACCAGCTACTGGGGCAAGCATAGTGATTCTCCAAAGTCAGGCATTTAGAAGGCTCAATCTTTGCTGTACTATGAACCCTTCTTTTTTCTGCATTGTGGAGTTTATCGTAGACATGATTCCTGTGAAAGTGACTGGAAAATGCTTAGAGGTTACAAATAAAATTGGGGTTGGGGGGAGGAGGGTTTGTTTTTGTTTTTGGGTTTTTTTAGTGACTCGGTGTGTCAGTGAGAGTTTTTTAATGTGTCAGTGGGAGTTTGCTCAGTAAGGGCTTCAGGATACGGTCTGTGGAAAGTGCCACAAATGCTCAGTCAGAACCTCAGGGCTGTTATATCTGAAAGATGGGATCTCTAGTGGGAAATGTATCCGATCCCCAGCAAGCACTCTCTCAAAGGAAAGCACTCCAATTATTAATCACCAACACCACTTGAGCAATGAACAAGTGCATGTACTTTGGAGGTCTCCCATCCAGATACTATGATAGTTTGTCTCACAATCTAGCCATTTATCTGCCCTAGAGTAAGGGTGGTACATTTTTACACTAGCCCAGGATCAGCTGCAGAAGGGAGACTGATTTTAAGTCACAGTCCCTTCTCAGTTCCTCAGATGTTCTGCGAAGCAATAAACTGAGCAGGGTCTATATCTGGCACACCATATATTTCCAGCACATCAGTGGGGGAGGGCACAGCCAAGGCTTCATCCTTTCCTCACCCTGCTCCCCACTTGCACAAGGGAAGGGAGTAAAAGCTCTGTGAAGTTGCTTCCATGCACACACCTCTACCCATGATGTGGGTAGTTGGCATAGGGAAATAAAGGGGCACCTTGTATTTTCACACTAGCTGGGCCATAGTTTGGCTCCAGGAGCTTTACAAACTTCAGTTTCATAACAGGAGTATGTGATGTAAGAATTATATTAATTTCCTTACAAGCTAATGAATTTCCATGCAAGTTTGAAGCTGCAGAGGTGAAGAACTACCTAAGCAACCAACAACAGAAAAGAATCCTGAGCTGGGGAGTTAAAGCAAGGAACATCTGGGAATGATGAACTTTTCCCACACACCCTCTGGGGCAAAAGAAAAGCAAACAGAAAATTAAAAACAAGTCTGGTAGTGGGAAGAATGTGCAAGAAGGAGATGATGTACCTGTCATCCCTCTAATACTTTGATTATATTGTCATATGAACAGTAAATGGGGACTCTACACAATCTCCATTCTGTTAAGACAGACATACCATGATGGTTCCTGAAGGGCTTTTCTTCTCAACTGAACCAGAATTGAAACTCACAACATTCCATGTGGAGGAATTTTAATAACAAATGAGATTGGTTTTGTTTCTAGCAAGAATGTGATCGAAGAGGATGAAGAGAGGGGAATCAAAGACATTGTACTTGATATGAGGAAGGGATTGTAGGTCTGGGAGTAGTAGTGGTCTATATGAGTAGACCATTTTTTCTCTCTTACAAATGGGCTCTGATCTGCAATAGAATCTGAGAATGACTATTTTGTAGTATATAAGAAAGACTATAATCAATGTCCTGTATCCTTTTTCACATTTTGCAGAACACTGGAGAAATGTAGAAGAGAGATTTCCTAACCCAGATGTCCAAGAAGAAGATACATAAGTTCGACTTGGAAAGATTTTAATGTGCTATGTTCTTAATGAGTGAGCATGGTAGGGGTTAGCATAACTGAGGAAAGTGCCCAGAAAAGAGTGTAGCATAAAAGGTGTGGGAGTGATGAATGGTTTGAGAAGTCGTTGAGTATAGAAAATCTGATTTAAAAACAGATGGTGAACTTCATTCTCATCAGGGGATTTTGCAATGGCTATACTGCTTTGTCATGAGTTTACTTAGACTACAAGCCATTATTTTCAAACTCTCAGTGCACTTTGTGTGCATCAGAATTTGATGAGAAGATAAAACCAAAGTGAAAATGAATATTGAAAGATCCTTTTCTTAATGCATTTTCTCTTTTTCTTCTCCAAAGAAGCCTGTCAGGAAGAGAGAGATGGGCAGAGAAGAAATGTCAAGAATCACTAATATGGAGATATACTGTCCCAATCAGAGTTTTCCGCTAGCTATAGCTCAAGAAAAACATTGTTTTCTATTATGTTTGTGTGTCTGAATGCATCACATGGTATTTGGGTTAAATATAATTCTTCAGTAAAAAGGCAACAAATGATACAAATGCCAAACTAACCTCTTAACAGACATTGAAATTAGAACTATCTGTCATAACTCAGATATTCTACTTTTAGCCAACTTGCTAATGATTATTCTAATGATTAGTTTTTTCATCTCCAAACTGGGAATAACCATTCTAGGCTAAGACTGCTTCTTTCACTTGCATACCCCAGAGTGTTCTCGTGCATAGAAGAAGAAAGGAAAAGAGACTTAATTCATTTCAAAGTACACACTCTATCAGGGAATTGTGTATTTAATCAAACACCATAGTCTGGGTGTAAGCAACACCCTGCTTTAGAATATATACTTGAAGAAAAGCAAACGTGATTGTAATTTTTTTTTTAATCCTATAGGATACTTTTTCTTATTTGTTGCTGGAATGTCTAACCTATATGACATATCAAGTTGAATAATTTATATAACAAAACAATAACAACGAGGTCAGAGGAAGGGTAAGATTTTTACAATCATTCATTAACATGATATTGTGTGAGATGTAATTCTGAATGTTAGACAGGTTTATTTTACTTATGTTTCATCCAAGGAACGAAGCACAAAGGAATAAGAAAGGAACTTAGATTATCTAAATAGTGAAAGTTTGAATGAAGATTGAGAACACAAATTAACTTTAACTTTTTAGAGAGCGTTCTGTCCCTTTCCATAGAAAATCCCAAGGATCTTGGGGGAGGAACACCCTGGCAACATTTTCTACCTAATAATTTCATTAGGGAGGGAATGGATAGCCCTCACAGAGCTGTGGGAATCTCAGGGGATCTATCAAAGGCAAAAGGTCATCTGTGTAGAGGCCTCTCCATCAGTCTCGTGCCCTCTATTCCTCCTATAAATCATTGGTAGCATGTTGCCAGGTTTTTTTCCCAACCCCATCTCCAAAGACAAGTTCCTTAATAGGGAGCAGGAATTACAGTCACAGTTAGTGCAGCCTCAAGGTGCATTACGTTTTGGGAGGATTTACAACTGATATCTCAGGTGCAAGGTGCATTTCCTCTAGTTCTATCTCTGGCCTATCCCCACCACACACAAGAGGAAAGGGAACAGTGATGCAGAGATGGCTGACCCTTCCCATTGTGCCAGGAGAGGGATCTCAGCTTGTGCATGTCCTGAGTGAACATGGCAATCTTCAGTCATTAGGAGCTGATCATTGAAATGTTCACATTACGTAACACTAGAGTTTGGTAGCTGGGAGATTGTTATCAGCTGGTCACCATGATTCTGGTACATGATTCTGTATTATCAGAACTACAGCATCTGCAATCCAAAATATATGGATCAGTCACTGCTCACATGGTTTATTTAGTGGATGCTATTAAGTCTGAATGGTTTATATTACATATATATATACACAGAATTATCATGTTCACCTTCACAGCGCTTAAAAATGAAATATATGTGCGCATAATGTTTTTAAGTGCTATGAAGGTGTAAAATACAGCAAAAACAAACGTTTCATTTATTATAAAAGTGTGTTTACACTGAGTTTTAGTTACTTGAACTACCTTGAAAGCATTGAAAGCTTTTTCTCATGTTTGCTTTTCATTCTCCATCACTTGTAATCTCTCAGAGAAGCTGGAACATAGCATTTTATTCCCTACCACTTTTGTCCTTTTCCATTTTTCAAAAATTGATTTTTTTCCCATCCTCCTCCCCTCTGTTTCTCATGGAACACAGCCTACCTTGACAGAGTATTTACTGTCTTGCTTTGTAAAAGCATAATCAGTTATGGCAGCAATGATGCCAATGAAGTTCTGGAAACAGGGTTTGTTAAATAACTAGAGCTCACTTTGCTGCCAACTAGAAACCTACTTTTTTCACAGTAAAACAAAATTACTGCCATTCCATATGTTGATATTGGCTACGGCTTAAGTTTAGGTGCTGAGGGTTAAATTGGTCTTGGATGCAGAACAGATTTTAGTTAAAAATATATAGAGAATATGCTAAGTAGGACTGAAACTCTTCTTTTTCAGGAGATGGGCTCAGAGACTAAAATATCTGATACCCAATCTTTTGTTAGCCATCCTGGTTTATAAAGGAGACAAATTAGAAAGATGTGTGGAAATTAACAATTACTGAGTGAGTTAGTAACATCATCTTAAAACACTGGGTTGAATGAATACTGCATTCCAGTGTTTGTGAATATTAATTTGATTTTTTCCAGACTGTGGTTTTGTTTTAATGCCCAGTTTTATTCTGTAGCTCAACAGTCACATGTGTTTGTTCATACTAATGTTTGGGGAACAATTGTTCCTCACACTAGTACCTGTATTCTCTGCAAACTAGGGTGATGTGTGTGATCAAGAGCCTAAGGGCCAGATTCTAATTGGATCTTACAAGAGGGCTTAAGGGTGACACTCTGACAGGATCTTGGCCAGGCCCAGGGCAAAGTGGTGAAGGAAGAGACACAAAGAGCAATTCACAACTGCTCCCTCTGTGTGTTCCCAGGGAATCAGGCAGAGCCCTGACATCTTTTGGTGGTGCAGGGAGAACAGGACAGTAACAAAATAAAATGTATAAATGTAGATTTTTTTTAAATTATAAAATGTATTCACAGTCTGTATTTTAAAGTATATATTAAACTAAAAGTCTCTTCCCCATTTACTTATTAGAGTATTAACATATTGGATGTCAAATTTGGGGCCTCTTCACCTATTGTATCTGGCATATTTCAAGTCCTCTTTTCACCACAGGCATGGGGAGATGCCACCATATCCTATTTTCTCTCCCCACCTTCCACATACTGCTATATTTTTCAGTGCTTCTATGGCAAACCCATTTATGTAAAGCCAGTTTATCTTAAGGGATGCATGTCCCTCTTTTTACTCTGATAAAATAGGGTTTTATCTTCATCATCTTTTGCATTTATAATAGCAGTGTGCAGCACTCTATTCTATTTCCAGTGTTTTTCAAATATTAATTACAACTATAAAAAACTCACTGGAATTCAGAAACTGAAATATGTTATAATTAATCCCATTTTACAGGTAGGCAACCTGAGGCAAAGAGATAAGAGACTTGTCCAAGGTTGAAGAGGTCAGATTCAGAAACAGAAGGGGAAAATAATTGTCTCCAAATATTCCTATTCTAGTCACTAGACTGCTGCCTCTGAAAGTTATTTTGAAGAGAAATCCTTTGAAGAGAAGTCTGAGTAACAAGGCTTGGCATAGGAGAAGTCTGGGGATGACTGGTATGGAAAAAATCTTTCCCACAGGTCACTATGTGGAAGCAGAATAGCTCTGTTAGCCCTAGATTGTCATGTACTCCGTATAGTTAATTCCTTGCCTATGCAGGTGTTTGTGTCCCATGGAGGCAATCCTCAAATCGGTCCTTATGTACACACAGTGGAATGGTGGAAAGCTTGATATTTACCCCCTTTCTGATTATTTCAAACCATTGTTCACATGTCTTCATTTGTACGAGATGTAAAAGAAAAAATCTGATATCTTCCCCCACCCATTCCCCACATACTTTAAGAAGACTGATGTGCAATTGGCTAAGACACTGCTAAAACCTTTTGTACTTAAGAACAGGGGCAGGGAAATTCTCTTGCACACTGTGGAAGTAAAATAATTGTACAGTTGGTTATAAACATTCAGGTCACAAACACGAAGGCAAGAAAGGCAGGCTAATGACGGTGACATATAATAAAATGAATACCTGATGCTGGTGACATCCTTAATTGTACTGGAGGGAAGTTGCTGTAATAGATATAAATAAAAAAAGTAATGGGGATCACTTTGAGTGAGGCTCTGAATTGAAGCATCTCTAAATTATAAACCCATAGACATAAGCATTGAGGGCAACTTTGCCTTTCCACTCAAAACAGTGTGTCTTGCTTGTTTCCTAGGAAACCATCAAGATCAGGAATGCAAAGTCTTCAGAATAATTCATAGTTATTGAAGTTATGGTACATTAATAAACACAAACGGATAGTATTTTATATAAAGACAGAGGTGACTCTGCTGACAAGTAATTCAGGAGATCTCCCTTGCTAAAAGTGGACCTGATAATCCACCTATTGTGTGAAAACAAATGGGTTTAGAAAGGGATTGGAATATACACTCTAACACACTTTATAATTTTTGGATGATCTATTGTGTTCCTCATTGTAGTGGTCTTGGAATCATCAGAATGGATTGTTCTACACTACTTCAGCATTCATCTGTTTTCATAGTCCCTTAGGATCAACTCAAGATTTCACAGCAATGATGATAACATTGATGTCCATTGTCCAGGTTTACTAACTCAATCCAGATAGCTGGCCACCCTTCTCCTTGCCTTTTGGGATAGGACCAGAGGTGGGATGTATGGAAGTGTAAAGGATCTCTGGTAGTGGGCGGCACCAGTGGCTCTCCCTTGCTGACAATCTCCAAGGGAGGCTACACCTCCCGGCACCTGCGCCCTGCGGGAAGTCCAAAATAAAGTGGCTGTCTCTGGCCCTTAGCAGGGTGAGTCTTGGGTTCTGGTCCCACCCCTTAGGGATAGTAGTCTCTAGCCCTTTCATAGGGCGAGCATGCAGTTCAGGGCCCTGACCCTGAGGCAGGGCAGGCCTGCAAATGGGAACAGTCTCCAGCTCTCACAGGGCAAGCAAATTGTCTAAGGCCCAGCCCTCAGTAGGACGGGCAGGCAGCGTGAAACAGCCTTCAGCCCTCAGCAGGGCGAGGCAATGGTCTCAGGCCTAGCCCCAGAAGGGCAGGCTGGCAATGGGAAAAGCAGTCTTTAGGCCCCAGAGGGGCGCGGAAATAGTCTCTGGCCTAGCCCTCCGGCAGAGTAGGCTGGCAATGAGGGAAAACTGTCTCTAGCTCCCAGAGGGGTGAGGAAATGGTCCAAAGCCCTGGCCCTTAGGCAGGGCGGGGCAGGCAGAAGGGAAGCAGTCTCTAGCCCTCAGCAGGGCGAGTAGCTAGTTCCACACCTGGCCCTACGGCAGGGCATGGCAGGCATCAGGGAACAGGCTTTGTCCCTGAGCGGGTGATCACCCCTAGGTTGGGGTAGGAAGCGGGGAGGGGGACACAGGCCCACCCGTCTCCACTGTGTCCCAGCCCAGGGCCCTGTCTCTGAAGGGGTGTCCTGTCACTGGGTCAGTGGGGCTCCAGCCAAAACACATTGCCTTAGAGCAAGCTCAAGCTCAGATGGATTGTAGTTGGCTCCCCTGGACTACTTCCTCCCACCCTCTTCCTAGAGTACTTGGTCTCCTGAGCTGTGCCCCAGTTCCTCAAGGTACTCTGCCCGAGGGAAGCTGCAGAAGCCTCAGCCTCGTTGCTTGACGGCAGATCTGGGAACTGTTCGGAGTTGTTTGCAGAGGGCAGCTCCTCTAGGTCACAGGGCCCAGATATCCCCTCCGACTCATAGGGGGTTGCATCTCAGGTAGCTCCTCCAGGTCTTCAGGGCACCAGGCAGTGGGCAGCTCCAGCAGCCTGTCCTCTGGGTCGCAAGATCTGGGGGTCTCCTCCAGCTCGCCAGCTTCAGGCAGCTCCTCCGGGTCCTCAGGGCCCCACGCCGTGGGTAGCTCTGGCAGGCTCTCCTTCATAGAGCAGTTGGGTGCGGCCTTAGGCTCAGGCACCAAGGGAGAGGTATCCTTCTCCCTCAGCCACTGGTGCTTGATTGAGCAGGCAAGGCCTGGCTTTTATTCTCCTTGTGCTGCCTACCTGCTTCTGGTCAGATGGTGTACTCCCGGGTTCCAACCCCCAGAGGGGGTTTGGCTCTCCTTTGGCATCAATCTCAGAGGGAGGCCACACCTCCTGGTTACAATACAAGCCACCAATGATGCTAAGGAATGCATTACCCACTTGTAGTGCAGGACCTATTTTACTGGTCTGTTCTGATAGTGCAGTGGAACCTGATTGGTTATGCTTGGCTTATAGAGTGTTTGGATGTGGGGAGGGAGGGTGACACAACACAGGGTCTAGGGTTGCAACACAACCCTAGACTAGAATGTAGTTAAGCTAACATGATGGGGACGAAGTGTAAGAAATGGCAGAATTGTGAGGAGTTACACTTTTGGGTGTCTCAGTAGCAGCACTGTATTTTAGCATTTAAGTTTGGCTGGGCCATGCCACATGATCCATGGCTTTGTGACATCTGGACTAAAATATCACAATATCCTCTCAATAAAGCTACATCTTAAGACCACTCAGACTGTAGCTAGTGACAAATGGAGCAGCCTATTGTTAAAAGGTGTTTTATACAGAGCACATTATATTTGGCTTCCAGTTAATTAATGCTGATATTAACCTATTAGTTCTTAAATGGGTTAGATCCAGTTACCTTAGAGATTGCCTCTTTCCCCTCGTACTTGTGAAATGCTAGAGCTAAACATTCTGGAAAACTGCTAAAGACTTTAAAAGAAATAAGACCAATAGGGTTTGAATGACGTTTAGTAGAATTCTATAGAAATTATATAAAGCTATAAAATTTAAGGGAAATGTTATCCTTTCTATTATTTTAACCACCCTAAAGAATTCTGTAGCAGGGATAAAATTTTTTGTTAAATTCTATAGGATTTTTCCTAGGAGAACTGCCCACAGGTTTAGCTATGAAAAGGGCAGGAGTTAGGGTATTCCTGATACAGGTTTTTGCTTCCCTTGTCAGCAAGTTGTCGATGTTCAGATCAAGCTCCATTTGTTCTACCTTACTTCACTTGTGGGGAGAAAAGGAATGAATAGGCTGGTATCGGGTTGGGATAATTCTGGTTTAAAGGAATCTGGGGAGACCTTTGAAGGACATTTACTTGGTTATTTGTCCTAATGGTTGTTTAGTTTTTATGAAGCATACCTGTCCCCAGAACACTGGATGCCTTTTTTAATAAGATGTAGTAATGAAGGAAACAAAAATAAAACAACTGTTTTCAGCTGTAGCAGGAGTATGTGAATGCCAATCCAACATAGAATGTATTAGGACTATTGAAAATTTGTGTTAATAAAAACATAACATGTAAATATAACAACCTCCGCACTTCAACCCAGTTCCTTAAGATATTTGCTTGTTGCAAAATTACATGACCTGTACTCGGTTAACCAAGGATAACTTTATTAGTTCAATAATTCTTTCTCCAACTACTGTACATTTAAAACCTTTGGTTTCTCTGCCTTTTTGAATCTATAAAATCATCGCTGGAATGATAGACAGCAGGACCACAGATCAACAGGGAAAATGGAAGAAAATGCAGCTGTCTGGTCACAGTAAAGAAAAAGAGCCTGCAGAACAATCTGGAGAGCACCTTAGTTTTAAACAAGAAAGGCATTGATTAGAGAGAGACAAATTCTGAAAGAGAAGCCTAGAGTTACTGGGCCTCAGTCAAAACAGCTACCAGTCAAACAAGGAAACAAAGAAAACTACAGCTGGGAACTTGTGGGACTAAAGATAATAAGAACAGCAGGAGAAGAGAAAAGAAAAACATAAAGAGAAAAAAATTAAAAAGGAGAGACATGAAAGGGAATGAAAAACCAATAGATGATGCCAGAATATTTGACAGTGAGGGGCAGGATCTGAAGAAAGTTCTGAAAGGTTATGCTGAACTCCCCTATGGGGCTAGGTTTGCTACAGTCAGATATTAACCAAGAGGGATGTCTGTACAACTCCAAATCCAACATAGGAAAAAATAGAATAAAACTGGAAGCCAATGCACTGGGTTGTATGTGTATATTCTGAAATATGTTAGTCCTGCAATGGAGATGGTATAGTTAAATCTAAGATAAAATGTGATCAATAATACATCTCTTTACCTTCTGTCTCTCTTTCTTTTGACTAAGGTATTGTGCTATAGCTGGAGTTCGGAGGGTGGGGGGGAGATAATGATTAGTGCATGAGTGCTTCATTTGTTTCTCATTTTAAAAAAATCCTTTGAAGGAATTATAGGGCAAGATGATGGTTCAGGTTTTTAAATCAAAACTATTCTAATGAAAGTAACATTCTTATAGCTTCTTTCAGCCCAAAGCACATTACATATTGTATTTACAGAAATCATTTTAACCTCCACTGAAATGCTAGAAATGTTTAATAAATATTACACAACAATACCCTAATTTTACACACAATCCTCACACCACCTGTCATATTTAAGTCAATAGGGCTACTCCATGTGAATATGAGTTTGCAGGATGGAGCTGCAGTTTAGAAGAGAAACTGAAAAAATATGGTACTCACTAGGAACTCTAAGCCGATTTTTTTCAGGTAGACATTATCCAGACTGGAATTACACCAGAGCACCAGAGTAAATATTCATATTGTGGTGGAAAGTTCCATGGGACTTTGGAATCTTAATGATTAAGACACCAATTGTACTACATATTCCAAAAAATTCAACTCCAAAACTTCAACAGTTCAGTCATACCTCACTACACAGGAATATTGGCTCAAGACTAGAAAGAAGAAGTGCTACCTGATGAATTGCCACCATCACTTCCTACAGCTTCTAATTTTTTTCTTGGTATAGATTTAATAAGAACACAGCCTGAGATGCAATATCATGTATCTACCCCTTAATTTAGTGGGAGTTGGGGGGCAGAAAACACATATGAACAAGGCACAGTAAGTGAAAATGAATTGTTTGTACTTAGAAATCAAAATGTTCCTATATATCTCTTTTGACCAGTCTCCTGGTGTATGAATGAAATGGGAATCTTCAACTTTGTGCTTTGCATCTTGATTAATTTGAAAATATAGTTAATTTCTTTTCAGTAGATTACCATGTCGGTTTTCTCTGAGGATTTTTTTTGGCAATGTAGAACAGAGGGTTGCAGTGGATGATGTGAGAGTCCTAGTTCAGGTGAGTTTGGTGGGATTTCATTCTTTGGACAGAGGTCCTAGCTATGTTTTCCTATCAAATATTTCCTAAATATGGCAGATGTTTAGAATAAATTGAAATGTACTAAACATGAGCTACGCAGCAGAAATTTGAAACCAAGGGCAAAGTTATAAAATCCTACAGCACTGAAGTTTGAGTGCAGTGAAGACAAGGACTTACCTACAGCTGGAGTACTTAATAAATGTGGTGGAAAAATAAAGAAAGTAAGCAGCTAATGTCAAGGACCATATAGTCAATTTGATATCTTACAAGAGAACAGACCAAGTGGAAGCAAGAAAGAGTGGTCAGACCCCTGCCCAAACTCCATAAGCAGCCTCTAGTAAGGAGCTCTAGACACACAAC
Source organism: Emydura macquarii macquarii (assembly GCF_026122565.2). Taxonomy (NCBI): domain Eukaryota; kingdom Metazoa; phylum Chordata; order Testudines; family Chelidae; genus Emydura; species Emydura macquarii. The sequence goes on along the minus strand of NW_027132013.1, from coordinate 31,648,526 downwards.
TGACTTCAGGAGCATCAAGTTTGAGCAGCACCCAGGGCCAGCCATGTGGACTGGGGTTACCAGTGCAGATCTCTATGAAATGGAGCCAAAACCCAAGAGCAACAGCAATTTCCACAGCAACAGCTGGGAGTAACAGTAGAATGATGGTGTGAGGTCTGGTTAGTGCTCCCTGTTATGCAGGGTTCCTTAAACCAGCGGTTCTCAAAGTGGGGGGTGCGCCCCCGGATTGAAGGGGGCACCCTGGGCGGAGTTTGGGGGGACGTGTTGGGTGAGGAGCTGGACTGGCTCTATCCCCAGCTCCGCCCACTGCTGCCAGCCCCATTCGTCTGCCACTACTCCCCTGCAGCTGCCGCCGCCTTTGCTCCTTGCTCCCCTGACTGCTGCCCTGTTTTTTTTTCTGAAAGTGGGGGTGGGGGATTGAGGGCAGGGGCTCGTAATTGTTATACAAAAGTCCACAGGGAGCTCCATTTAAAAAATTTGAGAACCACTGCCTTAAACCCAAAGCTCTCAGTAACTTTACTGTCTGTGAGGCAGTATCAGGAAATAAACCAAGGGAGATGCAGCACCTCTGTCTGCTCTGTGGTTGGCATAAAACACACAGTCACATGCTTTCACTTAAAGCTTTCACTTTTAGTCTCCAGCACTCTCACAAGAATGCCTTTACTCAAAGTCTCTGCCTTATTAGTCTCAAGCACCTACAAACACAATAGGTTATAGAGCACCCCAAACTAACAGTTACTCCACAAGTCTGGAGCAGTTTTGGGTGATTCAGCAACAGATTTCCGGTGGCCAGCCTTCCTGACTGCTGCTGAGATCTTTCCAATGTGTCCACAAGCCAATCCACTTGACCCAGACCCACAATTCGCCTCTTATACACAAAAAGTTAGAGACATATAAATAAAAAATGTTATGTAGCTGACCAAGCAAAATCAATCACTAGGTAAAAAGCTGGTGTTACAAAAACAGATCACTAAAAAGAATTGTTAAGCAAGCAATTCCGAGCCTTTAGTCTGGCAGTACATTTCCATGTAACGACAGTCCTAAAATATATCCAGACTTCCTCTTTTTCACAGACTCTAGCCCAGCATATCAGGGTGGATAGAGAATCAAACCCATTCCTTGTAATTGCTTCCCCTCCTTCCTGGCTTTACCTTATCGATGCTAAGTTTCTACAGAGACCTACTAAATGTAATAAAAAATAGTTGATAGTCCATCCAATAATCGGCAGTGGCTTGAACACCCAGCTGCTTCCTCAAAACGCCCCTCTTCACTCCCCACTAATTGTTCCTCCCCACCCCTCCCCCAATCTTTACAGCCCATAAACTCCTTATGATTTAAACTCTGGACATTATTTTCTCTCTGCTTGACTGGTTGTTTATGTTTTCCTTCATTGCCCCCCTGCTACTGGCCTCTCTCTTTCTTTCTGTCTTCCATATTCCTCTCATTCAGCAGCAAGAGACTTTGATCTTGAGGGAGAATGGAATAGACCACCTTTCTCAGTAAATTTAGGTGGTCTCCAGGGAAACGTGCTGGAGAAAGCTACCTGAATCAGAAACTCACTCTAATGGTTTTCTTGTCAGGAAGGCTATTTGCCTTAAAACTGCTGCTGTTCATGTTATCAAGTTGTTTCACTGTGCATTTTCACATAACAAAATAGCTGGATTGACTAGAACTGGATGGCTCTGCTTTCCATCTCTGGCAATTCCTCAGTTCAGATGTCAGTAGGGGTGGCAATCCCTCGATTCAAGGGTGATCTCTACCGTAGATTTACATACGGGTCCTGAGATGACTCATGAATCCAATTTTGGAACCACAGATCTGCCTGCAATAAGTACAGATTTCCTAGCGGGTCAGCTGTCTATTGGAAGAAAGTTCTTTCTTTTTCCTTCCTTCTCTCTCTTTTCAGCTTCAAGGGCAAGACACTTCTCGTCTAAGTGGATCATTGCCTGATGGAGGATATGGCGCCACAGAGGTCGGTTGTTGGCTTTCTCCTCCCAACTGATATCTATATCAGTTTTCTTAAGATATACTTTCAGTGTGTCTTTGTAGCTCTTCCTCTGACCACCACAAGAACTCTGATCATAGATGAGCTGAGAATAGACAGCTTGTTTTGGGAGGCAAAAATCTGGCATCTACACACAATGTTTATCCCAGTTTAGTTGGTGCATAAGGATCATTGTTTCAATGCTGGTGACATCGGTTGACAATCTTCCCACTTGATATGAAGGATGTTCCAGAGGCATCATTGGTGATACTTTTCCAAACTCTTACCGTGTTGTCGGCAGGTCACCCAGGTTTCATATCCATAAAGGAGTGTAGGAATGACAACTGTCTTATAGTCTTGAATCTTGGTGCCCTTCCATAGGTCACAATCTGTGAAAACACATTGAAGCAATTTCCCAAAGGAAGCACTTGTGCACTGGATCCTATGCTGACTCTCCTCACTGTGAATTTTTGCATTTTAAAAGAGTTGTCTACTGAACTAGCAGAAATGCTCGACTGTCTCCAAAGTCTGTCCCTCAACAGTAATTTGTGGTAGATGATGTGAAAGACCTGAGGCAGGCTGATAGAGCCCAGTCTCCAAGGAAGGCCACATATCTGCCCCATACTGTTCAAGAGAGTTCCGGCTGTCCAATGGAGGGAAGTTTAGTGGTTTCGGTTGCAGTTCGGGTCTGCGTCCAACCCCCACCTCTGATGGGGTGGGGTAGGCAACGAAGTCTGTAGCCCCTGGCGTGGGTGGGGCTTGCAACGGAGTCTATAGCCCCAAGCCCCAGGCAGGGTGGGGCTGGCAAGAAGTCTGTAACCCCTAGCCCAAGCGGGCAGGGCGTGCAACAGAGTAGCCCGGGCCCCTAGTCCAGCAATATCTGGCCCTGGGTTGTTTGTGTCCTCCGCAGTTGCAGGCCCGAAGGCAACAAGCACTCCAAAGGTGGCTAGGAAAGATGGGAGGGGCACTCAGGCTCACACGACTCCACTGTGTCCCTGCCCAGGGCCCTATCAGTGGCCGAGGGTTCTGCCACTGGGTTAGCAGGCTCCAGCTGCAACGCGCTGACATTGGTTTGAGTGCAAGCTTAGCCAGACCAAAGTCAGCTGCCCCTGGGCTACTTCCTCCCACTCTGAACCCAGATACCTGGAGCCAGGGGTTGTCCTCAGATTCCCCAGGATAGGTGGCTAGTGGGAGTCCCACCAGTCCCTTGCCATTGGCCAGTGGCAGGTCTGGGAACTCCTCGGCATTGTCAGTGGATAGCAGCTCCTCCAGGTCACAGGGCCCCGGTGGTTCCTCCGATCCAGAGGGCTCAGGTAGCTCTTATAGGTCGTGACTGGCTTCAGGGTAGTCATTTCCATTCCACCGTCTCCGGTAGATCTTCTCAGTTGCTAGGGCCCAGTAGCCCTTCCCAGTCACTAGGGCCTGGTAGCCATGGAAGGCCCTTGAGACTCCGGTCAGTGGACGGCTCGCGCTGCCCTGCTGTGGGGCATGGGTCAGGCTCAGGCTGCAGCTCAGGGGAAGGAGCATCCCTTTCCAACTGCAGTTTCTCCCTGACTGAGCTGCTAGGCTGGCCTTTTATATTTTCCCTTCCTGTTTTGTCCCTACTCCTCTGCTCCGGAGGTCTGAGCTCTGCAGTTCTCGGATTTGGCCAGTGGGGGTGTCACAGCCCTTCCTCACACCCAGGCTCCGAGGAAGGCCACAGCGCTGTGCTACAGGTAGGCTGATGCAAAAAAATCCAAAGTGGACTGACGGTCATTCTCAATATGCACAAGGATAGCATAATCATCAGCATACTGAAGATCAATAATAGACACCCTGAGGATTTTAGACTTGGAGCAGAGACATCAACATTTAAAAAGCCGTCCTTGCATTCTACATTGAATGCCAACTCCGGGGGGGAGATGGTCTTTAACTTTGACCAGAATGACTGTTAAATATGAATGAAGGCTATGTACAGGTCCTGATTTTGCTCCAGAGAGTTTTCCTGGATTTGGTGGGCAATGAAGATCATGTTGGATGTCCCGTGAGATGGTCAAACTGTACTGAAATTCTGGTAATATTTCCTCAGTAAGGGGAATCGATTTAAGAGAATATGGGCCAGAATTTTCTCTGCTATTGATAGCAAGACAATACCTCAATAATTTACACACTCTGCCATGTCTCCTTTCTTAAAGATCATAACAATATTGGCATTTCTCAAATCTTCCAGAATCTTCTCATTATACTAGATATGAAGAAAAAATTAATGGCGCTTCTTTACCAGTTCATCTCCAAACTTACAGACTTCAGCTGGTATGCCATCTGGTCCTGCTGCCTTGTTGTTGTTAGTTCGCATGATGGCTCATATTACTTTGAGGGTGCGGGGGGATCAGCAAGTGATTCTCTTTCATGTCATTAAGGTATGGATTCAATAGTGGCATCACAGACAGCTGACTCATGGTTCAGGAGTGTCTCAAAATGCTCCTTCCATCTGGCTTTGATGGATTTGCTGTCCTTTAGGTATGTCAACCCATTTTGGGCTCGGAGTGGTGTGAGAGCATGGAACTGTAAATCTTAAATGTCCCTTGTTGCCTCAAAAAAAACTCCTCATGTCATGTTTATCAGCATAGAGCTCAATCTCCCTGGCCTTTTCTCATCACCACCTATTTTTGATGTCACGGATTTTTCTTTGAGCTTCAGCCTTAAATTGCTTATATGACTCTTTCTTCTGTTGGTGAGGTATCATTTTGCCATATGCAATGAGCTTTTCTTTTCTGGCCGAGCAGGCCCTTAATCTCAGCATCATTCTCATCAAACCAATCTTGGTGATGGTGGGTGACATAGCCAAATAGACTTAGCACAAGCCAAGAAAATGTCAGCCTTTAAACCCCTCCAGAAATGTTCATCATCATCGTCAGCTATAGGCATGGCAGTGAACCTCTCTTGCAGAGACTGCTGTAATTTCTCCTGAGTCACTATAACTCAGAGACTTGATGTTGAATTTCTTTCATACTGATTTTGCCTGCCTTGAAGCAATCTGAAAGTTCATGATGGATCTAACAATGCGATGGTCTGTCCAACTGTCATCGGCTTCGTGAATGGCCCTTCTAAGATGGACATCCTTCCGATCATGAGTTCTGACAATAACAAAGTCAAGAAGGTGCCAATGTCTGGAGCTAGGATATTTTCTGGTGATCTTATACTTCTCACTTTGGTTATCACAAATACCATCTTTAGTTCAGTTGTAGAACTCTTGTGAGTCAACCTAAATTATATATCTTAAAGAACAACAAACACTGTTCAGTTTGAATAAGAGTATAAGTAAAGAAAAGAATGTTTAAAGCTCTTAGTCTGTAAGAATTAACTTGTATCCATGAATAGTTTACTTACACACAGGTTATGCTAAAAGACACTGTGGAAGCATGCAATTGACATTACTCAGACGAATACTGTATATTCATGTCCAAGAGGAACTGTTCCATGTCAAAGCAGAAAGAATATCAAGTGAGATATGTCCTCACTTCAGTGGTTAACAGCAATGAAAATTCTGCATTTGTCTGTCCTCTCTCCATGCTTTGCTCAGATATGCTCTAGGATTTTCCTGGCACTATGTACACACCCACTCCACTGCCTTCCTTGATCCTTTTGATTATAATGCACTCTCTGGTCTAAGGTCACTATGTTACCTTGCTACAGCTAGATTCCCTTTTGAGGGAGGGCACAACAATCCAGCCTAGGATTTACCTGTGTCTTACACATTGTGGCAAACAGCCAGCTTCCCCCTAGTGGGTCCCATGCTTTTGCCCCTTGTAGTGGGCCAGGGAGTCACCAGTCACCCCGTCTCCCCAGGGAGGTACCTTGCTGGGGTTCCTCCTGCCAGCTGGGGCCAAGGGTTTCCCCCTCTCTGCTCTTCGGGCTGCAGAGAAGCACCGTCTCCTAGCCTGGGGGAAGCTTCTCCTCCAGCTGCCACAAGGCTTCTGGCAGCTTCCTTCTCCTGTGCTTCCCGCCCCTCCCTTTAGGGAAGGCAGGATTTACGTACACCTGGACTAGCCCTTCATTGGGTCCAGGTGTCTCTACTCACCCTGCAATCATCTCTCCTCTGCCTGCAGGAAAAAGGGCTTTTGGCATTCTTGGGCTTACATACTGGCCCTGGTATGCCCTTTTGAGGCCCTCTGTCCTGATTTTATCACATATCCCCCCCTCTGCTCAACACCATGGGGTTGAGCTACTTGGGTCGGATAACTGTTGGAGTCCTCACTCCGGCTCTCAGGGTCGCTACCCGTCGGGTAGTTTCCCACGGGGAATAAGGACGCAAACCCTGGGAAGTCCCAGCCTATGAGGACTGGGTAGGGAAGTTTCGGAATGACACTGACCATTACCTTTGTGGTCCATCCCTGAATCCCAATCTGGACCGGAGTGGACGGGTACAAATTGACCGCACCATGCACACAGGTTATTCCAGTGCGTTTGGCCCAGGACAGCTGGTCCTGGCCCACCAGTTTCCCTGAGACCAGAGTGACGGCGCTCCCCGAGTCCACTAGAGCAGTGGTTGCTATGCCGTTCACTTTAACTGGCCGTGTGTATCTATGGGCAGTCTTCGCCACCCCCACTGGCTAGACTGTGCTGCAGGGTCTGGCAAACTCACCCATCCCACATTGCATGGGTTCCCCTGCATTTGGGCATTGGGCAGCTAGGTGTCCTAGCTCCCCACAGGCGTAGCACCTGTACCTTGGTCAAGACAGCCCCCTATTCATTGGGCTTCTCTTTCTCTGGGGTCCCCAAACCCCCTTGCAGGCCCAGGCCACTCTCCAGCTCCCCTTCTCCCCAGCATGGGCTTGCCTGCTGCTCCAGGAGTCCGAGCCCTTGGGCCGGGGAATAACCTCCTGTTTTGAGACCCTTCTTCCCCAGCAGTCTTTGAAAGTTCCCTGGTTGCCAACTGTCTCTCGATGAGGGCGACCAAGTCATCATATGACGTGGGGTCAGTCCGGCTAACCCCCTCCCCCCTCGTAGGTCTGGCGGCAGCCCCCTCATGAACCTGTCCAGGACGAGGGTCTCAGTAATCTGACTCACACTGTGGACTTCTGGGCACAGCCATTTCCATGCAGGGTGAATCAGGTCAAAGAGCTGGGACCTTGGCGCTTGGCCCTCCCGGTATCTCTACTCATGGAACCTCTGGGCCCTGGTGGCAGTCGTCACTCCTAGCCTTGCGAGGATCTCTGCCTTCAGCTGGGGGTAATTGGAGGCAGCCTCTTCTGTCAGGTCATAGTAGGCCTTCTGGGCCTCCCCCGACAGGAATGGGGCGAGAATGCTGGCCCACTGATCTCCCGCAAGGCTGTTCTCCCGAAGGCGAGCAGATATGCCTTCATATCATCATCTTCTGTCACTGTCAGTAGGCAGCTGCTGGCCCTTAGGGGGCACGACGCCTCATGGCCATGGGCCATGGTTTTCAGCTGGCTTACTACCTCTCGTAGGGTGGTTCGGTCCTGTACTGCCTGGCTAATCAGCAGCTGGTTTGTCTTCTGCTGTAGTCTCACTGACACTTGCTGGGCAGCTATCTGGACCCGCATAGCCTCCTGTTGGGCAGCAGTGGCTTACACCAAGGCTTTTACCAGGTCCTCCATCTTGGGAGAGAGGTGGGCTAGAACTGCCCTGGTTTAAGTCCACTGCGTGATCAAAATCCCACTTCTGACACCACGTGTGGCAAACAGCCAGCTTCCCCCTAGTGAGTCCCACGCTTCTGCCCCTTGTAGTGGGCCAGGGAGTCACCCCGTGTCCCCAGGGAGGTTCCTCCTGCCAGCTGGGGCCAAGGGTTTCCCCCTCTCTGCTCTTCGGGCTGCAGAGAAGCACCATCTCCTAGCCTGGGGGAAGCTTCTCCTCCAGCTGCCACAAGGCTTCTGGCAGCTTCCTTCTCCTGTGCTTCCCCCCCTCCCTTTAGGGAAGGCAGGGTTTACGTACACCTGGACTAGCCCTTCATTGGGTCCAGGTGTCTCTACTCACCCTGCAATCATCTCTCCTCTGCTTGCAGGAAAAAGGGATTTTGGCATTCTTGAGCTCACATACTAGCCCTGGTATGCCCTTTTGAGGCCCTCTGGCCTGACGTTATCACAACATTATTGAATAAGACTAATGATTCTAAATTAATGAATAGGTGACAGACCTACCTGCAGGTGCAGGATTGATTCAATAGCTAACATTTATTACTTGTGACAGTCATAGTTGAATCTCACCTTAGACTTGTGTGGCCTCCTTCTATGGGATTATTGCAAGATGCTTCCAGATTCTTACATGTTAGTATCATCTTGACTTTAATTTGTAAATGGAACATGATACATTTATGAATAAAACATGGTAACCTATAATAGAAGGGGACTAGATTTAATGACTCAGGAGATCCCTTCCAATCCTATGTCCCTAAAATTGGTTGTGAATTCAGTTTAAGTGAATTATCCATTTTTATTTGAAGAAATGTTCACAGATGCTTCTTTCCCCCCCAGTATTCACTCAGTTGTAGCCAACATGTTGGGACTCCCTACGAGGCATTCCCACTCATCTTATCCAGAACATCTTGTCCAGTTCTGGAAGAATACCTCATCTAGTCCTCTAGGATTCAAAAAACACCGTTTGACTCCAGCCTGTCACTCGGGTTATATTATTAGACATACAACAGTTCTTTGCTGACACAGGTGGTTTAGGTACTGGAATTAGATATCACAATTCTAATTCATGTCAAGGATACATCTTTCCTAGCTACTAACATCTATACATCTTGCATGTAAGGACCACTCGCTTTCCAGATTGCATAAGGCAAGTTTACCAGTTCAGAGTGTTCCTGCATACTTCATTTACTATAAACGTACCCACGATAGTTAGTTTTTGTCTTCCTTATTTACTATAAACATATTCACAACAGTTGAATACAGTTCACAATTGTTCAGGCTGGTTTTGTCTTAACTTGGGCCTATTCATGTCAGCTAAATTAGTCCTACCACCTGCAACTCATTATCTTTATAGCCAAACAATGTAGGGAAAATGGAGATTCCTTATTTTCCTTTTATTTAAAACTTCTTATCTATAGTGACACTTGTCATGGATTAAAGCTGTGTTTAAAAAAAAATTAATGATAAACCTAAAACTAAGCATAATTTCCCTTATTGCACAGCTAACTTGAAATTCAGATTATGTTAATCAAAAGATTCCTTAAGGTTTATGAACCTTTGAAGTGAACCTAGGCTCAGTTTTAAGTCAATATCAATCAGTTTATATTTTCACGCTGGAATTTATTTCATTGGTATCTCTCTACAATACCTGGCTACATTCTACTGTTTAAAAAGAGGGCTTTTTTGCTTTTTAGATCTTAGATTTATTTGAACCAGCAACTCATAGAGACGTGTAGAGGCTGCAAAACCAAGTGGATTGAAACAGAAGAAAATGTATGGTTGAGCCCCTGATAACTAATCCATTGTGTATCACAGAGATTTAGTGAGGACCTAGTAAATGCTGCTGCTCAAACTCTCATTTTTTTCTCCACCAGTCCTCTAAATTGTTAAGTCAAATTATTCATCATCACAATATAGGATGGTGAAAGTCCAATTTCTGGGCTGACCCTTACTTTTCTTCATCCACAGAAGGTCAAATTCTTTGCTGCTGTAAATAGGTACAGCGGCATTGACTTCAATACAATTTAATTCACATACACCAGCAGAGAATTTGGCTCCATGTGTCTTTCTGGGAAATGGAGGGTTTTAAAGCTTTTCTGTCATCTTAACTGATCATTAGTCCAGTAGGTATTTCAGACTGACCTCTGTACCATAAGCCATGATGAATATTGCTGGGCAGAGCAAATGTAAAACAAAGATTTATTATATACCTAAACTACAGGCATTTGAAACAGTACTATTCATCCATTAACATACACACACAAAAAAAAAAAAAAATAGAACCCCACAACTGAAGTGAAGAACACTTTTCTCACACCAGCTACATTGCTAAATCACAGAGTCCCTTTGAAATCATTCAGTTAAGCAACTTCTTTAAATCAAGCTGCTTGCCTCCTGTGCTCATTTCTTCCACTCTGAAGAAACTTCTCCAAACAAACATGTTTTGGGGGGTTTTCTAGTATTCAGCAGCCTCTAGTGTACTCTAGAAGCCTCTAGCTTCTGGCCTCTAGAATCATTCCTCATGAAATGGTGGAACTTTTCTTTGCTGAACATGTAAGTTCTTCTTTTTTTTGCAATATAAAGGAGAAAAAACTCCACCACCCAACAGGAACCCCACAGTATGGACCATGAAGGGAGTACCCTTTAAATCATGATATTGTCATGTCTATTTGTTTGGTTGTTTCTTATCCTCTTTCTCCATTCCTCCAGAGATCTACAGTAAACAACGAGAGCTTCAAAACCTAGCAAGATGCATAAGTGTAAAACGTAGAATTTAAATAGACTGTGAAAAAGTATTTTAAAAAGAGAATCTCTTTATTTCTGATGGGAAAAAAGGAAGAATTTTTAAATGTACTTTCAGTTTTATTAGGGATTCAATGAACCCCAGACTGGAGAAAAATTTTATTGTACTACCTACGATGTGACAGTTGTCAAAAAGTCACCTCGGCCTCCCATTAGACACTTAGGGCTGTAATCATGTCAGGTCTCATAAGACAGGGTATAGCTACACTACAAAATTATGTCGATCTAAGTTATGGGGACATATAGCCATCACAGTAATTAAATTTCTTTTGCATGTCCACATTATGCTTCTTGTGTTGGTAGTGCCCATCCTCTCTAGGAGTACTTACACCGATTTAACTGCCAGTGTGAGGCAGTGTGGATTGGCTTCTGAAAGGCAGCAACAGGTGATGTAAGCAATGCACTGTCTAGGTTGACACTGCATCAACCTAACTACATTGACCTCAGGGCTATGCCTCTTGTGGAGGTGCAGTTAAGTCAGCATAGTGGGCGAGTTACACTGGGGGAAGCGACATTTTAGTATAGAAGCTTACAGAGTTATAAGTTGCCTTACATTGACCTAACTCTGGAGTGTTGACCAGGGCCAAGAAAAGTGCAGCTTAGATGGGAAATATCCAAGAAAAACCTACGACGACTGCAGAGAGTGCTGATGATTATTTGATAAAGGGCACTTTTCTTTTTCAGTATCAAATGAAGGTCGCAGCATGATATTTAGGGGCACTGTCCTGCTAAAGTGGACATCTTTTTGACAAGATGTAAAAGTGAAGTTCTCACCACAAATGGGCCTCAGTCCATACTGGCAACAGCTAAGATTCAGCATCCAGCATAGTTTAAAGCAGTGGTTCCCAACCAGGGGCTCGGGGTCCAAAAGTGGCCAACAGGGGCTTTCAAAGTGGCTCATTGGCTCCTCCCACTGGCTGCAGAAGAGAGCCACTGCCTAAGGATCCAGGCGGAGCACATTTCCACGGGACTAAAGAAGCAGTGCAGGTTCCTTGCTGCAGCCAAGGAAAGAGGAGATAAGTGATCCTCTCCCCCTGGCTGTAGCAGGGAACATGGAAAAGCACTCGGTCTAGGTCCCTAGGCGCTGGGGTCCCTGCTGGAGCCAGAGGGAGGGGAGATCAGCACTCCCTTCCCCCAGCTCCAGTAGAGAGCAAAGTGCTCCGCCTGGGTCCTTTGGCTGCAGAAGGGAGCCACTGCCTATGGACCCAGATGGAGTGCATGGGAATACGGGACATGTGCTGTTTCTCCGCTGCAGCCAGGGGGATGGGAGATGAGCGAGGAAGCAGCCTCCTTGCTGAACGCCTTCCGTCCGGCTGCAGTGGGGGCAGGGCTCCTGGCAGAGACTGGTGGCCCTTCAAGGTTGTAGAAATAATATCTGTGGCCCTCGAGCCAAAAAGGTTGGGAATCACTGGTTTAAAGTAACTCCAGGCCTCTCTACACTACATCCTGCTGGCAAAGGCCCAATGGGGCAGCTGAAGTACAGGGGTGCTCTGACCATACTCATCTATCTGGAAGTGCCCTTGGGAAGGGCTTCAGGGGAAGTAGGTAGAAGCCAGTTTTACATCAGCTGAGGATTCCTCCATGCCGTGATGCAGCATCTGTGCTGTCTGGTTCCTTTGATTCAAAAATGTCACATTTCAAAATTAGACACCCACTGTCTATTTCTTGACACCTGAATTCTTGTAAAAAAAGTAATATTCAAGGTTGAAGCAGCATTTCTGATGCAAGGTCAGATGCAGTTGATGTTTACTAGTAAAACACTGTACAGCAAAGTAATACACTATTAGATATCAGTCTGAATAAAAAAAAGTGTTAGGCAGTGGGAATGTCAAGTTAGGGGTGTGTAGTAAAGACAGGCGGATGTTAGAAGTATGAAGAGGACATTTGAGAGCTGTTTAATTTTGAATGGAAATTCCCCTAAAGGGAAATAAGAACAAAGAGAGTCTCAAATACAGCCTGTCCTAATGAAGCAAAAATTTTCTTCTGGGAGACCTTTGTGACCTAATATAAACTAAACACTCCATGAGCAAATTGCTTGCTGAAAGCATGGACACTTGCTATAAAAATGGGAATACAGCAAAAAGGTCACAATATTATGAAATGGCGGTATATAAGCCAAATGACCTAGATAACCTGGAAAAAACTCCCTTTCTAATTAAATATGATACATTTCAATGAAAATCGGTTCTTGTTTTTAAAGATATAAGTGAATACAGTTTCATATTTTACACTTCTTAGGGGCAAAAATAGCCCCATGTGCACACACAACTGATACAAATTAGAAAGGGGAGAATCATTAGCTAATAATGGTGCAATAGGAGCCATTCATCCCATGGTCTAGTTGATTTTTTTAAATTCTACCACATACATTCTAGAGGACAGGTTACTCTTTTTTTTCCCCTCCTGGCACACCCTTGAAAAAGTATTTTAAAATTTAATAAAATAAACTCTAACTCCCCAATATTCTCTTTTGCAACTTCATTTTTGTATTTTTGAAATAAAATATTAAGATAATTCCCTATAGTTAAATGCATCAGCAAACTTGTGCACCTCTTTAATTTTAGTCTAAATGTCACAACAGATGCTGCTCTTCCAGTCTCAATAGGGAGCAGATTCAACAATCAGGGAGCATAATTACAGAAAGCTCTAGCTCCTGCTGACTCAAAGTTATACTTAGGGCACACTAAATAGTCTGCCAGTTTCAATGTTCAATGGATGTCTGGGGCCTTTGGTGATAAAAGATCAGTCAAGAGTACTTTTTGATTCGTTACAGAATGCTAACAGCTTTGTAAAATTTATAATGTAGTCAGACATACGCCAGCTTTGTACACTGACAAACACTTAAAACAAATATAATACAATTAGGGAGTAAACATTAACGCTACCACTGTGTAGTGCTAAAAGTGATTATTTGCCGTAACCCAACCAAGGGAATGTAACCTTTGCATAGATTGGCATAAGGTGAAAAAGTCTTTTGTAACACAATGGGATCTTAATCTGGATCTCTAGGCCTTTAGGAAAGAAAACCTAAGGATCAGCTATAGCTCATCTTGTGTCACAGAGGATGATGGTATTTAAAAATTAGAAATTATATAGAGAAATAGGGTTTTTTCATTTTCTATTGGCCTACTCTGCATTAAGGTTATATATGATATTATATATTTTAAGCTTATTAATAATTAAAGTGTGGGGGAGGAAAGGATAACTAAAAAAGAGTAGAACAGTGAATAATCAGATATGAACCAGAATGTTCTTATCCTTCACTGCACTGAAGTCACAAGGCAGATAACAATCTATTTTTAAATACACACTGCCATACCAATCAGCCCATTCAGGCCCAAATGTGGGATGCAATGTGTGACAAAGACCCAGAATGAGGGACACAAGAAAATTATTCAGGCAGGAAACTTAAAATGTGGTGGAATTCTCTCCTTTAGTCTAACTAATTCTTTTCTATAACATCAATATCATGATTCTTTATAATAGACACCACTAAATTTCAACAATAAAAACAAGGGGACATCAAATTTTGTGTGAAATGTTTGGCAACGTGGGGAGTAAAATGAGGGATATCTCTCAACATGAAAAGATAGTTAAATTGCATGCATGCAGTTAGAGACAATCCTGCCATGGAGCAAATCCATAGTAGGACCCCAGAAGACAAGGGAGGTGGAAGGCTATTAACCCTGGAGGAACTACAAGATCTGATTGACTTCAGCAGGAATGGTGGTTTTCCCTTTGCAAAATCTGGTGTCTGTTGCTAATCTCAATTACAGCTTTTTAAACTTCTCCCCTTTCCCCCCGACTCCAGTGTAAGAAAGATCAGTGCCACCTTGTGCAATGGGGACCTGTTCCTGATTGGGACCTCTAGCTCATATGCAGTATATATCAAAAGGGTAATGAGGCTACAGATGTCTTAAGATAACATGGGCCTGACTCTCCTCTCACACCAGTTTTATATTGGCATTACACCACTGACTCCAGTGGAGTCATTTCTGATCTGCTTTAGAGCAGAAGCATGGGGTAGGGTAACTGTCTTCTGCCTCTTACATCTGAAGTAGCTGTTGCTGGTCACTTTTGGAGACAGAATACTAGATTAGATGTACCATTAGTCTGATCTGCTATGGCAGTTTCTATGATTTATCCCAGTATAAGCAAGAAGCCATCAGGCCCTACATTTTCAGATCAGGGCTCACTTTGCTAACATGAAATCTGAGTCTAAATTCCTTTGTTACTGAACTGGTAAAATCTTCCCAGGCAACTACATATAAGAAAAAGATGCTGACTATCTTAAAGTTAAGTGCTGTTTGGTTTTGTTTTTTTCCAGATTTGAAAGGCCTTCTCTGTAGTACATTTTAAACTATCCATTCTTAATACAAAAATGTTAAAAGATTTCAAAGAAGTTAAATATTCACCTGGACTAATTTTCTCATGTTTGGAATGCACTTCATACATTCTTGAACTAATTTTTATCATTTATTTCATTTGCTGTCAGCTCTCTTTTGTGTGTGTGAAGATCTTCTGACTTTGACCATATCAGGTGACTTCATTCATCACATGTATACAGTACTGTAATAACCCTTTCTTTTCTTTCTTAGTTCCCTAATTGTCTCCACTTTGGAACAATCTGTCTGCATTTATTCCGGTACCATTGTCATTCTTGATCTTTCTATTGGATCTAAAGGAGGTGTTTCTCAGTATTGAAAAAAATTCTCAAGAGTAAACAGAAACATTTCCAAAAGGAAACATAAAGAATGTACAATTAATGAAAAAAAAAATATGTAAAATTAATTCTCAATTTTTAACACAGCAGCCGCAGTACAATTTTTTTGTTTGTATGTGTGTGTCTGTGTGTATTATATATTTTAGAACAGGAAAATATGAGCAGAAACCGAACAAGCAGTGAAATCGGAAAGTAAAAGATTAGCTTTTCAAGATACATTTGGGCTTTATTTGCAGCTAATTAACATTAAATCTTCCATGAGCATGATTTTGCTCCTAAATTCTGCTGGATTTATCACACAATATTCAAAATAAATACATTGTGAGAGAAAGCAGTATCTTAAGAGCACTAGAGTAAAATTAAACCACAGATATAAGCTGTCCAAGTCTGCAGCATTTTATTATACCCCTCAACAATCAGCATTCAGAATGCACAGAATTTGAGACACAAAATCTCAAGTAATAACTTAGTCATGCCCATAGAGCAAATGAGTCAGAAAGCCAGCAGTAGCTAACAGGTACACCTACTCCCTTATTCCAAACATAATCTCCCATGTTCTCAAACCTCATATTAGATTCTAACACCTGTCTTCAGGCTCCAGGATTCTTGAATAATGCTAACCTTTCCTCCAACTTATTTGAGATACGTGCCTATTTCTCCTTCCCAAGATGGCGTTTCCTACTTCAGGCTCTTTGTTGATTATTCTTTGTGTTTATACAGGTATCTAAAAAAAAATGATCTACATCACCGTCGGAGGATATTAGGCAGTTGTGGGAAGGAAAGAGGGGATCTCCCCCTTCTGGTGACAGTGGATCCTCGCCTTCAGGCCTGCAAGGCTTCGCAGCCAGAGTCTATGGAGCCTTGTCCTTAAGGCAGCACAGCCTAGTGCTAGGCATGGAAAGGGGTAGGGGGCTCGAGGCCCACCCTACTCCCCTAGGTCCTGACAGAGGGTCCTGTGGTACCAGCAGTCCTGGCTTCAGGTTCAGACTCCCCTCTCAACAAATGCATTCCCTGGGCCACTTCCTACCCTTGTAGTTCCCTAGATCTTGTAGTTCCTCTGGAGTTAGCAGCCTTCCATCTCCCTCGTCCTCTGCAGTCAACTGGGATCCCACCATGGATTAAGTGTATTCAGCCTCCACAGGCTGGAGTGCTAACGGCTCCCTGGCAGGAGCCTGCAGAATGCATCCGTTCTCCTCCTCAGTCAGCCCAGACTGAGCTGAGCCACCTCCCTTTTTATAAACTGCTTCCATCTGGAGCATAGAATCATAGGATTGGAAGGAACCTCGAGAGATCTTCTAGTCCAGTTCCCTGCACTCAACACAGAACCAAGCATTATCTAGACCATCCCTGACAGGTGTTTGTCCAACTTGCTCTTAAAAAGCTTTAAATGATGGAGATTCCACAACCTCCTTAGGCAACTTATTACAATGTTTAACTATCCTGACAGGAAGTTTTTCTTAATGTTCAACCTAAACCACCCTTGTTGCAATTAAAGCCTATTGCCTCTTGTCTTATCCTCAGAGGTTAGGGCCCAGATAGGATGTGGGTGTCTGGCCTCCTCGGCCCAAAGTCCATGGTTAACCCTTCCCGGGCCAGTGTGGGATTGGTACACCCCATCACACACCCACCCCATAAAGATAAGGCCCAGTGAGGATTTCCACCCTTCTTATTCCTCCTCCCACTTGAGAGAAGTCTGTGTTAGCATGGGCCCTACCTGGACAATGGAGTACCCAGAACTTGTAGGGCTGGAGAGAGAGGTACCACCACGTAATCCAGACATTGGTGTCCTTCATTATGTTGATCCAGTGAAGTGGTGCACTGTTAGTGATAATCTGAAAGGGATTGCCTAGTGTATAGTACCTCAGGGCCTTAATCGCCCACTTCACTGCCAGGGCTGCCTTCTCTATCACGGAGTATTTGGTTTCCCAAGGGGAACATCTTCTAGCTTAGGTAAAATATGGGATGTTCCTTGCCCTCTAACTCCTGGGACAATACTGCTCAGAATCTGACCTCCAGAGGCATCTGTCTGAAGAATGAATGGTCTTGAAAAGCCTGAATGAAACAAGACTGGTTTCCAGCTTAGCTGTTCTTTCAGGTCCTGGAAGGCCCTCTGACAGTCCTCTGACCACTGCCCTGCCCATGGTCGGTAGTTTTGTGATGTCCGAAAGTGAGGCAGCTATTGTGGTGAAATCAACCACGAAGTGTCGATAGTACCCCGCTAGCCCAAGGAACTGCTTTACCTGCTTCTTGGTTGGCTTGTACCTTGTTTACTAAGGGGCACGACTGACTTCATCCCACCAGGTACCCCAAGTACATCATTTATTTTTGTGCAAGGTGACACTTAGCCAGGTTCACGGTCAGCCTGACCTCCCCAAGGGCTTGCAACATGGTAGTGAGGTATTGTAGGTGTTCCTCCAAGGTGGGGCTATAGACTATAATGTAATCACAGTAGGTGGCTGCATACTGGTGGTACAGCCACAACAGTTGGTCCAGCAGCCATTGGAAGGTGGTTGTGGTCTGAACAGCATGGTGGTGAACTGATAAAGACTGAACAGTGTAGAGAATGCAGTCTTATCCCTGACCCCAACATCTTGGGATCTCTGCCAATAACCTTTGGTTAAGTCTAGTGTAGATATAAATTTAGCTTTCCCCAGCCACTCGAGCAGCACATCCACTCTAAGCATTGGGTAGGCATTGAAGCACAAAATGGTGCTGACTTCCAGAAGTCCATGCAGAACTTTATCCTGTCGGGTTTGGGGAGTAGCAAAATGGGGCTCTACCACTTGATCCTGGAATCCTTCACAACTCCCAGAGTTAGCATTGCATCGAGTTCCTTCCAAACTTATTCACACATCTTCTTGAGCAATGGATGGTGGTGGTCTCTGACCTTCTGTCCTGCGTTGGTGGCTATGTGGTAGCAGTTCATGTTTGTCTGCCCACTCAGGGTAGGGTGATAACATGGCAGGGAAGGACTGGACCAGGGGTTGCAGTTGTTGTTCTAAGATGAGCTCTTGTCCGATCAAGACAGGAGCTACTTTGGGTGGCCTGACGGCTAGTGGGGATAAGGGGCAATTAGCAAGCCTTCTTGGGTCTTCCAAGTCTTCATGAGGTTGATTATGGTATACCTAGACATCCCGCTGTTGCCCGCGCAAATGGATTTCATAGTCAACTAGTCCTACCCTTTGAATAACCTCAGATGGCACCTGCTACTTGGTGGGTAGCTTGGACTTGGTTGATGATAATAAAAGTAGGACCCTGTCCCTGGGCTCAAAGGTTCATAGTTTGGTTCCCCAGTTATACTGGAGCTCCTGAATTTGCTGTGCCTGAAGTAAATTCTGCTGAGAAAACCCACTGAGCCTCTAGAGGTGTTTCTGAAGTTGCAAGATATAGGGAACGACCTGTGGCGTGAGATTCCTGCTCTTCCCATGTCTCCCATAGCAGGTCTAGAATCCCCCTGGGCTGTCTCTTACAGAGAAATTTGAATGGGGAGAACCCTGTGGAGGCCTCGGGAACCTCCCACACAGCAAACAAGAGTGCGGGTAGCGGTTTGTCCCAGTTCCATGGGTCATCATTGACAAACTTCCTGAGTATTGCTTTGAATGTCCCATTGAACCTTTCTACCAGGCCGTCAATTTGTGGGTGGTATACTGATATTTTGAGGGCCCTGATGTCCAGCAGTTGCACAATTCTGCCTTCAGCTTGGATGAGACATTAGTTCCTCTGTCCATTATGGTAACCTCTGTCCTGTGGTATCCCGACCCTGGTGAAGATCTTGAGCAGTTCGGCAGCTCTGGTGGAAGCTGTGGTTGTATGGAGTGAGATGACTTTGGGGTACCAGATTGCATAATACAAAATTATGAGTATGTGACTCTTCTCTAGGTGTCCTACCAAGTTCATGTCAATTCTTTCAAAGGGTACTGCGACCACCAGGAGTGGTATCAGGAGAGCCTTAGGTATCCCTCTCAGGCTGGTTTGGTGACACTCTGGGCACAAGGCACAAAAATCTCACCCATCTTTGTGGATGCTGGGCCATAAAAATCGCAGTGCCACTCGGTGCAAAGTCTTCTCTGCATAGTTGCCCAGCCCAGGCCACCAAGTGTTGGAATCTCCAAGGGACTAGTAGTTGCTGGAGTTTCTCTTAAGTCTGGGTACCTTTGACCACTTGGTACAGATGGCTGTTGTGGACCTCAAAACGAGGCCCCTGGGGGACACATTGGTCAGTGCCTCCCTCCTGTTAGGGGTTGACCACATGCTTCCAGGCCCAGCTTATGGTTGGGTCTTCCCTCTGTTCCCTCAAAAAGTCCATGTCGACCATCAGTCATTTGGGTCTGACTGCATCCAAGATCCTGGTCTCAGGAGGGTGTGGTTTGGGTGTTACAGGCTGGCCAGCTGGGCCCTTCCCTGATCCTCAGGGTTCCTAATGACCCGGGAGCCTCCTTGTCATTGGCCTGGGTTCTTCTCTGTTGGGAGTTGGTCCTCCCATTCACTCAGAACCTCTCCAAACTATCACCAGTCATGCCCTAGGATCACTGGATATGCCAGTGTTGTGGCCAGGCCATCCAGACACATTTCCTCGTGGTGCCTTACCTCTAGCCACACCTTATCCAGGCCCAGGCCTGGTAACCAGCTACCCACACTGGGCCATAGCTGCAATCCATTAAGGGGCACTCGTATACTTCAGTGCCCCTCCTGGGCACATTCATAGAATTTTCCCCTCAGTGTGCCCAGTTTCATTACTCCAGGGTCACCCAGTGGGGCCTCTTCCTCCTGGTAAGTGGGATCTGTGGCTTGACCCCTCTCCTTGGGCCAGGGTTGTCATACTCTGTCCAGGTTTGTTCTGCGCTCTTCCTCCTTTTGATTGTATTGTCCATTGTCCATTCGTGACTCAGCCCTGACCTCCAGGGCTCCCCAGTTTAGAGGACCTTTGTTCAATACCCTTGGCAGTCAGGTAGTGCTCCATCAAGGATATCACCTCTGAGAGGGTCATTGGTTGGTGGTGTTGCATCTACTTCTTCCTCCCAGTGGGGAGGATCTGAGTGAACTGTTCCAATACAACTGCCTCTGCTACTGGAGGCATTGGGCCACCACCCATGGTCAGGCTTCAGGGGGATATCATCCCCAGCAGAGCCGCTGCCAATAAATCTCAGAGCCAATACCAGTGTGGTCAAAGATGGCCGCTTTCACCTTGGGGTAGTCCAGAGCATAATGGGGATCCATATTCTGATAGGTGGTCTGCGCTGGGTTGGTCAAAAATGGAGCAACCAGGTTGGCCCAGTGCTCTGGGGACCATCAAGCAGCAGTGGCTATCCTCTTGAAGGTGACCAGGAATGCCTTCGGCTCATCACTGGGTCCCATTTTGGCTAGTTGCACCGGCAAACCTGTCAGAATTCTCTCAGTACCTGATCTCTCCATGGCAGTGCTGAGCTGTCCAGGTAGTTGTATCATTGCCACCATCTGCTGAACCAGGTGTCCCTGCTTTGCCTGGTGTTGTGCAGCTAGCTCCTGGACCAACTGTTGTTGCTGTTCCTGATGTTGCACCATTTGTAGTTGTTGCTGGGTGGCTATTTGTTGCAATACCTGTGCTTGTTGTTGTTGTTGTTGGGCTGCCTGTTGCTGGCTCACCAGCATTCATTTCAAGAGCTTCTCTGTCTCCATATCAGCTGTGGGGCTTCATCGTCTACCCTCCCCCATTTGAACCTCTTAGCAGGTGACAGCCGGTGCCAACATTCTCCACCACGTGTCCCAAGGTATGAGACCATCAGGAGAATGAAATGGGGGATCGCCTCCTTCTGGTGATGGTGGGTTCTCACCTTTGGGCCTGTGAGGCCTCATGGCCAGAGTCTACAGGGCTTCCCTTTTATTCTAGGCAGTAAGGCCTAATGGTAGGTGCGGAAAGGGGTGGAAGGATCCGGGCCCACTGGGTCCTGACCCAACACACCTGGCTTCAGGTTCATGCTCTCTTCTCAACAAACGCATTCCTTGGGCCACTTCCTACCCTTGCTCCCAGATCTTGTGGTTCCTCCGTGGTTAGTAGCCTTCCATCTCCCTTGTCCTCTGGGATCCTACTGTGGATTCAGTGTGGTCAGTCTGAAGGCTGCAGCGAGTGTCCACTCTCCTCCTCAGTCAGCCCAGAGTGAGCTAAGCCACCTCCTTTTATATACTGCTTCCAACTGGAGCATGCCCAGCAAGAGCAGGGGGCATGACTTCCTGGGACCAAAGTGTGTGGTTAACCCTGGCTGGGCCAGTGTGGGGTTGGAACATCCCATTAAAGTCATATAATCAGATTGGTTCACTGAACATTATGGGAAGTGGCTCTTGGAGAGAAAATCTCCATAGCAACCCCCAAGTGGAGATCTCCTCTCCCTCTGAAAATCCTTGTGGATCTTTACATGAGTATACATAACACAGAGAGCTTCACTCTGAGGTTTACCTGTGCAGGAATCAGTACAAATGAAACCTGAATCTTAATGTGAAACTCACAGCTTTCAAAACCATTTGAGTGAAACAAAAGTTTCACACAGGCAGTCAGCTAAGGGCAAGGAACAGCCAATGTAGCTTTCTAGTTGGGGTGCAATGGTGGCTTTAACCGACCCACACCTAGGGCCACTCCATGCCAGCTGCCATTGGCACAACAGGCTCTTTGGGAAGCCAGAGGTCCTTGGTAGCAGATAAATCCACCTGCACCCCTATCTCTTGGCTGAGCTGTACACTGGCTGCAAGGAGACATAATACCGTAGAATCTCTGGCTCTGTGGCACTGGATGGTCCCCTAGACAGCGGTGATTCTATTGCACCCAACACAAAGCTGTTCTGATCCAGCCAATGAGCTGGCTCTTATGATAACCCTGTCTTTTGGAAACAAACTGGTTTCTGAATGTGTGAAATTATTTTTTAAAAATCCGTATCAGTAAGTCAAAGCGGATAACTCAGGAATGTGCCTGGCCAGTAACACCAGTGCTGTGTTTTTATCTGTCTTTAAATAATACTGACTGGAAATGTGCAAATAGTCAAAGAAATATTTGCCACAATTTTCTGTGATCCATTCATGGTAAAATGCCAAATTGCTTGTATATTGGCGGCAAATCACTGGCCTTTTACATTTTAAATTGTAAAAACGTTAAATATAAAGAATTTTCTGTTAATTTTTTTTAAAATAGCAAGCAGCACCTGTTCAAATTTCCCAGCCATGAAGAAGTATGCCAAATAACATGACATTTTATTCCACTATACAAGTGTGTGTGTGTCTATCTGTCTATATTAATAGAAGATATAAAACCAAAAGTATTCTTAGATGAGATACACGTATGTTGGGAGCAGATTATACAAAACTTCTCTTTCCTGATAAAGCCACCTAACTTCTCATACTAACTGTTAACTAAATTTACACAACAAATCTGCCCTACTCCAAGCTCCTCAAGCCTAGGTGTCTGGAGAATTAGACAAACACTGTAGATTTGTAACAGGGAATTAGATCCCTCATTCCCACCTGCTTTCTCACTCCACAGCAACCAGTGGAGCTGTCGGCAGCACAGTGAATGTGCACACCCTCCTACAGGGGTGGTGCAACATGAGAACTCCTGGAGGACCCACATCTCCCCACAACTCAAGTCTCTGTTTTACCAGGCACAACCTGGGCCTGTGTGTGCTATAAATACTGTTTGTTTTTTCCATCCAGCATTCGATGACTCCATCAGCCAGGCCAATCTAAATAAATCCAGAAACTTTTAATTTCCCAGGGCCTGATTCTTCTCTCATGTATGCTGGTGTAAATCAGGAGTAACTCCACTGAAGTCAGTGGTGTAAAAGAGGCCTTATAGGCATTTGCCAGAACAAAGGCTGATTAAAGACAAGGTGCTACAAAAAACATAGTTGGAAACATTAACTTTAATTTTTAAATGAACATCATCATGTCCAGTTTGGGTTTGCTCTCTGTGAATACTCTACAGAGCAAATTTACTGACATAAACATTTTAAGGAATTATTGAAGCATATTCACAGGAAGTGGCTTTCAGATTCACGATGGAGGGTAACCACCTTAGAAATCTGATTCTAATAACTACACTCAATCAGGGAACAAAACCCGTATTATGTGTTCAATCAAAACAGCTCAGATTTCAAGTTCATATTACTTTGATCCTCAAAGCAATATTCATAGTGAACAGCTCATGAGCAATATATAAAGTATGTTTGTATAAACCCTTTTCACTTATTTGCCAAACATTCTAAAGAAGGAAAAAGTTGAAACTTCTTTCATAAGTTGTTTGCTGTGAGTAGTTTTCCAAATTCTAGTAAAGATCTGAGAGTATGGCCAATTCTTTGAAATCAATGTGCCAGATTTACCCCTCGTGGCAAATGGATGGTTCAAATCAGTCAGGCATGGCTCTGGTGTGATTTGTTCTTTTCACTGGTAGTGCTAGTGCTTGCTTTCTGGTTCTGAAATGGCTTCTGGTAATGAAGATCCTGTCTGATCAGGGCATGGTACCTCTATTGCTTCCCTAGTGAAGTGAATCCACACACCCCATTTGGCTGCTATGGTGAGAATCCACCCCGTGCACTCAGTAACACAAATACCCTTCACTTTCTTCTTCTCCTCTTAGAGATTCTTCAATTAGACTGTTTATCTTGTGATACTTTTAGATTCTTTTGTTACCCAGGTGTATTAATTGAGGTACTTGGTTCTGTGGGATTTTGGTTCATTTACTTTTTGTGTCTATAAGTCCTTCTTTCTCTCTTCTGGGTCTCAGAGCTGAAGTGGGACTTTTATTGGATGTTTGCTTATCTCATCTTGCTTCAGCATGGCTTTGCAAGAAAGTTCCAAATGTATTTAAATCTCCCAGAAATAGTAGGTAGATTTTATTATCACTAAAGACGCTCCTTGGTTTTTTACTTTTATTGCTACAGCTCTTCAGTATTTTCAGTTCAGTTTGGTCCAGGAGTCATTATCACAGACTTACTTCCTAGCTACTGATCTTGCCCCTGGACACACAGTTACTCTACTTCCCTGCTGATCTTCTACTGAGGTAGCACATTTTCAACTTCAAATTCCCCTCTTGATGCTAATGTTGCTAGGAGAGAAAACACTATCCTAATAATGAATATGAGTAACTTTCTTGTTTATTTCAGGTAGGCTCCACCTTCTGGTAAAAACTACAAACTGCATGTTTCTTCACACTAAGGTCTAGTTAAAGTCTGTACAGTTAGAAATGACTTATGGCCACCTTTATGAATTACATGATTCATACATCACATCCATAATTAAAAATAACAAAACCTCCTAAAAGGTATTTCCACATAATCTATTACGTATATAGATCGGGAGGGAGACCTTGATAAACACAGGAGACCTTCATTTTTGATAAGCTGGCTTTTTGTCCATCTTCACAATGTTAAAAATTGAGACTACTCTTCTGACTTTCTTACAATAATGTACCAATATATTTTACCTATCTACCAAATGGGTTTGGGTGTTGGATTTGTGACAAACCTATTCACTGAAATAGAATTGTGGCTATGAGAAACATATCCACCCTTGCAAATGTCTATCATATTAGCAGGTTTCTGGAAATCACCAAATATCATATGAATATTTTATAATGATGTTTAGCATTGAGCACCAGACCCAACCTTATGAAATGACTCTTCTGTATAATGAGCACATTAGTCACTCTGTAAGATTGAGTCTGATGAATTATTCAAATAGTGTTCTGCAGAGCTGCTGGTTGAGGGCCCTCTGTGAGGGCACTTAAAAACTCTCCAGTTAAACTTGGGCACAGTAAGGGGAGAAAGAAGCAGGCAGAGGAATGGAAAGGAGACATGCTGATGTTTTTCTGCTTTATGAAAAGCATCTGGAGAGTGAAGAAAAGGGCAGAAGGGATAGAAAGGCTAAAGGACAAGATTTCTCAGTCATTTATTAATGCAGGAAGTGACAGAATAATAATACATAACAATTCACTGTCCAGCCTTGGCTTTCCAGTGTAGTACAGTATAGAAGGAGGCAGATGACTCACTGGATAAGAAAGTGATATGAGTAGAGCTAGGTGAACTGTTCAGAGTGAACCACTCAATCGACAAATTTCTCTTTTTATTCTCTTTCTTCACAAATGATTCATAAAAAGACTTTGATTTTTGTTTATTTGTTCATGCAACCAGATTTCAGCCTGTGGATTTCTTGTGACCTGTGTTTGCTGCATCTATTTGCTATGGCTTATTATCACTGTGTGACTGGTCATCTTAATCATAAATCATGCCATTATTCCTGCTCACTTGTTGGCTGAGGGTAACTTTAATAAGGAGGGACAGGAGGATGAATGTGATCAAGTCACTGTGCTTTTGATTAATTCAGGAAGAGTGATAGAATAGTCTGCTGAGTTAGGCCATCAGGATTAAGGAATTATTAGGACATATTTAAACCTTTTCCTATCTAGGCCTCTTTAATAATCCATTTCTCTTTCCAATCCATTTGCCTAATACATCATTGCTAGAAAAATTAGCCTGTTGAAATAGTGTAGGCCAGGGAGAGACTTAGAATTAATTTTCTCCCATCATATTCATGTAGAGTGGTCCTAGGGATATGCTATAGATCATTGTCAGATTTATTTAATTATATTTGTGTCAGGGCTCTGAACAGGGGTTTTGCGTTAGATCCAACTTAGGAGAGGAAGAACTAATAGAGTATACCTCTCTAGAGTGTGAGTCCTGGAACAGAGAATGAGAAGATGATATTGTTTTTGGTGTGTAGGTTGCTCCATTGCACCACAAAATCCCTTGAAGGTGATATCATATCTCGGTACTTTGGCCTTTGGAGTTACTTGGAATGATATTTATACAAATCTGCATTCTACCACCTCTGATGGAAAACCAGATTTTCTTTCATCTCCACTTCAATAATGACCCTAACTGCTAGGAGAAAGAAAGGAAACAGCCCTCTTATTTGTCCCAGTCTTTCAACATTTAAGTCTAGATCTGGAGAATAGGATAATACAGGAAGAAAGAACTCAAGGATGATGCATTGAGGTGGTATTAACTCTTATTGAAGACATGCAAAACAATGCATTGGACAAAAACTATCTAAATGGATGGCTCGTTGTGTTTATTAATTTCTGGGAGAGTTTGGACTGATCCAAAGAGTATTGATCCTGAACTAAGCTGTCTTCAAGTTCATGTGCTGTTTGTGTCCACTAGTAGTGTCTGGTAAAAACATGCTAATGGAACCTGCTAAGCCCCACCTATTAAATTTCTTTAAACAATCAACCTTTTGTTACAGTTATCTTTCTTATCTCCCTTCTCTATAGCAATACACTCAAACGGTGATACTTATGCCCATTGTACAGTAAGGCACAAGTCCCAAACTTTACAGCTAGATCTGTATGGGGTGTTTATGAAATACACTGACCTATGATCCTGACTCTTTCTGTTGATGGATCCCAGTGACTACACAGCCTGCTACATTCTCACACCAAATTAATTGTCCTCTAGATCAAATGGCAAAGACATGGTTTGTTCAGTTTATATTCCGGTTCTAGTTTTTAATACACAGCAGGTCAGCTCTGAGTACCATTGATACAAGTTGGGAAACTGAAAATGAACTGTGGGATCTGAAAGAGCAAATTAACTCCAAAAATCTACTTTTGCTATATTAATTTGCAGCTTATCCACAGTTTAAATGAGAGAAATCCAAGTCAATGATGTCAACTCCCAGAATATACAGTATATGAAAGTAACAGAACAGTCTGTCTGAGCTTTAGATATTATCAAACTACTCTGTCATTGAAAAATCCTGAAAAAACTGGAACTGGTCTCAAGCATGCTATACAAACTATAGATGTTTTTGTGTTTGTACAAAATCTAACCTTTTTTTTTTTTCTGATAATGGAGTGCAGCTGTAGCAGCTTTGCTTTTCCTCTGGTTTCTGGGTTGTTCCACTGAATAGTAACTTGCAAACCAATTTGTAGTCCAGAGAAAGAAAACTAAGAAATTAATTCCTTATCCCTGACTCCTCAGACCACATATGTGACCCTTAATTGCATTCTCAGGGTCTTATTCAGAATGAGTAGATAAACACTAGGAGACAGGTGAGCTACCAGGCAAAGCAAAGAAATAAAATAGCATTGCAATAGTTTTATTGGTGAAATAACATACCATTGTATTCATCTTTAGAGAAAAATTTAGTGTGTAAGACTGTCACTTTATCTGGTTAACTTCAGTTTCAGAGTTGTATTAAAACAATAAAAAATAATTTAAAAAATCCCAATAGTAATACTTTATTTTATATTAATTGATGCTGAATTACAATGGAATTGTGTAGTATATAGTGTACAGAAGAGTACAACACAGCGCTCATGAGTGCTATCTCAAGGCAATAAAACCTGTCCAATGAGATCAATATTATAAATATGGACACCTAGATAAATAATTAGGAATAAAATAGTAAATTGTCTTAATCTCTTTGCACTACATTCCTCTTATCTCCACCTATTACTTGAGTGGCACTACACAGATCTTTTATGTATGTAATGCACAATCACTATTCTTCCATCTACAAAATTGAATTTTCTCAGGAGGGCCTCTTTAGGTGAGATGGCTTGTGAATTCTTTAAGGGCCCAATCCGGTGATGTGTGAACACCCCTGAAATCAGTGGTGTATAAGGGCATTCAGGACCTCACAGGAGGTGCTCAGTACCCTGGTCTCTTTAAGCCATATATACCACGTAAAACAGGGAGAAATATGCTCAAGCAAACTAGTTTGCATTCTTCTATGGAAAGAAATAAACAAATCTGAAAAAACAGAATTCAACAAGTTAAAGTTCACCACAGGCAACTTTAATTTATATGCTAAGTCTGAGCTTCAAATTCTCATATTGATCCAACTGTCTAGAAATAAAACTGCAATAGATACGTGCAATTTTAATTTACCGAAATATTGAATATCTTATCCTATTTATGTCATAGATTCCTTCTTTATTTAGATTTAGGCAAAGTAAAAAGGGCACCTCTCTATTTGCTGTAGGTGCCCTTGACATAATATAAAATAGAGAAAAAATTCCCTTCATTATGATTAAACTTCAGCAGTTTCATTCACAGAGTGTGAAGCTGAATACAGTTTAAGCTGAATAGGTGAAACTTTATTAAACCCTGTGGACTGCTCCGTCCTTGTGGTTGAGCAGTTTCCAGCCTAACTCCTCCTCTTCCCTGATCTCGGGGTTGTTTGGTCAATAACAGTCCCGCTAGGGAACATTAGCCTTCTGACTACAGTTCCAGTGATCATGATGCATCTTCCCTATTTTACAAACATTTTCATATAAACATTAAAGCAAATAATTGATGCCCAGACCCCCACCCTGTCTTCCTTTGACTGGAGGTTGCTAGCACATAGCCAAGTTGGAGTCTTGTCTTATTCACAGACTCAGCTGCGTACATAGTCTCTAAGATAGGTCGTTCATCTGTTAAGGAGATCAAGCTTTCTCTGTCTCCCTGTCACTGGCTCTGTGTCTAGCAAATTCTCTCTCTGTTGTATTTCCTTCCATCCTTCCTTCCTTCCTTCCTTCCTTCCTTCCTTCCTGTGTGGTTGGCCTCTGGATGGTTATCTGTCTCTCCATTATGTGATGATTTCTGTAGCCTCCCTGGGATTTGTCTGTTGGCTCATGTTTCCTGTTTATTCAGGTCACTTGTCCCTCTTGCATAGTCACCTCATATAGCCTGAGTGCCACTGCAACCCTCATGACTCTTTTAGTCTGCTCCTTCTGGTGTCTTTCTAATGGCTGGATCCCCACAGGAATGCTCATCTTCAGGGCTGGTAGGTCCTTGGCTGACCTGTTGTACTCAGGTGCCTGTTTTCTCTGACTCTTAGCCATCTCCTCTCAGTGATATTTCCATCCTTCTAGCTGTAACACATCTCCCTTCATTGGTAGTGGGCTTGTATTTTTTCACAACATCCTTATATGGTGAAGTAGGGACAGCAGGTTTTTTCCCCCTCAAATTATGATTCCATCCTGTCCTCTGAGCTGAGCTCTAATTTGACAATATGGTTTTGCTCCGACTAGTAGTTGGCTTTTGTCTTCTGGCCACCCTGCATGTATTGCTTGCTTCACTGTTTGTAGTTGGATGTCCATTTCTGTAGGCTCTTTGATTTCCATCAGCTTCACTGTTGAAACTGGGAGATAATGCAGCTTGTTAATGGATTCAGTTTCCTGATCCCCTTCTCCCAACTCGCTAATGCTGAATATATATGCCCTGCTCAGAGTGTAAGCTAACACCAGTGTCTCAGGCATACTAAGTTACCAGGCATGTCTCCCAGGTGGCAGATGAAGAAATCTTACACATAATATGGGCTGCTCCAAATACATTGAATAAGAACCCATGGATCTATGGTTGTAAACCAAGCCACAGTTATAGAAATAACCATGATAAGAGTCTATTTCAGTTAGTTGATCACTCAGAATAACTGAGTTGACAACAAATGAGTTCTAATGGAGGTATGAAGACGGTGGTTCAGACCCATGAGGTAGTTCATTGCCTGAAACAAGAGATCCTAACAGCTAAAATTAGAATTGGGTGCTGGAATGTGAGAACCATGTGGGACACTCGGAAACTGTGTCAAGTAGTGAGAGAAATTACTCAGTTCAATACTGGTATTCTTGAAGTGAGTGAAATGAGATGGACTGGATGTGGAACATTTCATTCAGATGGTATCACATTACTCTATTCAGGAAAGCAAGATGATGTTCACAGAGGAAGCTAGAGCATTCCTCAACAAAATGCAACTCAAGCTCTACAGGAGTGGGAACCAGTTGACTCTCAAATTATAAGAGCACATTTTGTTACTAATCATGCTAAAGTAACTATCATCCACTGTTATGCACCTACCAATGACCATGATGAACATGAAAAATATGTGTTCTACAAGTTGCAAGATGTTCTAAACCAGGCCCATGCTTACAATGTTGTTTTGATTATGTGTGATAATGAATGCCTAAATTGCCAAAGGCAACCTTGGATATAAGCATTGTATGGGTAAATACAGTATTGAGGAGTGGATGGAAAACAGTAAATGATTTACTAAGATGTGTGTATGCATAATTTGTACACTGGGGGAACACTTTTTCCCTTATCACAGAAAACACAAATGGAAGTCAAACAATGGAATTATTGAGAAACAATTGGATCACATTGCCATCAGCAGATAGTGGAGATCAGTGCTGGATACACAATCTCTTGCAAGGGCTGTTGTAGGATGCGGCCACTCTCTTCTCATCAGAATAGTTAGAATAAAGCTAACAAGACAAGCACATAAGGAAAGAGAGATTGGATTTGATATGAAGAAATGGTCTGACCTGGGAATCAGGAGGGATTTTAAAATAAATCTCTCAGTGAATAATGATATAGATAGAGAAACAACGGGCTCACTTTAGAGATGTCTCTTGGGAAGCTACCACAAATTCACTTGGACCAAGAGGATCAAAGAAAGAAGACTGGATACAGCCATGCACATGGA
Source organism: Emydura macquarii macquarii (assembly GCF_026122565.2). Taxonomy (NCBI): domain Eukaryota; kingdom Metazoa; phylum Chordata; order Testudines; family Chelidae; genus Emydura; species Emydura macquarii. The sequence goes on along the minus strand of NW_027132013.1, from coordinate 31,617,892 downwards.
AATTGATGGAAGAAAGAAAAGCCAAAAGCAAGCACAGATGATACAACTAGAAGAATAACACATGCTGCAATGGGAGTATGTAGAGAAAAGTAAAGAAGATGTGTCAGAAAGGAAAGAGGGAATGGCTTGACAAAAAAGCAAGTGAAGCTGAAGAAGTATCAGTGAGAAGCAATTCTAATAGCCTGTGCCTGGTGTATAAGGAATTATCATCATTGTTCAAGAATCACAGTGGTATCATAAAGGCAAAAGATGGAAGATTGTTAACAAGTGAAGCAGAACAATGGCAAGAACATTTTAATGAAGTACTCAACCAACCAGATATATTCACCAATGGATGGATATGAAGAAAGTGGAGAATTAAATATCTCACTGCTTGAAATTCCAGAAGCAGAAATAGAGAAGCAATTAAGCAACTAAAAATAGCAAAGCACCTGGTCAAGTTAAAGATCAATGCTGAAATGCTTAAATCTGGGCAGAGTGTGATAATATATAAAATACATAAACCTTTTGTAATATAGTTTGGGGGGCAAGGAGAATTCTGCCCAGAGGAGTGGAAGAAAGGTGAAATTTGTAAGTTACCAGAAAAAAGAAACCAACTGATGTGTGACACCCAGAAAAGAGTTCTGTAGCGTACTATGGAACAGAAACAAACTGGTCATAGATGGAAAAATGTATACTGATCAAGCAGGCTCTAGATCAAATAGATTGTGTACAGATTACATCTTCACCCTGAGATGATTGATTGAGAAAGGTCTGGTTTACCAGTGGAAATTAGTCTTGAACTTAATAAATTTCACCAAAGCTTTTGATTGCATTCATGGAGAGTCACAATGGAAGATCTGGTGACAATATGGGCTTCCTAGAAAGATACTGTCACTGGTTAAGATGCTACAGGAAGTTTCGAAATGCTGTTTAAAGACAGAAAGCAGAGAACCAACTGGTTTGATATTGTCACTGGAGTGTGACAAGGATGCATGTTATCACCTCTCCCTTTCTGCATTCTGATTATGTGACACAAAAAACAACATCAAAGGAAGATATGGGAATTATGTGGAGTAGATGACATATAAGAAAACCATTGAGAAAGATGCTGCTGTCATGGAAACAGACTATAACAGAGGAAGAAACATGACATTAGACAGATGGAAGTGGAAAGATTGGGTTGCTTCATGTGCCACAAGGCACGAAAGCATCTAATAAAAATAATGAAATAAACAACATCAGTAGTTGTCCTGGACAATATCTGATCTCTACCTGGTTGCTGCTGGAGGTTCAGCAATTTGTGCTGTAATCTCTTTGTAACATTAAGAAGGGACTTGGCCATAATTGTCTCTAGGGGGTTATGGTCTGCTAGTACTATTACTGAGTGGCCACAGGCATACTAATGGAATGTCTCCACTCAAAATATCATAGTCAGAAGCTCTTTTTCTATTTGGACATGCCCCTGTTCAGTTCCTGACAAGGCTCTTCTGGCATAAGTGTCCAACTGCTCCTACAAAAGAGCTGCACTCAATCCTTTCTCTGATGCATCTTGTTAGAGTATCAGTGGCTCTCCTGGCTGGTCATATTTAAGGACTGGGGCATCCACAATCATTTGTTTCAGCATGTTAAATGCTTGCTACTGGGGACCTGTCCAATTCCATTCAATAATACTGCCTTATGAGCTGACATGGGTTCTTCTACTGCAGCCAGGTGTGGACAGAACTTGGATAGAAAAACTTAATGTTCCAATGAAGTTCTGTACCTCTTTCACATCCACTGGAACTGGCCTGTCTCTGGCCGCCTTGATCTGATTGGGATCTGCTTTCTGTCTCTCTGCAGTGAGCAGAGAGGTGGCCAATCTATGTCACCTCCTGCTATCTGAGTCACATTCTTCCTGGGTTGAGTTTTATTTTCTTGCCCTTGCATCGCTGTAGAAAAGTTTATATTTTTTTGCCATGGTCTTGTTCAACTTCTGTATTATTGCTCCCTTCACTGGCAATTATCTCCTCACAATTATTTTCACCCCAGACAGTACTGCCAGCGCTTGGGTGAGTCTTCTCCAAAACACCTGTGTTGCTGGGCTTATGCCCTTTGGCATGTGCAGCCATCTGCAGCCACCAAATGATATTGTAAAAGTTGTCAGCCTGCTGGACTCTTTATCTAGGTTTATATGCCAAATCCCATACCTCAAGTCACAAACCATACAGATTCTGGCTTTGGAAAGTTCTTTCAAGATGTCATCAATTGTGGGCCATGGATAGTGGCATCTTTTCAGTGCGTTGTTCAGTGGCTGTGGGCCTCTCCAGATGTTTAGTTTGGGGCTTCTTTGCCACCGCCATGTCGCTTACCCAAACTGCACTGGCCTTTACACATGCTATGATACCCCTGCTTTATAGATTTCCACACTTCTTGCATACTGGATTATGCCATGCCATTGGAATTTTCCTTTGTGGTAAGCACACAGGTTCCATTGTGTCGTCTATTTTCTATTGTAGGTTTACTTCGAGGTACCTTTCACCATTCAAAACATCCCCATATGCTTTCAAAACTGTCTCTATTCTCCATGGGACTCCCTCTTTTGCTTCTTATACTGCAGCTATAAAATTCTGATGCTGCATCTGATCAGATCCATGGCTTGTATAGCTTAATCCTCAAGAGGGGTCAGGGGTACCCAACGAAATTAATAGGCAGCAGGTTTAAAACAAGCAAAAGGAAGTACTTTTTCAGACAATGCACTGTCAACCTGTGGAACTCTTTGCCAGAGCGTTGTGTAGGCCAAAAGTGTAACTGGGTTCAGAAAAGAACTAGATAAGTTCATGGAGGATAGGACCACCAATGACTATTAGCCAAGATGGGCAGGGAAGCAGCTCCATGTTCTGCGTGTCCTTAAGTCTCTCACTGCCAGAAGCTGGGACTGGACAGCAGGAGATAGATCACCCAGAAATTGCCCTATTCTGTTAATTTCCTCTGAAGCACCTGGCACTGGCCACTTTTGGAAGACAGGATACTGGGCTAGATGGACCATTGGCCTGACCCAGCATGGCCATTCTTATCAGTCACACCGTTTAGCTGTCTAAAATGACTCGGGGCAGAGTTTCAGAAAACAAAGCAGACACCCCTAACTGGTGGTATATTCTATAATTAGATTTCACTAAGTCAATAACAAATGTGAACTCCTGAATCACTATACTAGTTTTACCATGGAGTTACAGAAAGTCCCCATAGACTCTCCAGCCTATCTTGCCACCCAGACAAACTGACCTTTTTGATAGAAGGTTATTCAAACCTAAAATAACATCACATCAGGTTGCTCCTAGTCCCAAGGGACCAGCCACTTACCCCAGATCAATTGGAAAAAGGAATAAAAAGGAATGAGAGTTATTGAGAGATTAAAGGAGGTAAAATTTATGTACAGGTGACTCAGCATCTATAATTCCAAATGTTAGCAGAGATGCAGTCCCTCAGGGCTACCAAAAATAATTTTGGGGGTCTTCATCTTCTCCTTCAGTTATTGTGCCCTGTTAGAATCCAAACAGTCCAGAGATAAAGGATCTTTATTTGAATCCATATTTATAGTCTCTTCACACACAAAGCAGCTGAAAGTGTCTCTATCTATGTGGGCTTTTCCTTTGATGATGGTGAGTGAGGAATGCACTTAGACTTTGACCTCCAACCATATATATAATGGCCACTTGCTTTGAAATTAGCATTCTCAATTAAAGTTCTCAAATCCTTTATTAGCATTTCACAAGAGTCCTTTGATGGGTAATTTAATTTCAAGGATACTTACCATGTAAATCTTTGCTATTACATTATTATAGGAACAGATAAGCGAAAACAACACAAGTAACATTCCACTACTTTTCATGAACTTTTAATATCTAAATACACATTTATTCATTTAACTATTACTTTGATCTACACAGATGAATTGTCCTGAATACACTCTAGTCAAGAACAATATGTTATTACAAGAACAATATGTTCTTACCATCCTCCACCACAAACTTCTGTTGATACCATCTGTTACTTTTCTAGTTAGTTACTATGAGATCACATTTTCCTATAAGTGGCATGTGCTCTCATTGTACATTATTAGATGTGCCTGCTCTTTGTAATGGGATGTTTGAGTCCAATTCATCCCAAGGAATCACACTGCAGGAGGACATGCTTCCCAACTGAAATTGCGCAGGATGTTTCCCTATTAACATTGTTGCATACACAAAGGTGGTACTGTCCCTGGTTTCTTTCCTGTCTTGAGAGCCTGAACCTTATCTGATCTTGGACTCAAGGAAAAAGTCAAGGTGTCATCAATGCAGTCTGATGTGCCCGCCCCCTCTTGTACAAGTTTGACTGAATCTTTCTGGGACTTTGCTCTTGCTCACACTGCTAAAATGGTTCAACTTGCCATATACCTTGCAATTCCGCCCTTATGGGGGAACATCTCCTTTACTCACTCATGCTATTTCACACAGAAACTGCATGTCGCTATGGATCTAGAACCTTGGCCATTTGCTCTCCTTTGTTGTTGTCTCACTGCATATGCTTCTGGGGTATTGTGCCTCCTAGGGCTTTCATCCTTTCTCATGAGGCTTCCACTGCATGCCCGTTGTCTAAGCATCTGACCAATGTGAGATCCCCTTCCTGGAGCAGCCAATCACACAGGTGGGGATCCCAAATGCCAGAAACTGTCCTGTCCTGAATCAGGGAGTCGGTCAGGTCTGAAAAATGGCATATATCAACCTGTGTGTGTAAGGTTGTAACACAGGGGTCTATCCCCTCCTTTTCAGATTGGTCTCTAGTGAAAAACTTGTGTCACTCTACAGTTTTGTTCTGCTTAGTGGAGCAATAATTCCCTATGACTCCTATAACTGCTGTCAGGCTTGAGGCTGTGGTGAGCTTGAGAGTGCTGTTGATCCCTCTACCTGGTTCCTCGATGAGGTAAAGTACTTTCCTGCTGTTGTTGTGTTTCCTTCTGCATGTCAAGGTCTGTGTACAGCTCAAACTCCTTCTTTGGCCAGATCCATTGGTGGGATAGGTTTGTGTCTGCAAAATCCAGGGCTCTGGGGTGCGTAAGATCTGAGTTCCATGGCTCAAGCTGCCAGCTGGTGCACTTCAGAGAGCTCACACCTTACACACTGCCACAATGTTTTGTTCACAAAGTGTGAAGTTCAATAAAGTTTAACAGTGAAACTTTATTAAACCCTGTGCACTGCTTTGTCCATGTGGCTGAGTTGCTTCTGGTCTAACTCCCTGTGCTCTCTGTTCCACTGATGTCTCCTCAATAACAGCTCCTCTGGCGAATACTGGCCCTCTGACTCCAGTTCCACTGATTTTGATACACTCTTCCCTCACACAACAAAACTAGACATATTAAATACTGAAAATATCCTCTCCCATCATTATTTACTATCATAATTTGCCGCCATTTTCAAATACTGGGTAAAAAAACGGGTTTTGCAGTGTGCTGTGAGGGTCATTGTATTTGGGTTAGTTTGGCCCAGGTGGAGCGTGAGAAGAGAATTCTAAAGCCATTGGGCCTTCACAGAGCACATCCTTCCAGTAGCTTCCTCTTGTTTATATCAAGATGTCTTCAGCTTCAGTATCCATGCAGTGATCACAGCTGTTACAGCTGCAGTCTTCACTTCATCCACAAATACACGCACCCAGGGATCCACACTCCAAAGACTGCAAAGTTTTCAAGAGAGTAAGGAAGATCCTTTAAAATATTGTAAGCAAAGCTGTATTGTCTAATGCTCGAAGGGAGAAAAAGACATTGCTAAGTGAACCCTGGGTTAAGATCTATTTCTGACTGTATTCAGAGTGGCTGAGGATATAGGTGGGAGAGCTGAGAAGTGGGCAAGGATATGGCCATGAATCTGAAAAGTTCTGTCTGGTTTTGGAGGAGTAAGAACAAGTTCAAAAGTGCTCAAGGCTACTGAAGGTCTTATTTCTTCCAACCCAAACTCCTGAGCCTCGTGTCTTCTTGTTAGTACCATGAGATGTCATAAAATAAACGAGGATAGGGTTGGTTAATTATGCTTGCAATTTATTCTGGTTTTTTTGTAGGGTCACCACTCAGTAAATGATTTGGGGCTGCTGTTTACATGCAGTAATTGTGGAGATAAAATGGGTGAAGATCAAACAGGTTGCATGTTCAGTGCAAACAAAGATGCACTTAATACTTTAACAACACCAATTCATAAATACACAGAGTGAAACAGCTTTAAAATTCCACATATAAATTCATCCGGTGAATATGAAAACTTGTGTTTGCATTATACCTATATGTGAGAGAGAATAATGCAGGGATAACTGCAAGGCTACACATACCCATCAAGGGGTTCTGAAGATCTGACTACAAGAGTGATGTCATTAGAAACCTGGGATATATGCATGGCCTCCCAGACAGATTTCCTGAATGTTCTGTTTTATTGGCCAGATTCTGCTCTCTGTTGTAAATAAAATAAATCTGGATTGACTCTAGTGGAGTTACTCTAGATTTACACCAGTGTAACTGAGAATATCACCTATTTTCTTTGACTCCCACAAAGATTTAAAATACAGAAAATCCCCATATCCTCTTATTAAAGTCATGCACAAAATGTCCCTCTGTCTTTCATGAATTTTTAATTTTTAATTCAGATTTGAGTTTAGCAGTTTGATAATACAGAAAAAAAAGGATGTTATTAATTTTGCATCTATAGTTCAATTTTTAGGTTGGCTAAATCAGCTCTTTGTTGGATAATGGCATTATTTATGACATTAGAAGTAGGCGAGCCAATCAGATGACCATTTTTTTGCATTATGAAAATAACTCTGGTCCATTCAGAAATGTAGGTTTAGTTAGGAGAGCAGGCTCAGGGTGAGGGAAAAATCCAGTTATATGGAGGATAGTGGAAAGCTTTCTCTGGAGTGTAGAATTGCCTTGATGACTGTTTTCAGTCACCAGTCATAGGTGTAACTGGTCTGGTGCAACCCCTAGTGTAGATGGGCAAAGCCACTATTTGCACTGGGGAATGCATTCTAAGCTTATTGTTGAGACTTCAAGAAAAAAACAAGCAAACCTCTGATACACAAATCACTTCTGCTCTTTCAAGCATAATAAAAAACTTCCAAGTTTCTGATTTTATATTCTTTTATCATTAGCATACTGCTACTTTTGAATACGGTGTAGGTAATTGCAACTGCCAATATAGTATGGAACCTGTAGCTATAAGACAGCTCAAAGAAATAACTGTATGATATAGTACAAGATCAATTAAACAATATGAAGAACAACAAAAATTTATGAAGGTATAGGACATTTTGATCCCGATGAAGATGTGCTCCCAATTATACACCACTGATTATACAACTGATTATATTCCATGACCCCCAAACTTTTTTCAGTCACTGCTTCCCAGGATAGAGTCCCCCATCCTGTAATGGCCTACATTCTTTGTTCCTAGATGAATACATTAACATCTAGCCATATTAAACCACATACTGTTTGCTCACATCCAGTGTACCAAGCCATCCAGATCTCTCTGAATCAGTAATCTGTCCTCTTCATTATTTACCATTCCCCCAATTTTTGTGTTGCAATCTTTATCACAATTGATTTTATGTTTTCTTCCAGGTCATTGATAAATTTATTAAATAGCACAAGGCCTATAACCAGTCCCCGCTGGACCCCACTGGAAACACACTCGCTTGATTACAATTTCCCATTTACAATTACATTTTGAGACTTATCAGTTAGCCAGTTTTTAATCCATTTAATGTATGTCATGTTATTTTTATATTACGTTAAAAATAGAGCTATGTTAATATATGAACCCAAAACTTAATTTTTGGTTTAGCACTTTTGACCCTTCCCTGAAGAGCTGAGCAGTGGAGAGGAATATTGAATATTTTAGGATTTGGCCCATGCAACGCAAAATTAGTCACTCCATAAGGTATCTCTTCATGGTTCTGCTTTCTACCTCCATTTTAAGCTGGTGACACTCTGTTGAAATCAACAGAATCACTGCATCAAAAGCTGGAATAACATAATGGAGACTCAGGCCCTGTGATTTTTAATTCAACTCCTACACTGTACACTTTTATTTCTGCTGCTTTACTATAGAGCATCTTTCTACATGCATTCGTGCATGAGATTTAAAGAGCGTCTGAAGGGCACCAGATTGATGTTTGAGACCAGTTGAAGATAGAGGTGTATGGGATGGTTTGTATCAGGACTGTGTGCCTGTACTCAGCTCTCCCACTAATCTGCTGATTTCATAGTAGTACTATAACCATATTTCATTTTTATTGTGTTTGGTTTAGAATTTCTTATTACCGGGTGCTCTTGTGGCCATTTTTATGATCTTGGCATTCTCTTTCCTTACATACTGTATGTGCTAAAAAAGCCTTAGCTGTATGTGTGTAACAATAGCATATTTTGTTCATTTTCTTTATCTGCACTGGTCCTACCAGTATTCCATTTCTCTTAATTTTGTTTTCAAATATTAATTTTGAGATAACTATTTCTGCTCAACTTAACACCACAAATGTCACTTTATTTTTCATTCTGTTTTGTTGCCATACTAATGGAGTATTGATTTCCCTCCATCTTCCCTGATATAATGTTCCTGTTAGTGCCATTCCTTTCTGAATAAGACACAGAATATATTTTTCCAGATCTTGTGCATTTCTTTGGGTGGATGGTTATAGCCACTTGCAGATTGATTAGATATTCTCCTTATACATTTTATTATATCAGTGGAGCAACTTCCAGCTTCCGTTGGGGGACCCCAAAATTTGTGTCCAAGAGATCCTAAAGAGTCCAAACCTCTCCCCCCATTTATCCTTGTTAGTAGACAATAACTCAACAAGAAAAAACTTGTTGGGAAAGCAGTTTCAAAAGCTAATCAGGAGGTCGCCTCAGAGTACTAATTAATTAGATGTATTCCTACAGAATCTGCATGTCTTGAGGCCCTGACAAATATCTCCTAGAGGGCACATATAGATAAGCTTCTTGCTTTTCTCCTACAAGACAGATCCCAGTACATCTACTGGAGACTTCATCAGGGGAGCGGGTGCAGAGTCAGATAAGGTTGAGAAAATGGCTCCCTGCCCTTTCTGGCTTAGTCATGCCAAGACTGCACAGGCCTGCAGAAAGGCCTACCAATTTTGACTGCTGTCTCTGGCCCTTTTACTGGTCTATCAAAATCTCCCCATACAATATGCATGTGCATCTTCCACTACATTGCCTTACTTTTACAGAGAGCTGTGCATTTACATTTAGAGTGATTTATTAACAGCAACATCTATCTAATCTAGTGTTTTGGATTTACTTAGCATAATCAGTATTTTTGTGTACTTGAGTGGTCCAAAATCTGTTTGAACCAAAACTTTTGTAAAACCCAGGAATTTTTCAGTAAAAAATAGAGAAAATGAAGAGCCTTAGCTATGAACATAATATGGACATCAGCCACCTCTATAGCAGAGAAACCCACTTCCCCTGAATCCTGTGGAGGACCTGTGGCAGATGAGGAATGTGGGGGATGTGGGCATCTGGCAGTTCACAATAGGAAGGGCAGCTCACAATGGAAAAATCTAAAAATAGGAATTAATAAAATAGGAAAATCTGAATGGAAATACAAGACAGCTCAGTGCTCTATTATATTTCCATCATCTTCTCTCCACAGGGCTGGGGGACCTGTTTAATACCACTATTAATATAATAATACCTAGTTATTATATACCACTTTTCATCAGTAGATCTCAAAGCACTTTACAGATGAAGTCAGTATCATCGTCCCCATTTTGCAGATGGGGAAACTGAGGCATGGCAGGGGGGAGTGAAATGCCCACTAGAACCTGTGAAATCTGAGCTTCCCAAGCCAGTAGCTATTGAGGCGCCATTAGAAGTTGTGTGGTGGGGGAAGTAGGAGGGCTGTGGGAGTCCCATAGATGGCATGTCTGGGGGGAACTGTGTTTGAAAAGAGCCAACCTACCAAAGAAAACAATTGGGTAGAAACGATGTGAAGAGGGCCTTGTTGGAGCTTCCTTTCTCTTAACCTCCTCCATTGTCTATCATGTAAACACCTGCTGACTTAAATGTCAGTTTTGCCCAGCAAAAGATGGAATTTGGGCCTTTGTCATTTCAAATCTCCTTTAATCCAAATGCAACTCAGTGTCTTACACATGTATATAGTATGGATTAGATAAAGAGGTTTTAAAAAATCAGTTAGATTACATTTTCTCAGCATAACTATCTTGGCATGTATTACTTTTGGTTGGGAGTATATACAGAAATACTTCTGGAAAAAACTATTATATGATATTTCTGGCCTGACCAAATTCAAAACATTCCATAAGAAATCCTGTTCTGATGTAAGTTCCTTACCCCCACCTCCCCAAATTTCTTGACTGAGGAGTTTTGTCAAAGTCTGAAAAAGCAAAGGAAGGTTTAGATACTTCTGTGAATGAATTTACATCAAACTTCTAATCCTTTCTCTGCATATTAACAATTACATTTTTGTTTTAATGGTCTAATCTGAATTAGTTGGACTTATTTTTGTTTCAATTACCTAGAGGTAGAAAATAAAAAAAGAAATACACAAGATAAAAATCAATGAAAATAGTCATAAGACTTTTAAATCAAAATATTGTGTATTGACAAGAACCCATAATCATCTTCAGTGATAAGGAGGAAATTATTGCCTTAGAAGAGCTGGATTTTCTAGCTTCAGCCAAACCAGTTGAATAACTGCGTACCAGACTCTTCAAAAGTGATTCCTGGATACTTCTTCCTCTTTTTCCAATTGTCTAACAGAAACAGATCCTGAAGGTCTCTTCAATATCAGAGATTATGTTTTCAATGTGGAGGCTGTGGATAGTGAATATATTTAAAATAATTCATTTTCCCTCTGCGGGTGTGTGCTGCTTCACAGATGGCTGCGTGTTTTTTGGCTATCTGGTGAATTCAAATGTGCTGATTGTTCATCAGTGTATTCTACCAGTAATGAATAGGAGACATCCAAATGTTTATAGGACTTTCTTTTAGAAAGTATTGTTCAGGGATTTTGTTGAATGTATTTGACACACTAACTCATTCTGCTCTGTGATGATTGTATTAAAATGCATCTCTCCAGAACAATATACTTTGCTGGCACAGCTGGCTATTTGGTAGCTCAGGGAGCTCAAAGATGACAGTTGTTTGAAATGAATGTTTGTCTGTTTTAATAGCAATATTTTGCAAAAAATGTATAATTCAGCATATCAAATAGTTCAGGCTATGTGCCTGGTTGTATAAACCACCATGCCTTGGGCTGAAAGATCTGCCTCAGGGCCCCATGCCTAAGCAAGCTTATTCTTCAAACAGGTAGGCCAAGTTTGATCCTCCACCCTATAGAGAAGGTTTAGTCACCCAAATGCAGGGCTCACTAGTGATTCACCAGAGGCATACAGAGGAAGGAATCCTCAGCCTGCTTTTTGCATGCAGGGAAGGGAAAAGAGAGCTATCATTGTTTTACTCTTGGGAGGCTCTCAGATATTGGTGTTGGGTGCCAATATGAGAACCCAGATAGGAGCTTGTAGTATTGTCTGGCCCCTGCAGCTTCTTGAGGCCTCTGCATATTGTGTTTCCTGCAGAAGCCATGCTAACAGGGCTTTCCTGAATACAGTAACCTTTGGGGCAGGATCTAATGGGCTGTGTGGGCATGTGGGTGAGTGGCAGGGGTTAATGCAGGTACTAAAGAGTTTGATTCTCCCTTGTGATCAAGCAGAGTGGACCTTGGATGCAATAGAGAGGAGAGAGTGTCATACAGGAATTCAACCCAGGTTTACTGGTCCAGAACCTTAACCACAAGATCATCCTTCCTCCACCTTTGCTACTTCTCCATCTGTTACATGGGAAGCTTTCAGAGCACTCGGACTGTTTTCCACAGGGCTTGGGGTAGAAGAAACTGCTGTGAAAGCTGCATTTCTAAAGTCTAGGCCCGGTTTGGATCTACTGTCACAGGCGGACCTCTGTTGATCAAAGAAGAGATGAGAATAGGAGCCCAGAATATAATTCCTGAGATTAGCAAGATTGTATTTTATCTATCTGTGAAGCACCATGTACACTAATTAATAATAATAGCCTATTCTGTCAGTTTAACAGGGAACTGGGGAAGATAAGGTTTTATTTCTTAATTCACCTTTTTGATATTTCCACCAATATGGGAGGACAATTGAACTGTCACCTTTTGAGATGGTGCACAAGACTGTATTTTAAATTCAGCGTAGTGACAAGTGAGCACCCCGCAATCCGGCACAGATCCAAGCTACATTTGGCGTCCTCTAACATGGACTATATGATACTGAAGTCACTCCAGAACAAAAGTTTGGCAATGCACTGGTGCATGAAACCAGACAATTCCCTCCCTCCCTCCATCCCCTACCACCACTGCCCACTCCTAGGGAGCATATTGCAAACTAAGCATTACATAATATTCATAAAAGTAACATTCTCTATGGATTCATACTAAGTGGAAATGTTTGCCTTTATCACAAACTTCAGTGTTTCAACTAGTTGTTTATTTTCAAGGTCAGCGATTTCTAAGTTGAACTTTTCAGTAGAAAGCTGCTTACAAACTGACCATATAGGCAGGAGGTTGATACTTTGCAACTGAGACATTACAGTTTGATTTCTACTCCTGGATCAATGGAAAAAAGAAATCTGAAACTTTATAGTTCATGTGACCAGGACAAAAATTCTTCATAATGGTCACTCTGGCTTTTGTTTTGTTTGCCATTCAATTGTTTCTGTGTTGTTTATAATTTATCAGTATGAACAGGAGTTTTCATGCCAATGATATTCATTGGTTTGTTTTTTGAGATTTCAGCTGTTTGGACATTTCAATATGTGTAAGTCCTTCTAGTTGTTTCATATTAAATTTTAAAAAGGCTTTGGTTGGCTTCCACTACTAGAGCTGGTCAAAAAAATATTAATTTAATAATTAACTCTAGTGACCAGCTGTCGATACTATGCTGCACTGAACACTACACTAACTTAGCTGATATACATTGGTAAAATTCACCACGTAATGCATTTGATGAATAATATGCAAACAGCTAGCGCTATCAATAGTTTAATCTGCCATGATGGTAGTTTTAACCATATCTATTTATTAATTACCCACCATCTGTGTCTCTCTTGTGTGTTAATTCATGTGTATGCATGTGAGCACACACACACACACACACTCACAGTGTGACAGACAACATGAGGCCTAGGCTAATATTAAACTGACTGAGTGGAGTTTTTCATTCTATTCAGTGGTGGAATAACATGCTGAATATGATTAAATCTCTGTTAATGTTTAACAAGTCTCAGAGTGACTGCTCTGCAAACCTCTGTGTGAAATGATACCCAATTTTTCTTACAGCTCTACAGGATTTTTGGCTGTGACAGTGTTTTCCAAATGTTTTTGAAAAGCCCATGTTCCCTAAAGGCTCTCATAAATTCAACAACACTCAAGTATCTGATGTATCTAACAGCACACTGACACCATGTGTTTATTGGTCTGTGTACTTGCACAGGAAAGGTGGGTCATGCATAGATAAGATCATATTGGACAAACAAAACCTCTAGGCATATTTCAGAGAACCTTGTAAACTCATACCAATTGCCATTGTGGATCAGCAACCATAGAAAAGCCAGATGGATTGCTGATAGCTTTACGTGCTGGGAAGCACCAAAGTTCAGTTATACAAGCAAGATGGAACTTCAGTGAGTTTGGATGATTATGTGAAGAATAAATGCAAGTATAAGTAAGGCAACAGCCCTACCAAGCAAGAAGTTTCCATGCCTGTGTGCTACTATTCAGTTCAATGTCCAGGATAGATATCAGTAAAAGAGGGAAAATAATAATTATATTAATGTAAATGGTGCCTTTCATTGTGAACAATCCAAAAGCATGAGACAATTATATATATAACACAATTATACATACACCACAATTGAAATACAGCCAGCTTTGAGATGGAGGATGACAGCCAACTGATACTGCATGGCAGAAAGGGAAAGACAAATGTTGAGCAAAGGGAGTGCAACAGACCCCTTCCCTAACATAAAGTATCATGGGAATGCTAATGTCCATGCAGAGAAGATAGAATTGTTTTTTAGGGTGACATCAAACCCACACACCATATCCTGCAAGGTGTTGATCAAGACTCACTTAGATCTTGTTATCCAAGAACAAAAAGCAGCTCAAAAAAGTTTACTTTTATTTACTTCTATAGATGCCTTGATATTAATGAAACACTCCTTTCACTTACAAACTAGGAGAGCTTTATTATTAAAATAAATGAGATAAACAAAAGAGTGACCTCTAGAAGTTTCCATTCCTCTGGTACTTGGTGTGCTAATGGAAGGTGCTTTTGTTACCACAGTGATGGCATAAGATCATTAATAGAAGAGAAAAGGAGTGGAGAAGCCTCTGTGGTCCTGGCTCCTTGCCCCCCTACATGTGACTCAGTAGAGTCCTCTCTTCACTGACTGGAATCAACACTGGGGGATGAGGCAGAGTGACATAACTGTATATATTTTCACCCTATGGTAAATCCAAGCATTGTATGGAGGTAGGCAGGCCATAAATCTGGTTTTAAACTGGACAGTCCCGTTTTTGTGTGGTTTGTCCCCTGTTCAGTAAAACCAGATGTGGTTTTGCTCAATCTCATGCATAAAGGATGCCATTTTGAAGCGTACGCTGCTTCATCCCCACCTGTGTGAACTTCCATACAACGTGTGCAAGGTGACACTGGCAGAGGAGAGATGGCTTGTTCTTCAAAATGGCATCCTCCATGCGGTGTGACCTTGCATGCATGGTGCATGTGAAGTCAAATTGGCAGAGGTTGGGTCATGAAGGCGGGGATGGGCTCGTGCCTTTCCCAGAAGCATCAGAATATCGAATATTCTGGAGAGGCATCAGTGGCCACCCTATGCGGCGGGCAGCAGTTTCTTTAGCTCAATCCCACTGCATTGCAATGTTTTTCAGCCCATTCAAACCTCCTTCTCCGTCCCACAGTGCAATACAGTTCTCCTCTTTCCTCCACCTGTAAAACTTTACCTTTTCTCTGCGGTGCCTATGTCAGAGCTTTGTCCTCCAGTGCCAACTGTTTTCTGACTGACTGTTGCCTGCCCACTTCTATAACATGCCTACTGCACTTTTGGTGCTAAATAACGATGATATCATCAATAACAATGATCTTAGTAGCTGCTTCTCTCTGAGTTTTGTTGTGCTGCCCATATGTGGTTGTCCTGAGTGAAATTCATTCCTGTGGAGGGGGAGAGCACAATAGAGTGCACTACTTAAAATAGGGTTTAAGTGGGGCTTAAATGATGAATAGGACTATGCTGGCCCTTCCTCTGCACAGGGGTGAATTCCCTCATGAGGTTACAGTCCTTTTGAGTAACACCGTGATGATGATGTAACTCCTGGATTTTGCCAGCTCCTGGAACTCTGGACATGGTCAAGCAGTTTGCTGGGCCAATGGTCAGCCAGGGCTCCTCAGCCCCACATTGGGAGAGGACAGCCTGACTCAGAGGTTAGTTTCAGCTCAGATGGTCTCTGATTAACACCCATTCTTGGCAAAGGGAGTCTTTGAACTTCTGTGGGACCTAGTGCATAGGTCAGGCAGTTCCAGCCCTGCAAAGACCAGGGTCCACAGAGGCAGAGCTCTGACTTGGTGCCAGCTACCAAGAGACAACCAGGGCCTCCAAAGAACCCCAGGCTAAGGAACCAAGAAACCCTGCTTCATCCAGGGGTGAAGACATTATAAGAGGACCCCTTTATTGGTCTAAGCCAGCCAGTATTCACAGCCCTGCAGCACTTGTCTCTGAACTCATTCTCAGCATATCATCTTCCTGGGAAGGTGCCCAGGTGGGAACTGGGGGTTGGGATAAATTGTTAATGTTGGGAGGTGGAAATTTGTTTAGTTGGTGATGTTTAGTAGTATTAGTTAACTCTAACTCTTTCCTTCCCCAGATCTATCTTCTTGCTCCCAGTAAAGTTCCCCTGTGTTAAATTGCTATTTTGGGATGTGTAATTTCTTTGCTGAGGTTTCTGCTGATGTATTTTATTGTTTCTTGTGTATAGGGTTTTATACGCCTTGCCAGGAGTGGTAGCATTTTCCCAATGGACTGCACCCTCATATTCCGGGCACAGTGAGGTGTCACCCTGGGTGGAGGCTCCAGGCTTCCTTAAAAAAACACTCAGCACCCAGCTCATGTCAGGAAAGGGGAGAAGCTACTGCAAGTAACAAGCACCACGCAGGAGGTTTGAGCTACACCTTGAAGGAGGGGCTACAATAAAGACACAAATCAAGGGCTTGATTCTGCAAAAACATACACACATGCATGTTTACTCATGTAAGTAATTCCACTGAAGTCAATGAGACTACTATACCTGTGCAAAGTGTTTGAAGCACTGGGCCTTAGCAAAGCTCTCTCTCCTACTATTTCTTTATGTCACCATGTGTTCCAAAACATCTTGAACTGTCTTTCATCGTCACCGATCTAGGAGCCATATACAACTGATCAGTGCTAAAAGTCTTAAAATTCTGCAGTAGTCATTGCGTAGAACAAGGCACACAAATGATTCTTCCAATTTTGTGACCCTTTACATAAATGTAATTGAATTAGGCCACATTAGCAGCTATCAATCGTAAAAACAATACATTAAAAAAAAAACACCTAAAAATGTTTTTTCAAGCAGCTGCTAAAACAAGTAATGTATTTGTTTTATTACATATTTGCATAATAGGGTAAGCTAGAAACTCTCTGTAACAGATGTGCTGGTGGCAGGGAGATTTGATTACTGGCTTCTGTTATTAATCACTGCACAAATCTTAAATGATTTGTTTCTACAGTTTGATCAATTTACATCAGAGTACTTGCATTTATGCACACAATGTGGAGATAAAACATCTGTTCACACCCTTACTGGCAGCACTGATTTTCTTATAGGGCTTGAAGTTTTGCATTAAGCAAGGCACAAGAGACTTCAGTGAGAGACTGACAACTTCTTAAAAAAAAAAAAAAAAAAAAAGATTTTGTTATTCCTAATGAGAATAATTCATAGCTGAAAGACATTTTATCTTGGCATTAATACTATATTGTGTTTATTTTTTTGTCTCAGTGAAGCAGCCAGTATAGCAAAAGTCCAAATTAGTTCTTGAAATTTTAACCAGTTTAACTAGGGAAACATTTATGAGCTTTTTTTTTTCCTCTCTGTACCAGCAAATTTAGGTGGTATTTTGGAGAAATACAATGGGTAATGTCAAGAAGCTGCACTTAGAATTTTACACTGAGTCCCTTTCAATTGAAAATTTGACATTTTGGAAACCCACAACTATAATTTACCTTGGCATTGGGATTGATTGTACATATTTCATAATGACATGTCTATGTAAAAATAAATAAATAAATAAATAAATAAAAATCTAGGTGAAATAAATATTTTTTCATTAGTTCCCCCGTTAAACATGATAAATGCTTTGGTTCTACAGTCTGGCCAGAACATTCATGTATAAGTTAGAATAGCAGAGAATGTGTTTTATAAAGTAAATGAATACTTGAATAGCTACTTGGCAAGCAAAAGGGTAGATAGACATCTAAAGTCGCTGAAGCAAAGCATAAAGAATTTAAAATATCTCTGTATGGACATACATAACATTGATTTCTGATTATGTAGAAAAGAAGGTTTCATGGTGCATGGCAGTTTTATAGAAATCTGTTTGTCTAAGGGCCATATCCTCAGACCTCCTGTCTGGCTACTTTGCTCAGGCGGTATAAAGCAACAGTTAGGCTGGCCTAATGGGGCAATTGGGGATTTTCCTGGCATAGGGAAATCCCAGGAGGCAAAAAGCTGGCATAATCCTCTCTATACTACACATTCCCAGTCCCGCCAGCATAGGGCATGCCACGTTTTGGAAGGGGCATGTCTGGAACACTTTACACTCCTGCAATTCCCAACAAGTGGAATGACCCTGGGGAGGAGGGAATGTGGAAATCAGTCTCTAAGAGGTAGGTGGTCCCAGCATCATGGAAGCAGCAGATGGCTTACAGCTACCTTTCATCCATCCTTAGGTCCTGGATAAAAGCAATCTGGCTGGACCTGTGAATCTGGTCTTAGGTTTTTATACCATCCATCTCTATATATCTCAGTGCCTAGAGGTCATATTTTCTGCTGCAACCAGCTTCTGCTCTGTGCACCAGAATGTGAGGTAATAGTAGAAAGCTGATTACCTGATAACCAGTGTGGGTTACAGCAGCCTAGGGGCCACTCTAATTTGAACTAGCTAGCTACATTGCCCTAGGGTAACACATGCCATATACCAGCTGGGGATAGCTGAATTACACCATACTGCAACAATTCCCAAGATGTTCCTGAGCTGGCAGTTCTAGAAGTGTTGGCTTCGCTGGCTGTACACATGCTGAGGGTGCCTCCATGCTGAGGAATCATAGAATCATAGAATATTAGAGTTGGAAGGGACCTCAGGAGGTCATCTAGTCCAACCCCCTGCTCAAAGCAGGACTAACCTCAGCTATATCATCCCAACCAGGGCTTTGTCAAGCCTCAGCTTAAAAACCTCTAAGGATGGAGATTCCACCACCTCCCTAGGTAACCCATTCCAGTGCTTCACCACCCTCCTAGTAAAAAATTTTTTCCTAATGTCCAACCTAGACCTCCCACCCTGCAACTTGAGACCGTTGCTCCTTGTTCTGTCATCTGCCACCACCGAGAACAGCCTAGCCCCATCCTCCATGGAACCCCCTTTCAGGTAGTTAAAGGCCGCTATCAAATCCCCCTCACTCTTCTCTTTTGCAGACTAAACAAGCCCAGTTCCCTCAGCCTCTCCTCATAAGTCCTGTGTTCCAGCCCCTAATCATTTTTGTTGCCCTCCACTGGACTCTCTCCAACTTGTCCACATCCTTTTTGTAGTGGGGGGCCCAAAACTGGACACAATATTCTAAATGCGGCCTCACCAATGCCGAATAGAGGGGAATAATCACTTCCCGTGACCTGCTGGCAATGCCCCTCCTAATGCAGTCCAATATGCTATTAGCTTTCTTGACAACCAGGGCACACTGCTGACTCATATCCAGCTTTTTATCCACTGTTACCCCCAGGTCCTTTTCTGCAGAGCTGCTGCCCAGCTCGTCGGTCCCCAGTCTATAGCTGTGCATGGGATTCTTCCTTCCTAAGTGGAGGACTCTGCACTTATCTTTGTTGAACCTCATTAGATTTATTTTGGCCCAATCCTCCAGTTTGTTAAGGGTCACTCTGTATCCTATCCCTACCTTGCAGGGTATCTACCACTCCCCCCAGCTTAGTGTCGTCCGCAAACTTGCTGAGGGTGCAATCTACCCCATCCTCCAGATCATTAATAAAGATGTTGAACAAAACCGGCCCCAGGACCGACCCCTGGGGAACTCCGCTTGTGACCGGTTGCCAGCTAGACACGGAGCCATTGATCACTACTTGTTGAGCCTTATGCTCTAGCCAGTTCTCTATCCATTTTATAGTCCATTCATCCAACCCATACTTCTTTAACTTGCTGATAAGAATACTGTGAGAGACAGTATCAAAAGCTTTGCTAAAGTCAAGGTATATCACATCCACCGCCTTCCCTACATCCACAGAGCCAGTCACCTCATCATAGAAAGCAATCAGGTTGGTCCTAATCAAACATCTTGCGAGAGGATTTCATTCCCACTGCATCACTAGTTTGGCACAAAGGCATCAAGTCAGGGCAAAGAATCCGCATCTAGGTATTTTTGTTGCCTATATATTTAATACGCCAACTGTGCTCACTAGTAGGTAAGACAGCTCAGCATTAGAAAACAATGCTGTCATTTCAAAGCAGTAGATGCAATTTCAGATGAAAATTTTGTCTTAACAGTATAGAATTATTTTTTTGCCCGTTGAGAGACATAACTATTATTATTGCAATTGCCACCTTTACAATTCAGTTTTATAGCTATTGAAGCATTAGGCATAGTTTTCAAATTCAAAGCCTTCATATTCAACAAGGCTATATTTCCTTTATTCTGTCTAGTCGCAAAGAGAATTAAATGTGGTCATCTAAAAAAATCAAAATTTTATCAAGCACTAAAAATACACTTTCAGATGAAGAAAATGTTCTCTTTTCAGTTGCATGTAGAATATAACTGGCTGTAAAGCATGGCCGTCACTTTCTGCAAAAACCATACCGTAGCAGATGGAAATACATAAAAAGGCTTGTAAGTCAGACTTACGAGTGGTTCAGTGAAACCGATGTGAGTTAAAGGACAAAAAAAAAAAGATGTCTGAAAGTAAGCAGATAATACAGTCCAGACAACAAAGTTAACACTATTACGCATCCAGAGCCATCTCCAAAGTCATTAACACAGTTGCCTGAGGTGTTTGCCAAGGAGCCAGATGTCACTCTTCCATAACTTGGCATCTGATGATTGTCATTTAAGCAGAAGGAGAAGGAAGCACTGTGTTTAGATGTAGTAAATGTAAAGCCATCTCCTAACCCCAATGGGATTTTCAGTTTGTTTTAAAAAAATGCTAAACTTTGAGCACACACTAGAGACACCAACAGTGCACAATGCAAGTGACTACTTGCACTGCAATCCAACTGATGCAACTTATTTATCAGAGAAACTTTGCACAGATTCCTAGATTTTAAAGCCTGAAGAGATCACTAAGATAATTCACTCTGGCCTACTGAATAACATAGGCCATAGAATTTAAATCAGTAATCTCTGCAGTGAAGGGAATTATTCTTCCCTAGTATAAAGGTAAACGTTATTGAGCCATTTGTACTTGAATTAGAGCACGTATTTTACAAAATGAAATGAACAGTATAGTTCCACGCTACTTTTCTTTTTCTGTGGCCTGTAATGCTAAAAAGGTTGTGAGATCTCTTGTGAAATGTTTTATTTTATCCGATAATACTGTGAATCAGGGTATAAATGTGCCCTTTGAAATGGGTAGTGATGTGGGTAGTAAATAAAGCTGAACAATTAACTCAAAATATTTTCAATGAATATTCGGTCATATTTTTAACATATCCGCTTTGATTTTGTTCATATCCATTTTGTCTTTGCTTGCTGAAAACATTCTGTACTAGTATGAATCCTTGCAAAAAGTGAATTTCCAAATCAAACTTGCTTTTGGACTCAAATATGCCATGCAAAATTCAAACAGTTGATAACTTACACAAGACATCTGTTCAGGGACCTAAAATGGTAACATAAGTTATAGCTAACTGTGGTGTTCAATAATCACTCTGGTTCCAAGGTGCTTGAAAGAGTTCCTCTTTATTCAGTGACACAATTCCCCAACTGTTCTGCTTATCAGAAGGTGAACTGCCATAGCACCCCTCCCTTAGCCTTCTTCTCTGGGAGGCTAAAGCACTTAAAGGTACAGTTTCCAGTACCACGCTAGCCAATTTTCTAAACCGTAGCCTATGAAAGTCAACAGGGTTCTTTCCACGGATTTCAGTTGGCTTTGGATCAGACCTCAAGAGAGCATGAATTTCAAATTTTGATTGATTTATAGTTAACTGTTCAGGAGTGACCAACAGACCAAGAATTATTCACTAAAGATATTGGTGAATAT
Source organism: Emydura macquarii macquarii (assembly GCF_026122565.2). NCBI lineage: Eukaryota > Metazoa > Chordata > Testudines > Chelidae > Emydura > Emydura macquarii. Next base: position 31,596,281 of record NW_027132013.1, on the reverse strand, counting down.
TTTTGAATAATGAATAAATCTGAGAATTTCACAATTTTTCCTGGACAAACAGAATAAGAAGGCAAATGTACTTAATTCTTAATGGATCATTTTTAGGTCTAGAAACAAGATTCTTCCTGTATGTACAATTGTCATTTTCTGAAGTATCCAGAGCTCCGAATGATTCCTAGAACATCCTCAATACTTGTACATTTATTGAGAGCAATGACCATATAATTTCTGTTGTGGGAGTGCACGACTGAATATAACTAGCTGGCTATTATAATAGTAAATTATGTTGGCACTTAATCAGTGTTTTTAATTACTGTGCTCAGTTCTGACGTATCTGAATTTCAGAAGGCTAATATAATTGAGCTAGAGACTGGGGAGTGGGGGGGAGAAATACCCTCTGGAAAAAAGCAAAACATTTTAAAATACATTATTATTTAACAAAACTTATTTCAAAACATGCACTTACTAAAGCTTCAAATTGTTTAAGAGGATTTTTTGCAGTATTTGGATGATGCACATATTCTTCCTTCAGAAAGCAAAGCGCCACTAGTACCATTATAAATAATCTCATTGGTTCATTACCAATAACAAATACATTTGGGAATTCATGTATTATAAGCGGACGGACTGACTCAGCAGAAAGAAAAACATAAAGGATGTCAGTATAGGTTTTCTTCAATGGATAGAATTTGTAACAGGAAATCAAAACAAGTTAACATAAGCAAAAGCAGGAGTAAGTGAAAACTCCCCAACCTTCCCAGAGGCATTTTGCCCTCTATGTCACCCAGCAGATAGTGTGTAGCCCTTTGCCTGAGCATCTGTGCACAATGGAGAGGGGAGCAGAGTTAAATTTAACTCATTCTGAGCACCACTGCACTCTGTCACATCTACCCATTTGATTCACTTTCAAAAAATATCATGTGCATGTATATTGAAAAGAAAATGGTCTCCACCTATCACAACAGGGCTGCTGCAAATGTACAGACCGTACAGCATTCCACAGGGACAGTAACTACCATTTGCCAATCTCACACCAATTTGCTATTGACCTTTGTATCAACATGCATGTGCTCAAGCCAAATATTGTCACCACAAATTCCAAATGGCTTCCTTTTACCTCCCAATTTAACATGAGCCATTTTAACCCAATTATACTTAAAGAGCTGGAGTGGGAGCGAGGTGCCTAAGTCCAATGGATTTACAATGGATGTTGGGTGTTAACACCTGTAGAGGCCTTTCAAAATCCTACCCTTTATCATTTGATATTGCAGTATTATAGCAGTCACTGGCGGTGACTGCCATCATTAACGGTAAGAAACAGTTTCAACTATAACAACCTGTTTTCGCATGCTCATAACTAGATCTGGCTGAATAAAATTTGCAAATAGGTTATATGCTTTTTCTCCCTCTGTGAATTGATGAATAATTTATTTGCACTATTCGATTAACTTTGTTCACAGCAGTTTACCTTGAATGAAGCCATTATCTCTCAGGCTGAAATCCTCCATGCTTGGTACCAGCCCAAAGATAATTGTTTTGTTATTGGAAACTTTGAGTAAAATTCCTTCAGCTGATTTGGAGCTGAGAGAATGGGGAGGGGAGGATGGAGAGGGAGGGAATCCCTCCCATGCTTTCCCAACTCTACAATAAAAAAATCCAGCCACACTTTGGCAACTATCCCCTTCGCTAAAAAGCAGACTTATTCAAACAGCCCATGCCAGCAATGAATACATACAATGTAGACAGCACACACAAGTATTAAGTTACATGCCTGCAGGCACCCCAACATATGTGCACAGTGGAGCTGAGATTAGACACTTGGTGGTTCCCCTCCATAAGCACAGGCCTCTACTACTTAACCAAAATGACATCCTTCTTACTGGTGATAGTATTAGAGTTCTTACAGTAACGGGGCCACACACAGGATAAGACAACATAGTGGTCACAATTCACCTGCATCCCACATGCTGCTGAGACCCAATGGCCCCTCAGTGTCTCCATGGGCCTTCGTTGGGTTGCCAGGTGGCTGCTCCCCACACCAGCAGGCTTTTTGGAAGGTCACAAACTAAGGCCACTGTCTGCTTCCTGAACCCAGAAAGAACCTTGGAGGATTGGAGGAGTGATCCTTCCAGCACAGCTCCAGGAATTGGAAGGCATTCACATCCTGGCTTTGGAAAGGATCATCAAGCACTATGTGACACCTGTCATTTATAGAGACATTGAATAGGTAGGTGACTGTTTCCTGGCTCTTGCTTCTCTGCTGTGGGAGGGAAACCAACTCTTGGTGTTCTGAGTAACCTATTGAGAATTAGAGAGGGGCTATGGCTCTACTTGCCAGCCCGTATAGAGTTTACCACTCGGCACCTTCCAAAGACCCTGGGGGAACCTCAGAGGGCTTAATTGGTACCCAGCCAAGAGTGAGAGGGGGTCTTTCTCCCCCTGAAGACAACTTACAGTGAGGGGTGTGGAAGAACGGGTGGGCCAGGGACCTGGGGTAGCGACAGGTGGTGTACGGAAAGTACCTAGGTGGAAAAGAGAGGGGGTGGAGATTTATGAGAGGTTTGAGTTTGTAGAAGCTGACTTTCCAAGCAAACCTATAGGGCTGATCCAGTACAACCTCCTACTGTGACAGCATCGTACACCTGTAATCCATCTGAAATGAACACAGCAGTGTTTATGCATGCACACAAATTATAAGGACTAAAAATCAGTGCCTAAACTGAGCCTGAGAAATATATGCACATAAGCAAACTGATAATTGTGCTCCAACACATGCATATGCATGAACCAGATGAGTAATTGCATGTGCAGACTACTGCTAGTGCATGAAATTACCTGTTTTGCAAGTGTAAATTGGTGTTTTGCAAGCCCATTTACCTGTTCGCTATGTTTATATTTTGTGGGTTCAAGTTAGCTGCCTGTGTTTGATAATTTTGGTCATAAGGATACAAATAAAAGAATCAAAGCAAGAACTGAATATTAATTGTGATCAGGAATGAAAAATACTGTGTGCATTTTTTCAGTGCAGTTGTACTGTTTATCTCCTTGAATATTTATTCGATACACTTAAATCATATAATTTCCAGTGCTATACTCCAAATTCTCCAACACTACAGGGACAGTATTTCATACAAAGAAAGTATTTTGTAGAAACTGGAAGTTGCACTGCCTAAGAGCAGCACCTCTCTTTTTAGTAACAAATTATGCAAGTGTATTCATTTTAGAAGTGAAACAAAAGATCCAGGCACCTTTTGTTTTGTATAGAAAACTAGGCATGGAGAATTGTGTGAAGAAGGTTAAAAAAAAATCAAGTTATAAAACAGTGATCTTCAGAATGCTGTGAGTTTGAAGCACAATTTATAATCCCCTATTCAGTTATGTGTCAAGCCCACAATTTATCCATTACATGCAAGGCACTGATAGCACTCATGCAGCTAAATTCCAATTCTCCACAGCATTACAGGAGTTGGCATTTCCAGAGCAGAACAAAATATTAATTTCTAATTTCATTCACTTTGCCTGTCTGCATATTAATACAGTTTGTAATGTTGCCACCTGATCCACGTGCAGACCTGCATTGTTCTTCCGAATATCACTACAAAATCATTTCCAGTTGTCTTGCGACTCTTTGTAACTCTATTACTATATGCTTAATTAGTTTACTCTGGCTGCAGCCTTTTACTTTTCTACAAGAAACTGTGCAAATTCAAGCAAAAAAAGATAAGCTTCAAATGACGTGAAATATAGCATAGAATCTCACCACGTTATCCTGTTCATATGGACGTGCATGGCAAAAACTCCTACTAACTTTAATAGGGGTAGCATCAGACACATAATGAACAGACTTGGGGCAGAATTCCTGGACTGACTCAACCTGTGGTCTGGCCCTAATTAGCCTGCTGGATGAACCACTGTAGTGAGTGAATAAAGAGCTGGTGTGATCTATCCTTTTGTCATCTTTCTTAGGTCCACACCACACAGGGACATTGTGGGGGTAAGGAGGCAAACTGAAGGACCACTGCCAGCTGGTACAAATTTAAAGCATCACCCAGGCTGCTCTGGTATTTGCCAAGACTAAGACTAGGGCTGGAGAAAAGAATAGGCATCTGTAAGCCATGAATTTGGCCCCTAGTTTAATTGGACTTCAAGATCTTTGGAACAAAGGCTGTCTTCTTTTGCATGGTGTGCAGTGCTGAGCAATTATGGCTTGTACGTGAAATATAATCATGATAAACAAATCTAGTTCTGCATTATATATGTTATTAGAAAATTATAAATGGCTGATGTTCTTCTGAGATTTGAAGTCAGATAATGTTGCCCACCCACCACAGCATTAGAAATGAGGTTTGATGCAAAGTATAGGATGTATCAGCAGTGGAAACACTACTTAACTTGCAATGTAACAAAAATATGATGCATTATGGCCCCTGTGACACAGGTATGCCAAATCATGCAACAAAATAGCTTCATGTTCTTTTTTATTGTTCTGATTATCTTTCATGGGGAAAGTCTGTGGTGCAACTCTGGAAAACCATAGCTGTGTGAACAGTCCCACTAGAATCAATGGGACTACTTTCTGAGTAAGGATTTGCAGGATGAGGGCATTGATGACTTATAAACAAAACTGTGTATTAATATGATATGGCTATTTCTCAGGTGTCCATCTTATAATTAATTCTCTGTGCTTACAGATTTCTCTGTTGAATGTACCTTTTGTTTTTTGTTGTCTATTTGATAACAATGTAAACTTTGTATGCAACCAGCCAAAGTAAAAATTACAAGATAAAATGTATTTGTATTTGAATAATGGGTAAACAAAGGTAGAGATTTAGGGGTTTGGGAGGGGGGAGTCTCCTTTTTTGATAGTTAAACTATGAAAGAATTTGTTGATAACATGCTGTGCTGCATGTTAGAAGTACATAAAATGCACACCCTTAGCAGATGTCAATAGCATCTTATTAGCATTTTATTTGTTTTAATGAATAAAAAGCCTGCTTCAAAGGGTCTAATCTATGGGGCTTCTCAAAAACAGGATTTATGCTCTACAACTTTACACTATCTTCTTTTCTGAATCATCCACAGTAGAAGATGTTTTGAATGCTTAGTGTTCCAGTGTTGTTCCAATTGTGATATATATTATAGCCAGAATGACCTCTACATTGTCAAGGTTTCATAAACCTTGAATTTAAGCTACATGCTTCACAAAAAGTATCTGAAATAATAACTTTTTTATGTTGCAACAAACATTACATTTAATGAGTACAGTGCACATGTAATGATACACTGAATCAGTATGAAGCCTCAAATAATGATTTCTGTTGGCACTATAAAAGGAATGTAATTTTTCTTGTTGAAATACCATTTTTCAGTTACTGCATGACTGATGTGGTAATTATCCCCTACACCTGGGATTTAAATCCAATCCTACAAGCCCATTTTCTGTTTGCAAGCTGTCAGGCTGATGCATAGGCTTTGTTCTTATCTGGCAGTAGGTGAGGAATCGGTAATTCAGAAACAACAAAGCCACTGATGGGTCATCATGTAATCTGCACTGAAAATTGCAATCTGTAATGAGATTGGAAACACAGATGAGGTGACTAAAATTGATTACCTACCATATCTGAAATTTTCAATTTGATTGCACAAATATGATCAAGCTAGTCCATAAGTTTGGGAATTAGTTGAGAAAGAATAAAGATAACTTTTAAAATAGGTGAAAGGGAGATAAGTTATTTAAATGTAAATTATTTGCTTTATGGCAATGATTCATTTGCAAGGTGATTCACATGTTCACATTTCATTTTACATTTCAACATATGTTGTTGCTTATTTGCTTAGTTAAGAATGGCACAAGCTCCTTCATGGCCTAAAGACAAAAAAATAAAAATAAAAATCAGTAATGAAAGGTAGAGAAATACTGAAGTCACTTAGCTACATTTTAAATTATGGAATGTGGTATTTGGAAGAGGAGGCATGAACTGCTTCTCAACAGAATAACTAAAAATGAATTCACCTTGGAAACATAGCAACTTACTGATGCTACCTGCTGCTTTAGCTCCCAGATAATGACTCACATGTGGCAAACTTCTGATATCAGATCCACATCATGGATATCATCTGAAAATTACAATTTCTCCACAGGTGCCAACAGGGGTGTCCTTTGTAAAGAGAAAAGACCATAAGGATCTGAGAGGAAAAAGAGAAGGTATCCAAAATTCCAAATAGAAATACACATCTCGAATTTTGTTGGGACTCAGATTCAGGACACCTACGTCGTAATTGGTCTAATAGTCATGATATCAGATATGGGTCAGTACCCAAGCTGAGGGCTCCAACTGCAGTTTGTTGTGGAGTAAAATCTCACAATATCAGTTATTCTCATGATATTTCAGCCTAGGCATTGTGGAGATATATATGAATTTCCTTTCTCATTATATTTCTGCTACCTGTGTCAAAATACCATAGGGAAAGTTGAACTCATGAACTTGAGTTTGGCAGTTATCTGGGGGCAACAGAAAGCAACACCAGTGTGCAGAGATTTCCTTACTCATTTGCCTGAATTCCTAGCTCAGTTCAGGACCTCAGTGGGAGTTTTTCTTGAGTAAGGAACTGAGGCTATGGGCCAGAGTTTCTAGCAGTTACATGTTAGAATCTTGGCCTGAACCAGATAAGTTAGAGAATTTAGGCTATAGACTCTTATGGATACCAATACACTGAGAGTAATTAAAATACTTAGATGACTCCTGAAGTAGAAGATGGGAAACCAGGGTTTGAAGATACCTGATGATGAAAGACGATCAGTGCAAATCTGGCTAGGTGTATGCCAACAGATCGAGCAACATTCTGCTTATTCCCTCAAAGACAGGCAACATCAATTGTCCAATAATCTTTATAGCACCTGCCGAAGCAGGGTGGATATGTGTCATGTTTTGGGGTGTAATCTAGACCAGTGAGGGGTTGTGTCACTGCCTGCCCTGTAATCTTGGGTGCCTCAGAAAGCTTTGCTGTTACAGCTTCTAACCTGAGCTGCTCACAACCAGCCTACCAACTTGCAGGTCATGCCCTGTGAGTATCTATGTGCTAGACAGACTAATTCAGCAGCTCTGACCCCAGCAGCTTTTCTACAGCTGCACTCTGGCTTCCACCAGCCTTGGTTGCCACTTACAAGGTGACCCCAACACACTCCCCATCCCGAAATTTCCCACAGCCGTGTGCTCTGCAATGTCCAGCCCTCTCCTTGAGAGTTCAGGGAAATAATATGGTTCATTTGTTCCTCTAAAGACAAAAATCACATTACAGCTTATTAACTTATGTGGGGGTAAATACATCCTTCCTTTTAAACAGCATTCAGTTTGTTTATGGTGAAAATATACATAATATACATAAAAATATATATATAGGATTAAGTGAGTTAAAGTCTAAAGAATGAAGATTGAAAGAGTTACAAGGAAAACAAAACAAAATAGATTTCTAAAGATCTAAAACGTCATCTACCAAGCTACAGGCTCTGTTCAAAATGGTTTCTCTCACTTGTCCTCCTATTTCCCAGCCAAGGCTGACTTTCCCTCAGGCAGGATCTTCCACAAAAGTATAAGGTCCTGGCTTCCTTTGTCATCTTAGATGAGAGCTCTTTGCCTAAGCAGTTTTCTCCCCTATATTCAGTTCCAGAGGCTTCAAGCCTTTCCCCCGCTCCTTGGTTGAAGGATCCATCTTTCTCAGCTTGCAAGAGCTGTAGCCTTTTGTGTGCCAAAGATCACTTCTCTCCTTGCTTATATCTTCCAAAGTTCAATAAACTTGTTTGAAGAGGCTTCGTGATCTCATGCTGTTCCTTTCTTCCTCTGGGCTTCCCATCCCCCTGCGTGTAAATGAGACTTCCATTGTTTTGATTCTATCGTGCTTAATTTACATAAAAGACAGATAAATAGCTGTCCCTCTTCCTGTCTGGGCAGGAAATGTTCCTTCCTTTGTTTGTCAACACATTTTAAAGCATAATATCAATGAGTATTTATAATTCCTTACATAGTGCTAATATATGCATTTCACAATTATATTAATTACCAGTGTGTCATTAGCTTTCAGAAAAGCCCTCATTCTATGCAGTTTTATAATACAGTAGTATTGTATACAATCAATTGATTCAGTTACTTATCCCTTGAGGTTCAGCCCCCTGTGTTTTTAGACCAGTAAACCATTTAAATGGATTCTTCTGAAAAGTAAAACCCAGAACAAGCTTCTCTGTCCTGCTGGGTGTAGACACGATGTTGTTTTCTCCCCCATTTCTTGTTAGCTTAATAGGGCTGTTTAGGATAGGCTGGTTCGCCAATTCCCTGACATGCCTGGCTCGAAAGCATTGTAGTTATAATTCCTGCATATGCTCATAACTCTTAATATCAACTTCATACATACATCATGCAAGAATATTAATGGTCACTGAGGTATTAGGTTCTAAATGTTACCTCACAAGGCATATTTTGTACAAAGATTGTTAAAATAGTGTGTACGTGTGAATACAGAGGTGCTTAGTGTCCCAGTATGTTTTAGTGGTTCCTATTATATTCAAGTTCTTATGCTGCACCCCTCACCATGGTATCTGAGTACCTAAAGGCTAGGAATCCCAGAACAAATCCTGCTTTATTTAATCTTTATTACCCATCTTTAGAAATAATACAATAATTGGATAAACAATGAGGACATTGAGCATGTAAGGGAGAATGACTCTAATATTCTTGTGTTCCTAACACTGAGGAGAAGAAAAGAAGAGATGGGTTGGGGCAGATATGGAAGGCTTGAGAAGCCCTTTCCCCAGAAAGAAAATGTCACTGAAATTGGATTTCCTAAAAATAAGTAGAAAAACTTGGACAATCCTCGCTGCTCTTCTTCACAATAGGGTTTAAGAAAAACCCCGTATGAAGCAAATGGTTTGTTTATATTTTTTATACTTCATCTTCAGCCCCAGAAGATATTGTACATTCTTGAGTAGTGATCAAGTAAATACTGGAACATCTCCATCCATGCTAGAAGAGATGGATGTGCCAATGAGGGGAGAGAGTGACAAACAACAAAGTGACAGTTTTGAATAGATATTCAAAGTAGGAAGTAGAGAGGAAGGAACTAAAAAAGGCTGTTGAGCATCAGTTTTTAGACTTGTCTATTTTTCACAGGGAAACATTAACAAGGATGTAAAACTATTTTTAATTTCACTACTTTGGCTTCATTGTCTGATTCTGAATTCCTTTCTCTCCTGTTCTGAATTTGCACGAAATGCACCATCAGAAAGTCAGCTTTACCAAAAAGTAAGCACTCATTGGTATCAGAGGTATGGCAAATATTTCCCTATAACCATTTCCTATATTCACCTTTTCAAATGAAAAACTGGATATGTAGTGTAGTAACTGTTGCTGTTCCAGATGATTATCCAAAAGGCTAAGAAAGAGATAGGATGGCCTAGTGGGTAGGGTCTTAGTCTAGGATTTAGGAGTCCTTAGTTTGAAAATCTCCACTACACCAGATTTTCTGTATGACCATTGGCAAGTCACTTAGCTTCTCTGTTTCTTAATAAGCCATCTGTAAAATGAGGACATTATAGCACTTCCCTTCCTCACACGGATGTTGAGGGAAGACACCATAAAGATTGTGTGGTGCTCAGATATTGAGAGAAGCATCCCCAGCATGTAAGCTCAGAAGCTAACAAGCACAGTCCGTTGGCATTACTTGCTCTTCCCCATCCTCCATTGCTCTTCTTGCAAGGGTAAAAAATAGGGCAGATACCACTCAGTTCCTCATGCTAATTCAAAAATTCTGAGTTTCTGACGAATTATGAAAGGTGGGTCCCCTATGGGCAATCATGATGGGGAACCACAGTTACTATGGTGAGTAGCCATGGTTTTGCCTTCAGAAGTTGCCCGTATTATTTCACTTCCTTGGGTGCTACTTCCTAGCAGTAATGAGTCTTTAGGAGGAGGGATTTAGGGAGTATTAGTTATAAAGTGATTAGTCCTGTAATCTTCCAAATGGGGATTCAGATCCAGAGGTCAAGCTGATAGAGTAATGCAGGGGTGTGTAGTGCTTACAGTTCCAACCTTGCATATTTCCATGATAAAGACATTGCAAAACCATCCAGTGGAGACTACTTTTTACTTAGTGAATTACCACAGGTGGTTGTACACCTGACAAGTTGTAGCAGGTAAGTATATGCAGTCTGAGCCATTTGCACAGTGTTTGTGTTAAGATGGATAGATCCTTGGTCTTATTCCACTGTGCCACAAAATGTTGGAGGTGAAGGGTGAAGAGGTAGGTCAGAGATGGGAAACAGATTCTACAGCTCCAAACTTCCAGGCTCCTGAAATAACCAGTAGGATATGTTGACTATGTTTCAAAATAATAAAATATCTTTTTAAATATTCAGTCTGGTTTACAAACTGAATCAACCAAACAAAAAACCAGAAACAACAAACATAAAAACACAAGTATAGTATAAGTATAATGTTCATCTGCAGCTAGATGTAAAACTAAGAAACTGAGACTTCTATTCACATATCAATGGTCATGTTGTTTTAGAATTGTAATATTTGTGATTAATTCATTATTAGTCATGCTGCAGGACTGATAAAAGGGTCATCTTAATGAATGTGTCCTAAATAACATTTGCTTATTTCTTATGTTGGAGTTTAGTATTTTAGGAATCATTCTATTCAATAGCCTTCTATTCATACCTACAGGTAAAGACTGTATAAATAACGATGAAAAATCAATGTCAATAGAAGAAGGAAAATGATGAGACCAACTAATACTAATGTAATAATTAAATAATTGATATAAAAATACTAAACATTTTATTACACACTGGAGATCAATTGACAGCACAGGAAAAAGAAAAGTCAGAATACTGAATAAAATACACTAAAATTACTAGCAATACTGAGGACTAGTAAGTGTCATGAATAGATAACTGAAATACAAAAACAAATGCAGCCTTACAGCACAATCAAAGGTGCATATGATTCTTTTGTTTGGAGTGGATAATGCATATATGGTCATCTTTTCAAACGTGATCTCTGATTTTGAGGCCCGGCTTAGGGACATTTCAACCTAATTTTTAGAAGTGCTGTGCACTCACCCCTCTCCTTTCCCAAACTTGAGGAAGAGCTCCGTGTAAGCTTGAGAGCCTGTCTCTCTCACCAACAGAAGTTGATCCAATGAAAGATATTACCTCTCTAATATCCTGGGACCAATACAGCTGTAACAACACTGCATATAAAATATTTTGTCTTTATATACCTCAAAGCTATATGAAATGAAATGGGGTGCTCAGCGTGCTAGTCTCAGCCTATATTTAATTGACAACCACCATCAGTGTTTTTAAATAAACTGTTAGGGCACTAGATCGTTATCTTCTAGATCCAAATAGGTTTTATTTTGATATCTGTCTATGTCTTGGAATACCATTCACCACCAATATTCCTATATATTAGTTTGTTCCTTTACACATCCCTGGATTCCATGCAATTACTTTCAGGACTGCATTTTAATTCAACCCAGAAACACAGCCAGCTGATTAGGTTGTTTTATCGCATGATATTCAGTAGCATTTTTCCCTTGCCTAATGCTTTCATTACCCATTCGCAAATTCAATATGTTTGCCAACATTCTTGACACATCTTCTAGCATGGTCAAACAATTCAAACTCTTCTACCCATCTGCTGTGTGTAGCTCTTTTAATTGCCACTTTCACCTAAAAAAACTGACTACAATCAAATTTGAATGCATTGATATTTATACTGAAAGGGAAAATCACTTTCTTAAAGTTATATACCAAAAGGAAAAATAGTTTTCTAGTCTCAGTAAGATTCAAGCTACTTGGCCTTTTTTAATCAAAATAGTTTCCTTGTTATTACAAAGTTGAAACAACTGTACTATCCTGTCAATTATTAATCACTAATTATTGTAAGGTGCAAATTTACTCACAATCATTTGCTAGTGATGACAAAATTGAAAGGGTAGTAAACACAGAGGAGGATAGAACATTACTTACTTACTTACTGCCCGTGACGCCAGTGGCGCATAGGGCAGCAACAAAGTCCTTCCACTTCTGCCGGTAGTGGGCCAGAGCGCCTATTGTTCCCCAGGTGTGGTGGTGGTCTTCTAATTCTTGTTCTACCGTTCGGCGCCAGGTTGTCTTTGGTCTTCCTCTCTTTCTCTTCCCGTCTGGTTTCCGGTGGAGTGCAATTTTGATAATGGATCCGTCCTCTCTTCGTAGCACATGACCTATCCATCGCCAGCGTCTTTTCATAATTATAGTGGCCATGTCTTCTTGTTTGCACTGAGACAGTAGATCTTCGTTGGAAATTTTATTTGGCCAAAATATCCTAATTATTCTTCTGAGATTCTTGGTATGGAATGTGGACAGCTTAGTAAGATCCCGTTGTGTCATGCACCAGCATTCTGCTCCGTAGAGAAGCACTGGGAGAACACAGCTGTTATATAGTTTCAGCTTGGTGCGCACGCTGTACTTCGAGGATTTCCAGATGTTGTTCATGCTGATGAAGGCATTCCGTGCTTTACTCAGTCTATTCTGAATGTCTTGCTTACCTCCGCCATCTGGGGTGATGATGCTGCCCAAGTATACAAATCTGTCAGTAAAGGGAAGATCGTTGTTATTGATCTTGATGGGAGTTTGTGTTGTGGTGTTCAAGGTCATGACTTCTGACTTCTTCTGGCTTATTTTAAGGCCAACTTGTGAACTGTACTGGTTTAATTTGTCTGTTTTGTCTTGCATATGCCGATGAGTGTGAGAAAGAAGTGCCAAGTCATTGGCAAAATCCAGATCTTCAAGTGTGGAGAAGAGCGTCCATCTGATGCCGGTGTGCCCCTCCTCAGTCATGCGTCGCATCACCCAGTCAATGACAAGATTGAAGAGCAGTGGCGACATTATGCAGCCTTGACGAACTCCGGTCTTAACTTCAAACCATATGTCGCTTCCTCCGACACAGCAGCTGTAGTTTTTGTAGAAGCTCCTGATGAGCTCCACTATGTGATGCGGTATTCCATAGGCCCTCAGAATCTGCCATAATCTGTCTCTGTCTACACTATCGAAGGCCTTTTCAAAGTCTACAAAGTTCACGTGGAGTTGTCGTTGCCATTCTGCACTCTGTTCTATGATGTTACGCAGAGCAAAAATCTGTTCTGTACAACTCCTGCCTTTTCTGCTTGCTCCTTTCTCAGCATTTCATTAACTGCTGTTGATAATCTATCTATGATGACTTTGGCGAGGATCTTGCTGGGTATTGACAGAAGGGTGATTCCACGCCAGTTGTTGCAGTCACTGAGTGTGCCCTTCTTTGGGATCTTGATGATCACCCCTTTGGTCCAATCCTCCGGTACGCAGGCTTCTGTCCAAACTGTTCTGAAAAGTGGTTCCAGTATTCCAGCTGCTGTCTCTGGGTCTGTTTTGAAAAGTTCTGCATTCAAGTTGTCCTTTCCTGGGGCTTTGTTGTTCTTCAGTTTCTTGATTGCTGATATAATTTCTTCTTTGGTAGGTGGATCGATGTTGATATCTAAATCTGTCTCCCTTCCTGATATGTTAGCACCTTCTTCCGATGATTCTCTGTTGAGTATTTCTTTGAAGTGTTCAGCCCAGCGTGCGTCTTGTTCCGCTTGTGTTGTGAGGAGTTTTCCTTGCTTGTCCTTGATGGGTGGGCTGACTGTGGAGTGGTACTTGCCGCACACTTGCTTAGTAATTCTGTACAATTGTCCTTGTTCTCCTCGAGCTGCAGCACTTTCTGCCTCTTTTGCGAGGTCGTCGACAAAAGCACGGCGGTCAGCGCGCACCATTCTCTTTACTGTCTCATTGGCCTCACTGTCGTGTTGTTTATAGCGTTCTTGTAATCTTGCTGATCGAGTGCTGATCATCTGACTCTTCAGCTTGCGTCTCTCCTCTATAACTTTCCAGGTGTTTGGTTGGATCCATTGCTTAGATTTTCTCTTCTCCCTATAGCCCAAACATTCTTCAGCACTCTGTTGGTATGCAGTCTTTATGTTATTATAGACTGTGTTGATGTTGCCAGCATTGCTTTCTGTGACTAGATCCTGCAGCGCTTGAAATCTGTTTTTCACTTGTGTGACAAAACTGTGTTTTGTGCATGAATCCTCTAATTTTTGGGTGTCAAATCTTCGTTGTATGTGAGGTTTGTTCTGCGCCTTCCGGAGTTTGAGTCGTACCATTGCTGTTACCAGCTGGTGGTCGCTTCCAGCGTCAGCCCCACGTTTCACTCTCACATCCAGCAGTGATCTCCTCCACATTCCATTAAAGAGCAGGTGGTCTATCTGGTTTTTGTCTCTGTCATTGGGCGAGTACCATGTCAGTTTGTGGATGTCACGGTGTGAGAACAACGTGCCTCCAACAACCAGGTTGTTGGTGTCACAAAACTCAACCAGTCTTTCTCCATTCTCATTCCTTATCCCGCATCCATGTGTTCCCATTGCATGCTTATTGTTGGTGTTGTCACTCCCAACTTTTGCATTTAAATCACCCATGATAATCATCACGTCATGTCGAGGTGTTGACTTGACTTCTACCTCTAGCTGTTCATAAAAGAAGTCTTTTACTTCATCATCGCTGTCATTGGTTGGGCTGTAGCACTGGATAATGGTCATGTTTACATGCTTTCCCTTCATTCTCACTTTTATCAATCTGCTGTTGACAGGTTTCCATTCTATCAGACTCTTTTCAATTCCTTTTCTCAAGATGATGGCTACTCCTTCTTCATGCTGATTGTCCTCTCTTCCAGAATATAGAACTGTCTCCCCGATTGATGTTGTCATTCTGCCAGATCCAGTCCATCTGCTCTCACTAATGCCTAAAATGTGCAAGCTGTAACGACGCATCTCTGCCATTACTTGCGCCAGCTTGCTTGTCTGATACATTGTACGAACATTCCAAAATCCTAACCTTGTCTTTGTTTTGGTGTTCAAGACCTCTATCATCCTGTCAGTGGCTCCATTCATACAAGTCCCTTGAGGAGACCCTAGAGGCCCATCACACCTGTTCGTGGACATTTTCTTTGTTGCTGTTTCCGTAACCCCTAGAGGCCCAAGGATAGAACATAGTTGCACCATAATCTGGAGAGACTAGAAAAGTGAGCTTCTGATCTGAGATTTAGGTTACTGCTACACTGAGGGTGGCAAAGTCACCGCCGTCAGATCGATTGCTCTGGATCGACTGAGCAGTCAGTGAAGACCCGCTCAGTCGATCCAGAAACTGACTTACTAAAACCACCTTCACAAGTGGCATGCGCTGCGTCGCCAGAAACACAGTTCCCATCACTGCAGTGCAGTGAAGACGGCACGCAGAAGAGGAGCCCAGAAGTCAACGGGAGTTACGCAAGTTTTTTGCGTAGCTTGCGTAACTCCCATTGACCGCTGCTGAATCCTGGAGGTAAGTGTAGACAGGGTCTTACTGAAGTGAGATTCAGTACCAGAAATTGTAAATTTATATGCCCAGAAAAAGGAAATAAATAATATAGATTACAAACTATCTGGAAACTTGTGAACCAGAGAAAATCTGTAAGTGATAATGAAAGGACAAACCAGAGGAGTTGAAAATGCAATCCCATTTCAAAGTAAATCACTGCTCTTCCAGGATATATATCATGGGACTTGAATGTAAAATGGAGGAGGTAATTATGTTTCACCACTTAGCCCTGGTACAACTCCATTAGAAATAGTGTGTACAGTTCTAAAGTTCTGGCTTCTACTGCATAGGAAGGAAGTATATACTAGAGAAAATATAAACAAAAATTATATAAAGATGGGAAGATGAGATAGGGAGAGAGTGAATGAGTTAAACTTTCATATTAATGTTTTTCTAGAAGTTTTCAATTAAAAAAATCAAGTAATCTCTAGGAAAGATGATGATATTATTAGCAGAGAAGACAATGCTGTCATCAGACAAATAATTATCAACCATTTACAAATTAGTTTATTAAATTGTGGAAGGTATCAGGCGAGGAGGTATCATCAAAAGGAAAAAGAGCAAGATAATTTACAGATTCATATTCTTTGCAGTATTACAAATTTAAACAATGCACTTATGCATTTTTATATTCAGTCCTGAAAAAAATGTTGTGTCTGTACTGTGCCTGTTTTCCAGGCCTAACTCTGAAGATGGTAAATCTGAACTTTAATGGATGTGTCACTGACATGTTGCTCAAAAATGAAGTGCCATGGTTTTAAATTTAAATTTAAAGGAATTTTTTTTTTTTTTGAGTCCATGGAAATTGTCTCATATATCCTAGTACAAGCTGATTACACTAAGTTTCTATAATCACTCTTAGCTGTAACTAAATCCAGTATAAAAGTCATGACTCTGTAATAGGGATGGAGAACCAAAACAAGTTTCAGAGTTTATAGTAATTTAGAACATTTCAAAAAGTTTTAGAAGTTCTATGAAGGCTTTAAAAATAAATTCATAAGAAAAGAATGATTTCTAAGGGAAATGATTTAGAATGCAATAGATGAGTTTTCTATGCATCTTGTAGTAGGTAAATAATAAATGCTAACATGAAAATAAAACATAAATCTCAGACTTACAGCCCTTTCTCTCTAGTGAGTTTAATTTTCTCTTTTTTTTTTCTTAAGATTTCATTGTGTGTATGCTTTCTCTCATCACTGATGAGGTTAGCAAGGGAAGGAAATGAATAAATGTAACTCAAACACACTGTCCCTTAACTAGCTAGGCAAACAATTTCTTTCTCCCCATGTTTCACCCTTTGAAGTCCTCCCCACACCAATCCATTTTTTGTCCCTCAGCTCTGGCCCCAACCAATTTACCAAAAATGTAGAGAAAAGAAGCCCAGAAATGAGTAGTGATCTGTTAGTGAGTTGTTGTCCCCCAAAGCTCCAATGTACTGTACGTTATTTATTGTACATTATTCCCTCTGGTTTTCTCCAGTTCTTTCTCTAGCCTTTCTTGAGATTCTACAACTGTTGTCACTGTAGGATTTTAACTAAACTACTTTTGTCTGTCTCCAAGTGGAAGAATTTATATTAGCTATTATATTCTGGCTCTTCACCCCATGTAGTGGAAGGCCTTGAAAGCAGTGAAATCAATATTGTTACCCTACATTGAATGGGGACATACTTAGAGCAGTGCATATCCCATGTATGCATGGAACAAACCTCTAAGAGTTCTCTGCATTTGAAAGTTGAGAAGCATGTATATTTGAAGATATGATGGGATGCACTGTGGGAGAGCTGGTGTGTTCTGTGTAACAGCGACTAGGGCTTTGCAGATATAGCAGCCAAACCTTTGTGTGTAGAGAGGAAAAGGGGAATCAAAGCAGCCACAGAATCTGTTGCAGTCATACAGATGCACTATAACCTTATAATGGTTCTACAGCTGTTCAGTAGCATGGAGGGCAGGATGGTTCCATACCCACTGACCAAACCTCTCCAAAATGTACATCCCATTTGCTTAGGTTATACACTTAGTCCAGGATTTGTCCCCTTAATATTGCAAGTCCACCATATACATGAATTGACTTGATGTTCTTGGGTTTAAAAGAAACCCTAATATAAGGTCTTGAGTTTTTCCTTTTGAAGTACAATGCCCCCGTTGTTATATAACTTGGGCAATCCACCATTATTTTGCATTGCTGAATTACCACAAAGAAATGTGCATGATCTCAAAAACAGGCACACGCACTCTGCTATAAACAAAGCTAACAACAAGATGGACTCTGACACTCTTACTCAGGTTGAGTACTCCCTCCAGAAGTCCCACTGATTTCAACTTGCCCCCAACTAAATATGTCAAATACAGTGTGTCCTTTCTTGAACATTTGGCAATTCTTCATTTTGTTCTCTGCTTTTTCAGTATTTATTCTAGTTACAAAGCAATAAGTCTTAATTCCAAAAAGGCAACTCTGTTTTGAGGTCTGTGGAGTGAATGAATGTGGCTTGACGGATAGCAGACAACATCTTGTCAATGTTATATCATGCAACATTGCAGAGGAAGGAAAAAAGGTGGAGTTCATAAAGTAACTTTTAGCTATTTATTTTATAAACATAAAGCAGCACATTAGAATCCAATAATTTGTTATAAAATTAGGTAAGGGGGTTGATTTTTTTTGTGTGTCATTCAATAATGTCATGGTATAATTTGGTCTTTCATGAATACAACAGAAAGCAGTGTTTTGGAGTTCATTAGTGATTAATCAAGCCCTTCATTTCACAGAAAAGATCTTTGGCATATAACAAAGGAGTCTAGAAGAGATTGGCAGTTTTCCTACCCTTGCGATACTTTTAAAAATTTGTGGTGAATTTTATTGAAAAATATGTACTTCATGTAATTTGTCACCAAAGTGTTAGCTGTGATGACAATAAGACATACCCCTATCTCCAGCAAGCTTCATTTCACTATCAAAGAATAACAATGCCTGCAAGCTATGAACAGAACATTCTTACCATTTTTCAACTCTGTCACACTCTTTTATGTTTTGTTCATAATGGCAACTGTCTTGCTTGATGTATCATACCGATGTTCTCACCTGCTTGTTGTCATTCAGGTGCTAAATGAGCAGAATGAATATGTATAATTCTTTCAAAAGTACATTATAATGACCCAGTCTGGCATATTTTATTATACATCCCACCAGACCCTGATTATTTTCTGAAGTTGGCATTCAAGTTACACAAGTTGGCTTTTGATAGCTCTTGCCAACTTCCTCAATGCATATGATTAATATGTATAATAATAGGAAAAACTCCTAAGTACAGCCTTGATGCATGGACAAGGATTTTAAAAAGTTTCATTCCTTTATCAGTTATTAGGAGACATTTTTTATTAGTTTGCTTTACACAAATCTATTTTTCTTAACTTTTTTTTAGTAGATAATTAAATGATGCAATTATTGCTTTTTACTCTTGTGGGAAATGGAACAGCTCAGTTTTTATTTATGTATGGGGGTTTCTTCTGTTTTATGATAATTCATTGGTAGCAGGAAAATGAATTGTATTAGCAATTCTATTCTTGATGGTTATTTGTTTAATGCTCCCAACTGAAGCCATAATCCTTTTTCATTTACTTTTTTAAACTTGAATTTTAGTTGTCATAATATGGTAAGGAGTGGGATTTCCTAAGGTCTTTAAAACAGCCGCATAAAAACAACCCCTTAATTTACAAATAAACCAGTAACATATCATTTTAACAATGAAATATTATAAATGGTCCCAAGATACAAACCTAAAGCTCTTGCTATCAGACACTATCAATTGTGGACGTATTCTGATGTAGAGTTTTGGTTCAGATCATTACAAAAATGGAGGGATTTTGCTAAATCTGGCTTTAGCATTTCAATTCCCCCATAAATTGTAGTGGTTGTTTAGATCTAGTGCATTGATTTGGAGGAGAGGGTAGTCAGACTATTATGGTACCTGCCCTAACAGAAAGGCAGGATACTTCCATAGCAAATAAAAGTGTGCTGTGGAGTGGTACACTCAGCTTACATTCTTTTCTACGCATCATGTCCTCAAGAGGGTATGGTCCACAAAGAGAGATGTGTGCAGTGCCCCAATCAGAGAACACATATGCTGCCTTCACAAATAAGCACAAGCTAGTCTCTAGTTAGGGGGCACGTGTTTTGCCCAGCGAGTGCAGAACATGTTCCCACCTCCAAGTTTTAATGGTTTACTGTGAGACCCTATGAGCTGTGGTGGGAGAATGACTCAAGTGTTGGATATATGGCCACTTACTGCATCCTTCCCTTTCCACAGGAAGGGCTGTTGCTGGTAAAGACACTACTTCACTCTCAGTTGCGAGAGCTAGTTTGGTATGCAATAAGAAACAAGCAAATAATGTGCTTGAAACTACTGAGTTGCACAGTGTTCAAAACATCATCCCCTTTTGGGACTTGGTTCTCATCTCAGGTATGCTGCTGTAAGTCCTGTGGCCTGACGCTCTAGAGAGAGATTGTGTGACACACCCAGGGTTGTGAGGCACCTCACCACTACCCACCCTTAGTGTGAAACAGTCTTGTCTGTGCCTGCTGTAGCTCAGCTCCCTGAAACCAACAGCCACTAGCAACGTAAGCACTGACTTCCAGGCCTCTGCAGACCTCACTCTCCCTTAGTAGACTAGTGATAGGCACACACCAATCCCCAAATTCTCTGAGTGCTCCCTGCACTGTTCTGTCCCAGTCACTGGGCAAGGACAGAAATACCAGGTTTGCTATCCCCAGGGATACTAGTGTACATACTAGCTTGTTTGATTCAACTGCTCTATAACAGCACAGCACTGAGATCTATTTAGAGTGAAAACAATTGTAAGTTTATTATCAAAGGCTAAGACTTAAGAGAACATGAGTAAGGATAAGTAATAGAAACAGAAATGGTTATTATATAACACACAAGGTATAATATGTTTTGTATAGTCTACACTTAATTTTAACAAGTTAAACCCTCATCTAAAGTAGTTTATCTCACATAAAGCAATCTCTCAGCATCTCCAGCCAACTTGGCTGGGATCCGTCTTTCATGAGTGCAAAAAGCACTGTCCTTTTTGGTTCTTCAGTGAAGGATAAAGAGGGGGGTCATTTTTTTCTTTTCCTTATCTTCCCCAAATTCATTGCTTTGTCCCCAGAGCCAGAATGACCTTCTGTAGTTTATTCCCTCATGTTCTGACTCTATATTGTCTTCACATCCTCATGTTGACTTTATATGCAAATAGGACTTGTATTATGTTGGCTTACAATGCTTAATGTACATGTGAGAGGTGAACATACTCTTTTTGACTGGCCAAAACCTGTTTGTCAACCCTGCTGTGATTCAGACAGTAAAACATATTTTCAGTACGCATACCTACTTTCTTAGAGTGTCAGTACATACATTTCCCAATGATATTAATAACCAGTGTGATCCTGGCTTTCATTTAGGATTTCACACAGCATTCTTTGTAGATAAATGCTATAAAAGCAGTGTGCTAGGTGTATTGAGCTTGTCAGACTTGATAGGAATTGCTGTTTTAGAACTTTTGCCAGTTCACCTTGAGGTGTTCTTAGGTTCACAGATGATGGCTGTGTTTTCCCAAACTGATGCTGTTCTCCCTTAATAAAGTTTTCCTTGTTTCATATACAGACTCATTGCTTGTAAGTAGGGAAGTACTGCCTACTGAAGGCACCCAGAAAAGGTATTTAGTGACCCCAGAAATTCTGGCCAGAGGTTCAAGCCATTGGTGTGTATTAGTTTTTAGCAGGACCCCTAGCTAGTTCTGCCTCACCCTTGTTGCTGCTCACAGTACCTGGCACAAGGGCTATAATTTTGCACTCCTAGTGAAATCAGCAGTGTTCCATCAGGGCAAAAGCAGCATGAGGTCATTTGCTGTCTATAGTAGATGCAGTGCCAACACAGATTTTCAGACAAAGCAGAGATCCAGAACTCTGAGCTTCTTTAGTCAGATGAGTAGCTATATTTTAAAAGGGTGGCATAGCAACCACAAACCACAGAACATACTGTTCTGTTTGTAGAGAAAAACCTATTACTAATAAATTTCCGGAGCTGTCGGTGCACTTCAGCTCGTTTTAGGAATTTATAAACTAAGACAGCAGAGAATATAGTGGAATATAGTGAAATCAACGTGTCCAGCAGAAAAAAAATTTAGTTTAGGTATTGAACTGAATTGTACAGAATCTCTCACCCTTCTACCTTACATTGGAATAATTAAATATGACGTATAGTGGAGAGTTGCAGATTAATTCTAATAGTAATTGAACTGGTACTTGCATGATACTTTTTCTGCATTGCCAAGATTTAAATGCCCCGCAGCTTTTCCTCTCAGCCTTCATAATATCAGCTACTTCTCTTGCCCACCATCTTATTCGATAAGCAAGCTGCTTAATGTTTATTTTGGGACAAAATTGGTCTACAGCATCTTTTCCTTTTAAAGGAGATTATATTTTGCAGGAACAATGATGACCTTTTGTCATGTATAAAACAGAGAGTTGGGCTAAAGTCAGTCACATCATCCTCAATTCAAAATGAAAACTTCAGCAGCAGCATCTCAAAAGAATTCTCTTATAATCTGATTTTCCATCACTACCATTTCAGCTTTCATAGAGTTTAAGGCCAGAAGGGACCATTAAAACATCTAGTTTGACCTAGTATATCACAGGCTCTTAAATTTCACCCAGTTAATCCTGAATTGAGTCCAATAACTTTTTTGACTACAGCATCGCTTGTGTTCGATTAAAGTCTATCTTTAGTCTACCCTGGCTGGGATTATTTAGCTGAGGTTAGTCCTGCTTTGAGCAGGGGGTTGGACTAGATGACCTCCTTAGGTCCCTTCCAACTCTATGATTCTATGAACACATCAGAAGATGAAAAATCCACCGCTTACAGAGGTAGTTTGTTCGAATGGGTAATCTCACTGTTCAAAATGTGTGCCTTGTTTCCAATTTGAATTTGTCTGGCTTCAGCTTTCAGCTGTTGTTCTTGTTATGCCTTTTTCCATTAGATCAAAAAGCCATTTAATACTGAGTATTTTATCCCCATAAAAGTATACAGTACAATGAAGTCACCTCTCAATCTTCTTTGGGTAATCAAAACAGACTGAGCTCTGTAAGACTCTCACCATAAGTTGTTTTCTTCAGCACTCATATATCTGTTGTCTTTTTTCTGAACCAATTCCAATTTCTAATATTATTTTAAAACATGTATGTGGACACCAGAATTGTACATAGTGTTCCACTATTGGTCTGATGAATAACCTCCCTATTCTGGTATATACATGTAAGGATTGAATTGGCCATTTTTGCCATAGAACTGCATCAAGGAGTTCCGATAGAGTTGCTTGACCTCTATGACCCTACATCTTTTTCAGAGTCACCCCTTTTGTAGGTATGGACTGCATTCTTTGTTCTTGATGTATAACTTTACATTTGTCTGTATTAAAATACATTTTGTTTGAATAGGCCCAATTTATAAAGCCATATAGATTGCTCTATATAACTGCCCTGTCCTCATCATAGTTTACTATTTTGCCAGTCTTTATGTCATTTGCAAATTTTATCAGCAATGATTTTATATTTACTTCCAAATCATTGAGGAAAATGTTGAATAGCATCAGGTTTAGGACCAATCCCGGCAGAACCCCACGGGAAAATGACGATTTACCATTGATGACTACTTTTTGAGCTCTGTCAGTTAGCCACTTTTTAATCTATTTAACATGTGCTTTATTGACATTGTATAGTGCTATTTTTTAATCAGAACACCAGGGATCAAATGCTGAGCAAAAGTCTAAGTGTAATGCATCAACACAGTTACCTTTATAGATCAAACTTGTAATCTCCTCAAAGAATTAAATCAGGTTTGTTGGAAGATATATTTTCCATTAAACCATGTTAACTGGCATGAATTATATTCCTATAATTTAATTTTTTTTATCAGTTGAATGCTGTATCAGCTCCTCACTGATGTCAGGCTAACCAGCCTATAGTTACCAAGGTCATCCACCTTGCCCCTTTTGAGTATTGGCATAGCATTAGAACCCCTCTAGTCTTCTTAAATTTCCATGGTATTCCAAGATTTATTAAAAAGTAAAATAAATGAACCAAAGATTCTTCAGCCAGCTGTCTTAGGATTTGAGTGCAAGTTATCCAGGCCTGCTGATGTAAACACATTTATCCCTAGTCAATGTTGTTAAACATCCATTTTGGTTACTAATGGACTGGAAAGTACTTCATTATTCTCACGTGATACAAGCACATCATCCTGCTTCTTTCCAAATGCAGAACAGAGATATTTATTGACCACTTCATCTTTTCTGCATCATTATGAACCTTTCTCTTTTTCTGCAAAACAAATACCTATGGTATACAGAATAATAGTAGTTAAGAAATAACACTTTGAGTTTATTTAGCACCCACCATCCAGAAACTTCCAAGCATACTGTAAAAATTAATTAATCCTTTCAACAGCACTGTGAGGTATTTTGTTTTGCAGAGAGGTAGTGTTTTGCAGAGAGGTAAATTGAGGTACAGAAATGTTAAGTATCTGATCCAGCTCTCACTGAGGTCAATACCAAAATTCTCATTAACTTGAATGAAGCAGGATCGAGCTCTGAATGACTTGCCAAAGATCTCAGTATAAGTTAGGAAGTATAAGTTAGGAACTCAGTTTCCTGCACTAACCTAACTGCTAGATCACACTCTCCAACCCACTAGTATGTCTGAACTGAAAGAACGCAAAGTAACTATTTCAGATTTTATTTTATCCTCTTCTTCAGAAGTTTTAATTTTAAAGTATTTGTAAACTTGTGTGGATTCTGACTCTGAGAAAGCACTAAATGGAAAAGTGTACTTCATTCCTCATTTAGAATTGTTTTCATCTAAGGCCTGCTAGGAAAAAGAGGTAAATACAGTACTAATAATAGGAATAAAAGAGGAACCAAGAGGTTTCTTTTATTTTGTTTTTTCAAGTGTCAGTTAAAGGCTATCTTGAGATTTTGGGCACAACCACACTGGAATTGCAATGACACAGAGACACATCTCTGAGGGTATGTCTGCACTGCAGACTGAAATCGATTTACTTTAAATCGACTTTCACCCATCGAATTTTAGAAGTCACAGGAACATGATCATACCATGCTCCTTGTGGAGGGCTCTTTCGTCCCCACTTGCCACGCTTGGGTCGACATTCAAAGCAGTGCACCATGGGTAGCTATTCCACAGTGCAACAAGCCGCAGAGGCTTTTGTGAAACTTGTTGTCCTTCCATGATGCAATGTGCTTCCTCCCCCTCCCTTCTTGTCCCAAACAAATTGCAAACACTTTTTGCACCATTTTTTTTTTCCGCACGCATGCCATTGCCTGAAGGACATGGAGTCCACTCAACTCTGCACTATCATTGTGAACATCACAAATACCTTATCCTGCAGTGTTTTCAAAGGCAAGAGAGTAGCCGCAGCACAGAAAATAGTGATGTTATTGAGGCCGCCCTGCTACAAGCCATAGAGTGGAACAATTCCCATTTGCTGCTGGCTGTCACACATCATCTTCAGTTCATGGAGCACTGGTTCTGGTCCCGGGAAAAAAAGCACAGATTGGTGGGATAGCATCATTATGAAGGCGTGGGATGATGAGCAGTGGTTGCAGAACTTTCATATGTGAAAGGCCACATTCTTTTAACTTTGCGCAGAGCTGTCCCCAGCCCTGAAGCATGTGAATATTTGCTTGAGACCAGCTCTGACAGTGAAGAAGCGAGTGGCTATCACTCTGTGGAAGCTGGCAACCCCAGACTGCTACCGGTCAGTTGGGAATCAATTCAGAGTTGGTAAATCTATCATTGGAGCTGCTGTGATGCAAGTGTGCAGGGCCATCAATAGGTTTCTGCTAAAAAGGGTAGTGACTTTGGGAAATGTGCAGGACATAGTGGACGGGTCTGCTGCAATGGGGTTCCCAAACTGGGGGGGGGGGGCAATAGATGGCACGCATATCCCTCTCCTAGAACCTGAGCCCCTTGCCACAGAGTACATAAACTGGAAGGGATACTTTGCAATGGTGTTGCAGGACCTTGTGGATCACAAGAGATGTTTCACTGACATCAATGTGGGGTGGTCTTGAAAGGTGCATGACGCACGCATCTTTAGGAACTTGGGTCTGTTCAGAAAGATGCAGGTGGGCACTTCCTTCCCTGACCAAAAAATAAACATTGGGGATGTGGAAATGCCAATAGTGATCCTGGGGGATCCTGCCTATCTCTTGCTCTCTTGCCTAATGAATTCCTACACCAGGCACCTGGACAGCAAGAAAAATCATTTTAATAACAGGCTCAGCAAGTGCAGAATGGTGGTGGAATGTGCATTTGGCTGCTTAAAAGCCAGATGGAGATGTCTGCTTGTTAGACTTGATATCAGTGAAAAGAACATCCCATCAGGTATATCTGCATCCTATGTGCTCCATAATTTGTGTGAAACTAAGGGGGAAAAGTTTCCCCAGGGTTGGGCAGTGAAGGTTGATAGGCTGGCTGCAAATTTTGAGAAGCCAGATTCCAGCGTTATGCTCAGAGTCAACTGTGGAGGCTTCGGCTTCAGGAAGCATTGAAAACCGATTTTGCAATGAACTGCAGTAATGTATGTCTGTCCTGTGCCTTTAATTCCCATCCCCCACCCTTGCTCCAGGGCCCCCTCCCCTTATCTCTCCACCCAAGCTATGAATGAATAAAGGCAGATGTTTTTTAATGCTACAAAGTTTTATTTGTGACCCGTTTTAATGGGAAGGAAGGAGGATAACTTCACATTCAAATTCCATGCGCATTACGTTGACCTCCATTGCCAGTGTAGACCAGGCCTCAGTCACAATCCCTCTTATGTTGCCTACTTGTTCTGGGAGAAGGGAAATAATTGGCTGGCAATTGCACTCTCCTTGCGTAAGAACATCCAGGCAATCAGCTATGGCTGGAGCAGGGGCAGGAGCAGTCTGTCAGAAGTATCAGATAGCAGGGAGCATTCCCAATATGATAGTGACCTTGAGCAGACTGGAATGGCTGCTTTCTTTAGCAGCCTATATACCTGCCATGGGATCACTTGGTTAGACCCTCATTTGTGGATTGGCTGGACCCTTACGACTCCTCAGGCTCAAAGCAACAAGGATACTCAAGCTCAGATCACAGAGCATTTGCCGCCAAGCTAGATATACTTAGTCCTTGTGCATAAGAGCCAAATAGGGCTCAGTCCTGCATCATTATGGTCAATGGGAATTTTGCCACTGAATTGCATGGGAACTCCCTGAACAGGATACAATCTATAGAGAGGTACTAGCTCTGTTCCATGAAGTGATGCTGATGTGCAGGCACCATGACTGAATTGGCTTTTTTGCTACAATATTGTATTGCAAACTCATGTCTAATTTATTGTCTCCTATCACCACTATAATGGGTCTCTTTCATCTTTACTTCTTCCAAGGTTTATCTCTCCCGTCCATCTGTTTATGTGTGTGTGTGTGTACTGGATTATTTACCCTACATGTATTAGCTTGAATTTTGCCACACTATCACTATCGCTCCCATAACCTCATTGGTCATTGGGGCACCATCATTGATGAACGATCAACCAGTTGTCTCCATCCCGATGATTGTGTGTCAGTGCCTAAGTGTCTGTGAAGTTAATTCCTGTCCACTCTTTTATGTTGTCAGTCCATTTCTTCTACTGCCTGCCTCTTTTCTCTTCCTCTGTCTGTCCCTTGGAGGATGATCTTAGATAGGCCAGATGATCTTGTTACATGGCCGTACCACTTCAGCCTGCCACACTAAATATTTTGTTATTTTCTTCCTTCCTTTGTATTCCTTTTCTGTCATGAGTTGGGTTCTAGATTCCTTCTAATTTACCACGATGTTGTAATGTAAATGACATGTTGCTCACTGCTTCTTCTGAATTATTAATAGAGATGTTAAATAAAACTGGGCCTAGTCCCTAATTAATCCCTGCAATACTCCCTACTAGCTGACTCCCCCTAACTTAATATATTGCTTTCTTTTGCAGTCTTCATTTTTCAGTCACTGTGACAGCGACATTGACCCAAGCCAATTTGAATTGTTTCCATAAAAAGATGTAGGTACAGAGTATCAGATGCTTTGCTACTATCTAAATATACTTATATTTGCTTCACCTTCACCCACTGATTTTGTAATTTCATTTAAAAAAGCAAGTGTTCCTGGCAAGATTTGTTCTTTGTAAGCTCATGTTGTTTTTCTTATATTCTATTACCCCACAGAGGTTTAGTCATTTGGTGTTATATCTAAAGCTCAGTGAACTCCATGAAAATATTCCCATGATATTTGAATAAGGCACATTGTCTCTCTAATATTTGTTCCATTATTTTACTAGGGATAAATAACAGACAATGCGGACCATAATTACTAGGAACACTCTTTTACTATTACTCTTTTTTTTTTTTAATTAGTGGTATCACTGGTTTTTTCCCCCAGTCTTTTTGATACTTTCTTAGTTCTCCATGAATCCTCAAAACTATCCTCATTGATGCAGTTCAGTAAACTTGTTAACTAATGCTCCTAATTCCTCTGGTGACATGTTGTCCAGAATGGTTGATCTGCAAGCTTGAATGGAAAGTTTCAGAATGGAAAAATGAATTAAACCTTACAAGGAAATAGTACAGAAGAGAGCTTAAATTTTAAAGCAGGGAGAACAGCTTAGTGAAAATTGAAATAGCATGTAATAAAATGAATTGAAGCAGGATATTAATCTTGTATAAAAAAGATAAAAGTATGTTAAAGTCTGATTGTAAAATATTAATATGCTAAACCATCATAAAAACTTAACACATGCCCTTTAGTGATAGTACTGTGAATTATTATAAAAACTTATTTATAGATGGCTGCTTTATGAACTCTGAAAATTGCCAATTAAAAAATATGAAATAGACCTATTTCTTGTATATACATTGTATACAGCTCAGCATCTAACACTTTCTTATTTAATGTATATTTCTGCCTTGTTCTCTCCACTTTTCCCCACACTTTCTTGAGACTTGTTGACATAATCACTTACAAATTCCTACACAGCTGCTCTCTTTCAATCTATTGTCAAATCAGCAGTGTGTGTGACATTGAAATGCCACAGGATAGCTCAAATTCTGCTTTTGCCTTCCCTAGGCCATTTGCCTTCTTTTTCCTCAGGAATACCAACTTCAGGACTTCCACATTACAAAACCGTGTGGTTCTTTGCTGTCTGACAATGAGACTAAAGTCATGCTGACCCACTGATCAACAATTTCATATGCTTAAAACATAAAGCATTAATGGGGCAACTCACCCACTTTGATGTCTGTCATCTAAAACCATATATAGAGTGAAGGCATAACAACGTAACCATACCTTGCTGGATATGGTTTCATCTAAACCTTTAATGAACTTATTTTCTTTTTAAACATGGAACTTAAACAAGATTTATTTTTAGGTTTAGGAAGGTAGGGAGTGATATTTGGAGGTTAGAGGAGGTTCTCAGAACTTTGGGGTTCATTATCTAGTCCTTCTACTGATTCCCTGTGACTTTGGGACAGTGACTTCACCTTTCTGTGCATACCTGTGAAAGACCCATGATAATAATTCCCTCCGTCACTGGGGCATTGTGAGGTTCAGGTACATAGAGCTAGGTTATGGCTTTCAGATCCCTGCATTGAGGAACAGCAAAGAGATTGTGCTTCAGGAAGGCACAGTTGCTCCCAGGGCTTCTCCTTACAGGGATGTGAACAATAGTACCATTCGGCAGCAGTGGGTTTAAGGGGTTGCCTTTTCAGCGTCCTGATCCCTTGGGCATGGAGCCAGGAACAACTAGCCCTAGCTCTCCTCATGACAGGAAAGCCCAGGGACTGCTATTGTAGTACACAAGGAGAGAGGAGCGTCTTGCTACTTTCCCAAGCATGAGAACATCTTAAAAACTGTCCCTTAATGTTTATAACAAGCTTAGAGATCTGCAGATTGAATTCACTATATAGGCACTATATTAAATAGAAACAATCAGTAATAAGACTTTTGTTTTCATTTTGCCTTACTCTCGGGGGCTCACAACATTTCTTGGCAGAGATCGTTTTAGTATCTCTCAGTTGCAACATAACTATTCTGAGTACTTCATGAAAAAAATACATCTTTCAAGTCCCACCATATAAATGTACATATGACATCATCTAGCCTCCTCTCTGAAAATATAAGGTGTCTCTTTCTAAATGGCAGAAAATTGTCCTGTTACTTAAATTGCATCATTTTATTTTCCAGTCTTATATCTGTCTACAAGATCACAGAAGTTGCAGTGACAAAAACATGGAATGGTGATATTTTCCAACTCAATTTCCATCATAAATCCTGTCAAACATGAAATAATTCTGAGTAAATGTTATAATACCATCGAGTTTTCCAAGAGCGAACACATTTCTGCTTCTTTTATATCCAGAGGAGGCCATTGGTTCACTAGTAATTGAAATACCAGTGATCCTCATCTGTTTGCCAATCTGCAGACTAAATAGAAGCTTAACCTATTTGTTGTTATGCCAGTTTGTTGACATTTTACAGCAATGCGAACCGTGATAGGAACTAACCACAGCTTTACCCACTGAAAATAGGTTGAGTCTAACACTACGTTCTGTTTGTGGCAGTGAGCCCTGATGTCTCGTCAGCTGGTTGGATTTAGCGTAGGGAAAGAGAACACAAATCTGGCATTCTCTCAGCTCACAACACATGTTACAAAAATAAAACTGATGTAATAGAAATAAGTGTGGTGGTGGTCAAGAAGAATGACTCAGTAAATTCCTCTTCCATGTGAGCATCCCACAAACACTGTAGAGTTTTCTTAATCCATACATGCTCTTTCTCTTTGATGTCCATCCAGGATTATTATGACCCCTGAAAGAGGAGATTTTTGACTCCTGATAGTGCCAGATATCATTTTCAGAAAGTATTTCTCAAGCAACAGTTTCCAGCCATACTCTTTCCAACTTGAGAGAAAATGCAGCTGTTCGGAAAGGTTGATGACATCCAGATATTGCCTCCACATGCTCCTGAACAGCACAGCATTTGGATACTGCTAGCTTTCCAAACCAGTTCAGCTGTTTGAGCTGGATAATTATACTGTTCTGTTCATTGATGGGATATTGTTACGTGTGTGTGTGTGTGTGTAAAATATACAATTAACAAAAATATTCAGGATTCTTTACAGAAGCTTCACACATCTGTTTAAATTAATTCTTTAATCTGCTCTATCAGTACTCATGACCATTCAATTATTTTCTAAGCAGCAAAGAACAAATGTATAGGGAAATTTTTTCCTGATTGTATTTGTCTTCCTATACCAAAAGAAAGACAGGAGACATTGGATATGGTTTAATTAGGCCACACATTATTATTAACTGTCTGGGAGTACACACAGAAAAGTATACAGTGCAGGTAAATTCATAATCATTTCAATATCTACCCTAAGGGCTTCTGACACATACTCCCCCCCTTTTCCATCCTTGTCCCCAGCCAATCTGCTGCTTAGACCTTACCATCTTCCCCCTCAAATGAGGGTTAAAGTGGGCTATAAAGGAGGGGGGTTGGCTCCCTGCCATGTCAGTTATGGGAGCTCTGAACCCCCTCCACGCCCCCAGCCTTCCGCTCCTTTAACAAAAACATCCTATAAAGCCTTTACCTATCCATTTATCTGATCATGGTATCCCTTTCCTGTGGAGTACCTGCACTGGACATACACCCCATGCTTACATAATGAGTTGTGACATCATACCTTAACTTCTGTTCCATGCTGCCCCCAACTACGCCTCCCCAAACCAGCTGTGAGGAAGGCAAAAAACCTCACTTTCTCTTGGCCAATCTGGCAGTGAGGCATCCTCCTGAGAATGGAGTAACTATTGCTGTTCCCACAGTGCATCCTGACCAAACCTGGTATGTTGACACTTCCATGGGTGAGAGGGCAGGAGCTGTTCTGCTTGGTCCAGGTGAGAGACGACATGTTTGCCACCAAGCTTACCCCATATTCTCTCCCTCCCTTCCGGTCAGATCACCTGGGGGGGATGAATCAGCATCCCCACACTGACCCACTCTGCTGCTGCACCACAGTCCGTGCTCCTCTACCTCTATACTCTTCTCCCAGCAAGCCAGGCAATGCTCCCCCACTTAGAGTGTGGTATCGTTCTTTTACATGCACATAGAAAGTTCCCTGTTGCACAATGGGGAAACTAATAACTCACATGGTGTTCATGTGGATAAATGTCATATTTCTGAGGATAAATACATTAAAGATTGTGAAGCACTCAGATGGCATAGTAAAATGTGCACCATATAAGTAGAATAGCAATAAATATAGACAGATAACTTCTCAATCTTTCCTGTTTTTGCTACTTTTTATGCACAGTAACTTTCATATTGATAAATATAAAAGTAGGGTCAAAACATCCTTTGGAACAATATTTTTGGATTATATATTTTGATAAGTGAATGTTAGTGCTCATGAAAGGGGATGGATTGACAGTACTATAAACTGAAGTCCTCTATACATAAACAATCTTTCAAACAGCAATACCACAAGTACATTTTGGACTAGAGCAGATCAAAAACACTCCCGTGCAAAATAAAGAAAACATAAAACCGGTTGACCTCTAAAATGTCAGTCAGCTGTTCTCCAAAAGCACCAAACATTAGGGATGCCACTTATTTAAAATTTCTTTAAAATAATTTTAGGAGTCCAACCTGAAATGCTGCATTTTTTATTCTATATCATTCGAATCCTTATAAATATACATTGGGTAACATTTTCAAAAGTACCTACGTCACTCAGGCTTGATTATCAATAGGACTTAGGACCGTAGGTCCCATTTAAAAAATGTTTATAGCACTTAGGAGCATAAATCACTCAGGTGCTTCTGAAATTTAACCCATTATTGACAAGGCAAGTAGAGGAAACATTAAAAATCTTATTTTTCAGAACAGTTTAAGTAGTTGCCCTTAAGTGACATTCTGGAAAACAGAACAAAGTCCAGTAATTTCCATCAACTGGGATATGTATCACAGCTTCATTCAAGAGGGGATTCATTTATATTTATTGTCCACAAATGTTATACCAGCCTCAATTAAACATTATGATATATACCGCACTCATATAAACTACGTTTTCAAATATTCCTAGTCAAGATTTCTTTTACAGAAAAGAAAATTAGACAGGTGCAGCACGCCAAATGAGATGAACTTTGTCCTCAAAGAAAATTGGTTTTTCCTTTTCAATTTCATTTCAAAGAGATCTGACAAGTGTTGCTTTGAACAAACTTTAACAGCACAATATCCTTTGTGCAAGTTTTCCCCTGTCAGCTTTTCTATTCCAGGAGAAACTTAGAACAAAGTGTATGCTGCCCTTTGAGTTGAGAACTTCATCAGTTGAATGAACACTAGTATAGTGCAGTGAAATTGAGGGCATACTCTCTCTCTCTGAATCTGAACAGAGCAGTCTTTCAACAAATATAATTTCTCTATCTTGTACAAGGATAGGCACCAGCTATACATCCAGTCTCACATTCGCTCCTTTCCACCCTCTTCATTGAAAATGAAAAAGCATTTGAAAATCCACCTGTTTCAGACCTAGTCAGGTCTAATAAAAAACAGAAAACTCCCATCTTTTTTAAAATTCCTGATGATTTGCCTATATAGAATGTAATGGAACTGCCCAGCCTTTATGTAGTATACATCTTTCTGACATGTACAGCCTGCACAAAGTTTTTTTGATTTTCATTGTCTTGCTGTGTAAGTGCTGCATGGCCATTTAGAAGTGTATGTAGCAGGGGCGGAGGAGAATAATATTCTTAGGCGAGACTAGGATTAGAGTAATCAGACTGAATTCAATGGAACTATGCTGATTTGCATCCAGTTAAGGGTCTGGTCACTGAATCTTTATGTCACAATGACATTTACCAGCCATAACTATGCATCTCTGTGTATCTTTCAACCTGATCGTGAACCATGCAACTTAGTGGCAAAATTCTCATTGACTTCCATGATGCAAGATACAGCCCTTAATGACCAATCCTATGTTCATCATGTCTGCATAATACCCACTGATGTTAATGGGGCAAGGCCTATCAGATCAGAGATCATAAACTAGCTATTAAGACACAAAAAAGTGTTAGTTTATTTTTTCTTTGTCTTCTGCTTAACTTTTCTTAAATTTGTGTTAAAATGACATTTTCTATTTCTTACCATTTATTTTCAGGTGCTTGCTCTCTTTTTTGCTCTGTATTAATATTTAAATACTGGTGTCAAACATGCATGTAGAGACAGCTGGAATGCAGAGTGGATCTGGATATTGAAGAAGTCCATGCCTAATTTAATGACAGCAGTTTGATTAGCATATATTGTAAATAGATGAGAATTTTAAGTTCCTTCAGCTCAAATATTGCAGAAGGATATAGAGCATAATTTTTGTTTTAAACCTCAAAGAAGAACTCTCTGATTAACCAATTTAGACATCCTACCTAATTAAGAACCTAAATATCTGAGGATCATGGAAATTCATGTTTATTGATAAGATAAAATATTTATAACACAGAAAGCCAAATGAGCAAAAAGAAGAGCTCTAGCCAGACTCTAATTATAACAAAGATAAATGCTGGATGAAAACTGAAGACCTAGTTATTGCAATTGAATGAATTTTTGACATTGCAGAGATTATAATAATTGCATGCCCAGGTGTGCTTAGTCTTATGTCTCTCAAGTTGAAAAGTGTAATTCAGTGCAGTATGGTACTTACAAGTTCCTAAATTGCTGCATAGTTTAAAAAATTCAAATCCCTACAATTGGACAGAAAATTGAGGTTATGTTTCAGATTTTGAGCACCCCGATGTCTGGTAGTTGTTCCAATCCTAAATCTTAGTTTGGTCCACTATAAAGACAGTGGACTTTTGTGGACAGGGATCTGGCTCAGGTTTTGAGCTTCCCCCAAAGATCTGGGAATGTCTGGATTCAGAGTTTTAGGTTTTTATCCACAGTGTTGTATGTTGATATTCTGTGTGGGCTCTTATACAATAAATAATCCACCTACATACTCTAGCATAAATCTAAAAAGACAGAGAAGACAATGTCTATCCTCTGTTTGCCTCTCAGTAGTAGAAAAAAAGGAAGAATTTGTTGCTAAGTTGCAATCAGTGTGTCTGTTGGTCTCTGATGTCAGTATCAAGAGTTCAAAAACCACAAGACAGACTCCCCATTTAAAATCTGACCATTTAAATAAATGAATGCCCACCCCCCAGCACACACACAATGTATCTTTGAGGGTCTAGAACACCTAGTGGAAAATGTCCTGATCTCCATACGTGAGTACACATGAACGTGTTGCAGAATGAAAACTGAACCTGAAACAAACAGTTTCTATGCAAGTTCACGCATAGATGGGTCTCCTGCCCACGCTGTCTTCCGATATAGACACTCCTCTTTTAAACTTTGTATGATTCCTTTTCCTCTCTAACACCCAGCTCCATAGAAGCACACCATCCCCTTCATTTCCAGTCATGTTGTCTAGCTCACATTTCCCATGGCAACCTCCTACAGGACTTTTCCCTACCTCCTTTGCTGTTCCCTCCATATGGTCTGACTTTCTTCCAGACCAGGTCTTCTGCCTCCTCCCTAAGTCAGACTCCACCATGTTTCCACATTCCACAACCTGCTGTCCTACACATGGAAAAACCTGACTCTTCACTCTATTGCAGAATGCTGTAGCACTCCCTCTCCCAGAAAACTCTTATTCTCTGCCTATAGCAGACTCCAGCAAGCTCTCAGGAAGAAGTTATTTCTTGTTGACAGTACCCATTCAGCTACTGGGAAGTGGAACCAAACTTCTGGGATTTCACCTTCCCACAGCTCCCCCATTCTCTTTGCACCTACCTTTGGAGAGGCTGGTAAATTGTACACAAGGGTACCATTCTAATGGGCATGACTGGCTTCCAGGTTCTTCTCTCCTAGCGCAAGGCTCTCCTGTTCTGTAGGAACAAGTGTTCAGTTGAATGAATGGTAATTGTGGGTAGTTGCTGTCTGCTTCTCTATACCTGGAACACCAATCTCAAGCTGTGTTAAAGGGTTGAGCCAACATGTAACGTCTGAGCCGCCTCAAACTTCTCATATGATCATACTAAATCCCTCAAAACTGCCTCAATGCTATATGCTTCAGATACAATAACGAATGTTGGCAACCCATTATTTGGGACTCTATTAAGTTTTAAACCCATGGCATATCTAGAGATGTCTGCAAACCACAGCTACCAAATATCGAAAAGTAACAGTGGCGGCAGAGGAAGAACACTGTGTGAGTGAGAAGAGAAAATAATTCATAGCAGAAAAAGATATCATAGAATGGAATATATGATATTTAATGCTAATATAGCAGGCCACTGACATGGTATGGTGTGTCTGATTTTCAGGTAGATTATAAAGAGAGATGGGGTTATGTCAGGAAGGAATGTTAGGGGATGGTGTTTGTACCTTTTTTTGTTGTTGGTGGTGCCTGTGTTCAGTTTTTGTACTACACTTCTTCAGCAGTCATTTATTACCATTTAATTAGCTTGTTGTTTTGTGACACTGGGTCATAGTGATTGGATTTAGCAAGAGCAGTGGTGCAACACACAACAGATTCTTTCAGTAAACAAATCAGGAGGCACTGAAATGTGAGGCAAAATGGAACACTCACTTGAAGCCACTTCGAAATTAGCAAACACCTTCTTTGCAGCTTGCTTTTCACTTCCACAGTGTTGAAGAAAATGCATGAGAGAGAGAGAGAGAAACTACTAAGATTGTTCCTTAAAATACTGTCATTAACAAAATACTGGAAAATTTTGGGTTAAAATCATATGAATCCATATCTCTCGGGTAAACCTGTTGTGTGCAAAAGCTTCTCCTATTGCACTCACACAGCAATCCTTTCTATAACAATATTCTTTAATAGAAGTCAATTAGCCATTCTAGAAATTCCAGTAAAGAAAAGTGATGGTGAAGGTTCAGTTCCCTAAAAGACTGCATGTACTGTATAGCCGCAGTTTGTGTATGGTTAAACCAATCTAGAAAGGTTTTTAAAAAATCCCCTCAATTTTTACAACATTATTACCCTGGCATGTGACTGTCTGAATATTCTGGTTCCAGGATTTGGGGGTGCCTGTATCCAGTACTGGTAAAAGGGTTTGAAAATCATCATCTTTCTCTGGACCTTTCTCTTTGATAGGTTATGACAGAAAATGGTTACTCTGAGGTGGATGGGGATGACAGACTGAATTCTTTGCAACACTTCGCTTTCCCTATGCTCTGTTATATTCTGAGGACACTATCAGGGAGCTGATTACAGTTTCTGATTCTTGCCCCAGCCCTGGTACAGGAACAACCAGTGGCTGCTTCAACTGTTGCCAGTTGGCAAAGGCCTTTAAAATACTGTCCACCAGCAAGGAATAGCCAGAGCACATCACATTCTAGCCACTCCTTTTCCTCACACTAATATGCCCCTCCCTACCCGAGGATATGGCAAAGGAGGTATGGGAGTCAACCTTGTTGTTTCTATAGACTGGGAACTTCCCTACACCAAAGATAATCCCAGCTGGGGAGTTACAAGCAGTCTTTGCCTCGCCATGGTCCTGGTGTGATGTCCTTGCAATCACAAATGGAAAAACTAGCAGTTCTATCTCCATGGCAGATATTTTAAAATATCAAATCCTTTAAAAAATCCAAACCCTCCCCCCTTTTATCACATATTAAACATGCTTATATTTGCCTTGATCAACCAATGCTGTGGACATGTTGTTGCCTATCTTATAATCAAAGTAAAATAACTCGTGTTTATCCTAGCAAAACCAAGAACGGATTGGTTGTTATGGCAAAAGAGAGCTTCTTAAATAAGCAGAGCAGGTTCCCTTAAAGATAAATCCTCTGATGCCAATTTGTACAGCTAGACTTTAATGTCTTGGTCCACTGAATATATTGCAAAACTAACCCCGTCACATATGTATTCAGTCAGTCATATTTATTTCACTTAAATTTATATTCCCTTGTCATTTAGTGACAATACATGCTTAATTACAGTAAATAATACGTGGGTGATAAAACACCTGTTCTACAGAAAGTATCCCAGAGTCCTCCATGGCTTGGCAAAAGCACTAGCCACTTAAATATACTGGATTCGATCAACTTATCTTTCCTGTTACAAATGTATTACAATGAACTGATGAACTGATGTATTGCAATGAACTGATGTATTGCAATGAACTGTCCATTAGGCAGAATAGGAACAAGGTACTTGTATTCAAAGGCCCTATATGGTTAACAGCTCCTAGAAATTCCCTTTAGCAATATTGCTAGGGCCTGTGTTTTGGGAGCAATAGTATTTTGGTTTTATCCCAGCTGTTGTTATGAAGTATCAAATGGCCATGGTGTGATAACCATGTAGGTCTTAAGCGCTCACAGATTTATTACTATGCTTAGCACTTACTTAGCGATTACATTTTCAAAGCATGGCACAAACATTTAGTAAATAATGAGACAGCAGAGAAGGTATCATCATATAAGAATAGCAGAAAGATATTTGAAAAGGCTTCAGCCATGTAAAATCCATTACTATTTGCTGTGGTCAGTACTATCTCCACAGAAACCCAGCTCTATGCTCTTGAACAGGAAGAAAAGTCCACATTTGTGCTAGTTTGCCAAAGCGTATTTCTTCTAGACTTTCACAAACAATATGAGATGGAAGAAAGATGAGAAGTTTACATCATACTCAATCACTACCTTACTTTGCTATTACTCCATACATCTGCTTTATACATCCATATTTATTCACTGTGTTATTTAGACTTTACTGCGCTACTCTGATAAAGTATTCATTTGACAATGTTTGGATTTGGTTAATGTAATTTTATAGCAAAATTTTCAAAACTGCTGAAGAAGCCCAAGTCCCATTTTCAAAAGTGATTTAGGCACTTAGAAACCTAATTCTCATTGCAAGTTAAAGGGATTTAGGCTCCTAATGGCTAAATTTGTAAAGGTATTTAGAAGCCTAAAGATGCAGACACTTAGTGGGATTTTCAAAAGTGCTTACATGCTAATCTATTAATCATAATCAGTTAGAAGGTAAAGGAGAACTTTTGTTTAAAAAATGGAAAAAAAGTCTAAGTAAATCTGGGAATTTTCAATCCAAATAATTTCTCTTAGTCAGAGCTATAGGGCAGCTAAAAATGTGTCTTATAATGGAATGTGATGACAGCCTTCGTAAGGAGCAACAAAGCACAGATCTATTGACCCCAAATAAATTTGTTTGTGGAATTAAATTTACCACTCAGATGTATTATAAATTACTATTATGTACCTAAAAAACATGAAGTACTCATTCAAAGCCACAGTGGTTTACCAGAAAAGCAAACACTTAGACAGACTCTTTCCTTTAAGGACAGATATTTACCCAGTAAGACGTCTTTGTGGTCTGCTGAGTCAATACATATTAATTAAATAATATTTCATGCATTTATCTAGCAGAAGAGCCCCTGAGAAGCCATTCCAATCTACACGTTTCTTCATGTGCTTTTTTAAAATGCTCTATTATTTATCCAGTACACTGGAATGGCTCTCTCTGAACTGTACTGGTCAATCTAGTCAATATATATTAAAGACATGACCCAATAAAGTTCATTGTAAAAACTGTCTTAGGAAAAGTTACTTAATAGTTGCTTTTTTTAAGCTTTGTTTTTAATATATGTTTTTTCACAATACTGCACGCAACAAGTCCAGATTTGGTTCATATTAGATGGTTCTATGTTTTTGAAAAATTTATGAAAAGAAATAAGCACCTGAAACTTAAGAATACACTTTGCACATGTATATACTCCCTTTCATCCCAGCATCTTAAAGCATCTTACGAAGATCCTGATTCTCACTTAGTATAAATCAGCATTGTTCTATTGAAAACAAGGGAGCTATTCTGATTTACACTTGCTAAGGATCTGACCTAAAGCCTCATGCTGCTCCTGAAAGGCAAATATTATTAATGTCTATTTAACAAATGGAAAACAGAGGCTAATCCTGGCTCTTTATGGATGTGCAATAGGAGGGAAAGAAGATTCCACTTTCCTGCATGCCCGCAGAGGGACTAGTCACTATTCAGATCCTTCTGTTTTCCTGA
Source organism: Emydura macquarii macquarii (assembly GCF_026122565.2). Taxonomy (NCBI): domain Eukaryota; kingdom Metazoa; phylum Chordata; order Testudines; family Chelidae; genus Emydura; species Emydura macquarii. The sequence continues at coordinate 31,556,612 of NW_027132013.1, read as the reverse complement.
GGCCTGGGACTGATTGTTTCTAGTGCTGCAAAGTGGAGCTAAACTCTAGATTCTCCAAAGGGGCAGTGGCAGTGCTGCCTTCTGCATCAGCAAAAAGAGCAGGACCATTGCACATGGTAGTGTACTCTGTGCCCTTTTGAAGTATGTCACAGCTCCCCGTCCAACATGTTGGTCCTTTGCAACGCTTCTAGGACTCCAGTGCAATGTAGCTTCTGTTTTACCCCTGCTCCCCACAAATACCCTGCACCTTAAAATGTGTTTGTGTGTATGTATGAGAGAGAATGAGAGAAAGCTGGTAAAATAGTCTCCCACTTGTGACAGTTTTAGCCCAAACGATTTTTGAGCTGTTATAAGTCCCAAGAATTTACAAAAAAACTAAACTCACAACAACAACTTGAAACAATGCCAGACTTTTTCTGGCAACACTCATTAATGGCGACACTCTATAATACAGAAAGTAATAGAGTATCAAACAAGCTTCTGCTTAAAATGAAATGCCATTTCAAGGTGAACAGTGATCATATATATAAATGTCTGAGATTTTTACTCTCCTAAGGCACTGCAGAATGAAAGAGTCTAACCTTTGATTATATAAATGTCCATGCCAAAGCAACCAAAACACCATAAAAGCAATCAATAAGATCAAAGCAAAAGAAAGAGGCTCAGTGCTAGTCTTTTTGCAGTGTAGATGCTTATTTTTCCACTCTCCACATTCTTCTTTTGTTCCAGACAATTCCAGATCCTACTCTGACTTTTTTTCTTTCTCATATGCAAAACTAAAGCTTTGAGCACTCAGTTGCCATGGAAACAAAAAGGACAGAAACAGTTTATGTATTTCAAAAGCTGTCAGCCTATATGCTGTGGATTTTGATAACTAAACCTAAACATGAACCATTCTTTTTTTTAAACCGCTGTGACATTTATTTCTGTACATGAATGTGTGTTGCTAGGGAAAATAAGTCATCTATTTGTTTAGCTTTGCTCCCATCAGTTTTATAAATAGTTGGGGTTGTAGAGATAATTTTTATTCTTAATAAGTGTTTATCAAATCAGAATGGAAACAAACACATAGCAAGTTGGCAAACACTGCTGCTTTTTCTGTAGTTAAAATAAAGCAAATTGCAGCTCCAATATTCAAAGAGACAAACCCTGATTTTATATTTTATATAATTTGAAACCTACTAACATGACATGTCCAGTCACCTAATGGAATAGCTGGTTTGAAATTAAAAAATATAGTCTGTTCTACCCAATTCAATAACATTGATTCTTTTGTGCCTTCCTCAACCTCATGAGGGGAGGTAGAACTACAGGCATATACAATCTGGATATTTTTTAAATTGAATGAGACTCCCCAAAATGAATGGTTTTGATAGATACTAGCATTGTCCACTCTCTTGACTATTGTTTCCTAGCACATCCTGATACTTCCAAGATGAGGGTTTCCAGAACAAGGTCATTTTTATCAAGTTTAGATGATGCAGTTAAGTGAACCAAGAAAGATACACAGGAACCCTGACCTTCAAATCTGGAGCTTGGTACAGTAGCTAGGGCCTGTAAGCTTTTCCATTATGAAACTTGTCATCTTGAACATTTATAACAATTCAGTTTTAGTCTGAAAATTGTTTCAAAAAATTGTAGCTCAGGGGAGATTCTTTTTGGGTAGAGCTGTCTTGCCATTTTAAGTTGAATGCTATTAAAGTAATCTTTTAGCATTTTTCTTTCCTCCCCCTTTCTCATAACACAATAATGCCTGTGATTTAAAAAAATATTTTTGGCAAGATAATTCCTCATTATGGGCCCGGATCCTGCACCACAGAACCCAATGGCCCAATTCTGACATTCTTATTCATATTAAATGTCAATGAGAATTAATTGAGAATTAAGATACTATCAACATGAGTAGAGATGGAAGAATTGGTTCTGAAGTGATTTCATTTCCTTTGGTAGTTTGGGGGCAAAAATATAAAGGCTAAGCTATACATATGATTAAAAACAGTTATTTCAGTATTTTGCTATGGCTTATGATACAGTTTATTATACTGTGTGCAAATACACATGAAATGGAGTACACATGTAAATATCTTTAAAATTGGGACCTTACATGGTAGATATAATGGTGGGACAGTATCACATAGCAGTTTACAGAATGGTCTTGTGGTTAAGCCATTTTGCTGGAAATCAGGAGACCTGGGGTGAAATCCTGGCCCCCTTTTAATTTAATAGCAAAATCCTCACTGATTTAAATGTGTCCAGGATTTTACCCTTTTGTTCTACACCTGCCTTTTATTACACATTTCCTGTGAGACCTGGGGCAAATTGCTCATGACTCTCTTTTCCATCTGTAAGATGGGGATAATAATGCCTCCCTCCTTCACAGGGGTGTTTGTGAGGCTAAATTCATTAATGAGTGGAAAGCACTTTGGGAATTGGTACTGTAGACATGCAAAGTATTGTCATTACAGTCACCACACAGGATTCAGTGAACTTAAATTTAGTAGTGAATGGACACAAATATGGAGATATGACCAAAAGACACTTCGTTCCTTGGTCGTACATGAAGACAAGAGGAAGATCCTAAAAACAGACTTTGTATACTAATAAAAGAGATTATGCAATGTGCACAGGAGGTGAAGGAATGTTTTCTGTTATGCAGCAATACATTCTACATGTTAATAGCTCCAGCAGTAACCGTGAATCTGTCCCCTGGGTGCCTTCAAACCTTAGTCAGGATAGAGATATGGAAGCTATGTTGGAAATGCAGTGCTTCTGAAGAACAGGGGTGAGCTGGTTTTGGGGGTTTTTTTTGTTTCTTTTTAATATCATGCAGCTAACAGTTGGATGAATTTAAAAAACAAAACCAACAATGAAATGAGAGCTATCTCTCAAAACTGAATCTGTCAAGAAGAATATCCTTATCATTCTGCTCCAGTCCCAACGATGATGATGAGGGAGTGAAAACAACAACTAATCAGGGCAGCCTGGAATGTTACTCACCAGATCATAACCGGCAGTAAAGCTGAAAGGACCACGTCTGTTGTGGTGAATAATTTCCACACTGAGGCCCAGAATAAACAAGTCAAGTCATTTGTAACATCTGCCTCAGAAAGCCCAAGCCAAAATAAGCCAGTTCTTTTTATTCCAAGAAAGTTGTGTTAAAACGGCCCGGGGGGATTGCACGTATTGTGAAAGCATTTTCTCAAACAGATAAAATGTATGATCTGGACCCTAAAGAAAGACATTTCTATGGATGCACTTATTACAGAAGGATCTAGTCATGGTGTTTTAAACAACTAAATATCTTTCCTAAGGATATTCAAAGTGTTATATGGTTTACTCAGAGTATTATGGGCTGGAGCCATGCTCTACCCCTCCCTTTCTTCCTGTTTAGTTAGTGTGTGTTTTCTGCTACTCTGTTTCTATGTAATTGAATAAAGTGCCATGTCCCCAGCCTTCAGTTCTAAAAGTCAAGTGTGCTTCTTGTGCACTGAGCAGTCCCTCTACAAAAAATAGGAATAAAACAAATCCTAACAATGGTATAGGCTCATTACTAGTTGGAGATGGTAAAATTGTTAATAATGATGCAGAAAAGCCAGTAATGTTCAATAAATACCTCTTCTGTATTTTGACAAAAAACAAAATGATGTACTTGTATCACATGAAGATAATGAAGAACTTTCCAGGCCATTAGTATTTAAGAAGGATGTTAATTAGAGATTTTAGGGATCAATATTTTTAAATCAGCAGGCCTGGATATCTTGCACTCAAAAGTTCTAAAAATTTGGCTGAGGAGATCTCTAGCCTGCTATTATTTTCAATAATCTTGGATCACTGTGAAAATGGATAGGCTGGTTAGCCTGACATCAATCCAGGGCAAAATAATGGACAATCTTGTATGGGTTTCAATTAATATATAATTAAAGGATGGGGATATAATTAATGCCAGTCAACATGGATTTGTGGAAAAGTGATTGTGTTAAACCAACCTGATTTTGTTTTTTTGATGAAATTACAAGTCTGATAAAAATAAAATTGCAGCTGTAATATAACTGGACTTTTGTACGGCATTTGGCTTAGTACCACACAACATTCTAATTTAAAAAATTAGCACTGTCCAATACCAATCAAATATATGAAATGGATTAAGAACTGACTGACAGAGCTCAAAAAGTAGTTGTCAATAGAGCATCATCATCATATGAGGGCATATCTAAGCGGATTCCACAAGAACTGGTACTAGGCCCACCTCTGTTGAACATTTTTTATCAATGATCTCAAAGGAAATATAAAATCACTGCTGATAAAATTTGCGAGTGACACAAAGGTTGGTGGATAGTAAACAATGATGAGGACAGGGCAGTCACCTATAGAAATCTAGATCAATTGATAAGCTAGTGCAGTCAAACAAAATATGTTTTAATGCAGCCAAACACAAGGCCATACATCTGGGACAAGGAATGCAGGCCATACCCTCAGAATGCAAGACTGTATCCTGGAAAGCAATGATGCTGAAAAGGATTTTAAGGGTCATAGTGGACAGAGAACTCATCATGAGCTCCGAGTATGATACAGTGACAAAAAGAGCCAGTGAGATCCTTGGATGTATAAACAAGGAAGTAAGAAAGTTATTTTACCTCTGTATCCAGCACTGGTGAGACTGATACTAAATTACTGAGTACAGTTCTGGTGTCCACATACTTAAAAGGATGTTGAAAAATTAAAGAAGGTGCAGAAAAGAGCCACAAAAATTATTTGAGGGCTGGAGAAAATGTCTTACAGTGAGAGACTCAAAGACCTCAATCAGTTAAATTATCAAAAAGAAGACAGAGGCATGACTTGATTCCAGTGTTTGTGTATACTCACTGGGAGAAAATACTGAGTGCTTAAGGACTCTTCTATCTACTGGAGAAAGGCATAAAAAGAACAAATAGCTGGAAGCTGAAGCCAGACAAATTCAAATTAGAAATAAGGCACAAATTTTTAACTGTGAGAGAGTGATTAACCAGTGAAACAAACAACCAATGAAAGTCTGTATGCCTTTTTGGAAAATATACTTTAGTCAACCACAACTCATTAGGCTAAACATAGGGTTAACTGGATAAAATGTAATGACCTCAGATGTACAGGAGATCAAACAAGATGATCTAATGATCCCTTTTGGCCTTAAAATCTATGAATCTATTATTTTCAAACATTGTTACCCCCATGCAGCTCAAACTGACTTTAATGACAGCGCTATGTGCTCATATACTCTTCAGATCAGATCATGGGCTTTTCAAGTTACATATCCAAAGTTAGAGGCCACCTTTAAATATTTTGAAATTAGAGGCCATCATATTTATGGATGCTTGAACCTCAGCAGATTTAAAGTTTGTACTCATTTGGGAAAAACAGCCTGGAAATCTATCCAAATGCCTTGCTCTTGTGAGATTTATATTGTTCGTGTTTTCACTGGAGTAATCAAGTTGTTTACTACAAAAAAACAAAACAAAACAAACAAAAAACACTTCTCAAAGCTGACAAAATATTTGTACTATGTCTTTTGTCACCCTTTTTCCTGGTTCTGAACATGTCCTCAGAGGATCTTCTCCAGTACCTATGCTCCAGCATCTTTCTTCTTTTTTACTCATATACCTCCTTTGTTGAGACAAAGTTGTTCTTCTGGGAAAGATATGCAGGAAAAGATGAGCCTAATATTGTGTCCTGAAAGTTGGGTAATCGCAATCATTCTAATCTCCTGGAGTGGGGTTTTTGATAGTTGTAACCTAATCTCTGAGAAGTCTCTCATTGTTATCCATTCCATTGTTATTGATGGTCACAATGGTCCTGGTCAGACAGAAATGGTCCTTTATGATACCTTGAGTCTAAACTATTGAAGACTAAAAAAGGAAGTTGTGAGGTGTGTAAGCATTTTTATTCTTCTATAAGTGAAAGCCAAAAAATGAGACCAGATTTTAAAAAAAAACATATATCATAGGTGTTAATTTGCCTGCCTTGATTTTAGGACTTAGAGAAAAGCTTAGATAGATATACAGATGCAGAAGAGTCTCATAATGTGATAAAGCAGATGACTGTCAGCAAGTTGCCAGACCTTGATTGTTTGTCTGAAGACTATTTTAAAGTTTAGTAAAGGATTTGGCTCCCAAATTTTGCCAATTTATTTAACAGCTACCTAAAATCATATTGGATTCTAAAATCAATGGAAGAAGTGTATATTTAATTGATTTTGAAACCTGAAAAAGATCAAATTGATTGTGACTCTTCAAGATGGCTTTCCCTTTTAAACATTGATGTCAAGATATTTGCCAAGGTACTATTAGGTTAGACTCTGCTGCCAGAATTCATTAACAGAGATCAAACAAGGTATAGTCAAGGCCACATTGCTTTGTGGATGGCATACTGAGATTTATAGTAATGAATCAGTTGGTCTTGTGTGGTCCAGAGTCCCCTGGGTGTCAGCTGGCACAGAGCATAAGGGGTGCACAGGGATCCCCTGGATTTGATGTCTACAAAACAGCAGCATGTGAGATCTCTACCAACAGCCAGTAATGCACTGGTCATCCTAATCATTGTGAGATGTATGCATGGGTAATATTTAAGGAGTTGTGTATCTATACTGAAAACTATGTTCTTAAGGTATATAAGTTTAGACAGGTCACCTGAAGGTGATAAATAGGTTCTGTTCAGGCAGGGAGTAGGAGGTGCTTATCTCTCCCTGGCTGACCACTGCGTATCTTACAACTAACTCTATTTGCATATGGAGCCACCAGCTAATCAAGATTGCAAAGTCAACAAGAGTTCACAAAATCTACAGGAAGGAGCATACAGCAGGAGCGTGTCCCATCTATGACTAAGATATGGAGGATTAGTCTGGTATATCAGGAGAAGGCAGAAAGGCACTTGGTATCCTTCACCTAGGGGACAAGATGACATCATGCTTGTCTTATGAATGAATTGTTAACCTCTGAGAAAAAGACTTTGGGTCAGTAAACTTCATAAGACCAGGAAAGTGTCTTGTTAGGTAAGTCTAGGCTCTAGAAAGCACGTTATGATTTTATTTTACATATAACCAGTTGTTTCCAATACTTCTAACTCCTTGCTGTTTCTTGAATCTCTGTTCTTTGTTAAATAAACATATACTTGTTTTCACTATAAAAGAATCTAAGTGCTGTGTGAGGAGCAGCGATCCTGAGGTGAAATTAGTAAGCTGAGGTATAAACGTTAGAAATAGCGTATCTTTAAATACTGTGGAACAGGAGCTGGGCACTCCAGTGGGACACTTGGAGGACTTGGGGATTGGAGTGTGCCTATCATTAATTAGCTGAAGAACAGTGGAGCCAGAGTAGGCTGAGAGGTGAGTGCTTGCAGTGCCTATGGTTGATGGAGCTGATCCTGGTCAGGCACAGATGAGACTTCCTCCTGCTAAGGGCAGGTGTTAGCCAGGGGTCTCACCACTCTGGATACCCCTGGGAAGCATCACAGTCTGTTGAAAGATATATCTGGTAAATGTTTCTATCCCTTGATGTGGAGGAGGCCTTCAATCATGTCAAGTGGAGTTATGTGCATAAAACTCCTGAAGCAGGGAAAAATAGTAGGCGGATAACCTAGCATTAAGAAGTGAGAGTGAGTCATACCTTTGTGAAAACAATATTGTCACACTTTCTAGATTGGTTATTTGATTTAAGCCCAAAAAATACAGATTAAAGACCTACCTTTCAGAAGGCAGACATCTTTGGAATGTAGTACCAATTATATTTCATCATCATCATCACCACCACTAATTACTGCAGTTCTTGTGCTACCTGCTACATTTTGTTTTTTACACATTAACAATACTGAAAGCTAAAACTCTATAACTCCAAAACAGATTTAGTCCTATTGTGATTTGTCAAGCACATTATATAACTGAAAGCAGTGTGTTTTGAATTCTCAGAGTTCCCTTTTAAGTAGCATGCAAGCATTGTGTGTGGATTTAGTAAGATGTCATTTTCCTAAAACAAAGTCATATACTGGTAGAAGTACTTGTAAAGAATTCTCAGAGTCAGTAATGTCTCCAAAATATTAAAGGGCTAGTTTGCCTAACCTTGCATGGGTGTGTACAGTGGGAGTGCAAGGTGAAAAGTTCTTTGTGTACCTTCCACCACCCATTGAAATCTTACACGGGTGTTAGGCAGAATCCCAGTTCTTGTGCTGCCTGTAATGATATACTGAACCACAGAGGGTACATTTATTAAAGAGAACAGCCAAAGCTCCAGACAAACAGGCTTCCCCACAACTTGAGCTCCAGTTTTTGTCTCTGGTCCTTACTAGAGACCACTCTCACCAGGAGCTTCATATAGCAGATAAAGATGTCTAGTGACTGAACAGTATATTGCAAGTAAATATAAGATTGCACTGTCAAAAATAGCAGGGAAAGAGCAGTCTGCTTATGACAGTAGCAGCTAGTGCAGAAATCACCTTACCCTTGCATACAATTTATCCAGTGGCTTAAAGCCACACTGCTTCACTAAGCATACAGATCGTATATGAAAGCAATGTACTTTGCAAATTACCACAGCTATACTAATAGCAAATAATAAGGAAAGAAGAAATATTATGAAGAAATTTATTGAGCTTGATAAACGTCTGAGGTTCTGTTGTCTGTTATAGAATTGTGTGATTATTTAGGGCCTGATTTTTGAAGTACTATGCATATGAGTAATTTGACTCACATGAATAAAGTTATATACATGTATGTGCAGAATTAGGCCACTATTTTGTTAATATTTGACAGCCATATTAGTCATGGCCCTTTTGTAGGCATGTGGTGAGTATAAGGTGAAATAAGATGCCTCCTTCCCCTCACTTTGTATTGCCTGCACAAAGACCCAGGTACAATTGCAGCTCTAGCACTCCAGGGAGCTCAGAGTCCGCTCGCACTCTACTTTCCAGGGGATGCACAGCACCTCAAAGAGGGTAGGTAAGAGGTGAAGCCATGGCTTTGGAATGCCTTTTCTATAAGACAGAGTCCTTTTTAGTGTTCCTCTGGGAACAATATGTCTTCATATCTACCCCGTACAGGATTGTCCTTAAGTGGCACTGTTGAGCCATGAGTGATTTCTGTGCTCCTGAAATGTACTGGATTGTCAGACATGGACAGTGAAAAGGCTTCATCTTATCCTTATTGTGACACACTGCATCCCATGTACACCCTTATGGGGTAATTGTGTATAATTCATCAAAAACAACAAGAGTCCTGTAGCACTTTAAAGACTAACCAATTTAATTTCTGCAGGCATAAGCTTTCGTGGGCTGTAACCCACTTCGTCAGACGTTACAGCCCACAAAAGCTTATGCCTGCAGAAATTAAATTGGTTAGTCTTTAAAGTGCTACAGGACTCTCGTTGTTTTTGCTGTATACAGACTAATACGGACACCCCTCTGGAACTTTGTATAATTCATGTTCACCTTTATAGTATAATTGTGTATTTTTTAATGCAAAGTATGTCATGCAAGATGTTTTTGGAATGCTCATGGCATACTGAATATTATTATGATAGTAGTATGTTTGTTACAATGTCATGTGTATGGTTGTGAGGCTCTGCTATGTCATATTCCCAGTTATGTGTCTCATGGCTTGAGACAGATCTAGGCAAAACTCTACAGGGCTGAAGAGCAGTTTGCGCCTCACTAAGGCGTGCATAGAACAACCTAGCTCAACATTACAGGAACAAAGGACTGACCTAGACATCAACAAGCGAATCCACAGAGAAACACAGTGACTCAGGGTATGGAGGGAGCTATACACAAACATTGTTTGTCACCTGAAGGAACATTTTTAAAAAGGAGAGACATTTTGCTGTTCTCTCTCTCTTTTCCACCTCCATCTACAAACACCACCAAGCAACTGAAATGCTGACCCATGGGAGAGCATGGCTGGAAAGTAATCCAGCCAGCCTGTGGTGAGAATCACTAAGACTTTAACATTGCTGAAAGTGTTAAGCTTAGTTTAGAATGTATTTGGCTTTTGTTTCATCTTGATCAAACCTGACTTATTTTCCTCTGACTTATAATCACTTAAATTTTTTTCTGTACTTAATAAATTTGTTTGTTTGTTTTATCTAAAGTAGTGCACGTGTTTTAAGGTGTGTTAAGACTCCATTTGACATGACAAGGCTGGTGCACATCAATTTCTTTGATAAATTGATGAATATATAAGCTTGCAGTGTGCAGTGGGCAGCACTGAACATTGTAAGATGGCAGTTCCTAGGGTTGCATCTGGGACTGGGGGTGTTGACTGGGGTCACACCAGTGCATATTCCCAAGAGTGGCTTGGCCAGAATCACTCACTCACTTAGTTGGGATCAGCTTGCTTGCTTTAGGCTGTGTGTGGGCTGACCTAGGAGTGCGGTTCACACAGCAGAGCAGAGTAAGACAGGTTCTAAGAGTGAGAGATTGGAGTGATACAGCAATACACCAGTCCAGATTGCAGAGGAGAACGACACATATTATTAATGTGTTTCAAACCTGTTTTGAACAGACCACCTCTAAAGGTGTGAATATCAACCATATTTGTTCCATGTTTTTCTCTTTCTGCTGAGATTTTAAACATCTGTATCAGCAGAGCCGGGTGTAATGATGGTTTTTTCATTAGAAAATTACTGAGACAGTCTACCCATCTCATCTAGGCTCTCCTACTCATTTTACTTATGGGAATAGTCCAAAGACATTTATGGTATTACTAATGTCAGTGAAATAGGCAGAAGTTCCCCCTCAGATGGTCATTAACCACCTGAGTTGGAGTCAGACTAATGACTTTGCTATGAAAGGCTTCATATACTTCTACCATTCCCCTTAGTCATCAGCTTCAACCCACTTCTATATAAATTATTTCTATAAATATTTGCATTAGCTAAAAATGTGCAATCTTTATTTGCACCATACTCCCTTTGACTTCAATGACAAAGTTTTATTTGATTAAGGATTGAAGAATCTGACCAATTATGTTTTACAAAAAATAGTCCTTATAGTGGACTAATAGTGTAGCTGAAAATAGAAATAATTTGAAAATATATGAGAATAGATACAGATAAACACTAGGTTCTAAATTATATTAATTTCTTTATATAACTGGTAAACTACAGTGTGAGGTAGTAATATTTAATTGCATTCTTGATTTAGAAAAAAATGTTCTTTCTGGCCTAAGCAGCACAACGGTCTATATTTAAAAAAAAAAAAAAAAAAAAAAAAAAAAAAAAGCCCAGTGCTCAACAGCTCCCATTTGGGCACCTAAATAAGTGGCTAATTTTTCCATTTTGACATCTTGTAGGTGTGGCTAGAATTTCAAAATTTTCAGCCTCCCACTACTCCATTTAGATGCTTAAAGGAGAGCATCTGTAAATATGGACCCAATTGTGGGTAGTGAGCACTTTTGAAAATTTGATCCAACCATTTTATAATTTGCTTGTTTGAGTATATCTATTGATATTTTAATGGTGTGTAATTTTTTGTTAATGTTTATCAGATTGGCAGTCATGGAGATTGCAGTGCTTTTTCCAGGCACATTATATATTATTATCATCTGTGATGGGGTGACCACCCCACACTCACCCTGCAAATGGGCCAATTAACTCACTGGGCAGCTGTTTAAGGAGGCTTAACTGGGTAGGAATACGTGGGGCCTATAAAGCCTGGGAGTGAAAGCTGAAGGGGCTGCTGGGAAAAGGTAGTCACTCCTAGGAGAAGGGAAGTAGATAGAGCTTGCAGGCTGCAGTCACTCTGTGAGAAGAGGGAGGAGGCTTTTGGGAACTGGTGGGCCCAGGAAGAAAAGGGGAACCAGTGGGAGGAAGAAGCCTAAGGATAGAGCAATGAGGCCAGAGAGAGAAGGCCCAGACTGCTGAGCTGAAGGTCCTTGGGCTGGAACCTGGAGAAGAGGATAGGTCTGGGTTTCCCTACCAGCCATTAGGCAAATGGCACCAAGGCAGTGAGGAAGAGGACAGTCCAGAATTATTGAGGAGTTGAACTTCCCCTGGAAGGGGACACACTGACAGTGACATGACCGGAGGACCAAGCCATGAAGAGGATGCTGTGGTTCCTGAGGCTGCAGGAGGAGCTGCAGGTGAACATCAGAAACAGTCATTGTGAGCAAACTGTAGATTGGGGGGCATCGGCCTTGAGCTAATCCCCAGATTGCCAGGAGGAGGCACTAATCTGGTGGTGATTGGTGTGTCCTGTGACATCATCTCAAATACAATCTGGGCATTCTGAATGTATGATTGGCCTTTATCTAAAACACTTCCTGGTCTGCTAGGAATCAACAAATTTGCAACATGTCATTCAATGTTTATTTTTCCTATATCTGCAAGAAATATATTTGAATTTGCCCTGGAACCTTTATGTCATGAGTTATTAATGCTTTCCATACATAATTATAGAGGCAAATAAATATGCAGCTTTGTGTGCACATTTGCTTGAAGTTTATTAATTTATAAGAATAAGCATAATTAGTAGAAGTAATTAATTTCTCCACATTTAACTTATTTATCCTGAATATAACCATTCCTTAGATGAGTAACTGCACTAGCACTTTAATAAATGTAAATGAAGTGTGAACAAATGTTTCCCTTTTAATCATCTAGTTGCATGGAGGAATATGCAATTACTGTGACTTTATTGTATGTGTTTGGCAAAGTTATTGTTTTACAACTCTGTAAAGCTTTTAGGTTAATTTAATATCTACTTTTATTTCAAATCAATAAATTCACAGAGCCAGAACTTGTGCAGCATGGTGATGTAACCCAAGCCTCTGGATTCTGTACTGGAATGACCAGCTAGGCTGAAAATTCCTACCAAAGCATTCCTAAGGGGGTTCTTAGTGGAAACATAACACATTTTACATTTGTTCCCATATCTACCTGCGGCTTAAACTGTTTTAAATATAATTTCGGTCTGATTTTTCATTTCTTTCTACAATTAAGAGCAAATAGAATACATGAGGGATTTCTAGATCACTACATGAAAACTGAAACTTGCATATGGTACCAGTCATTTCTTTAGGGAGGAAGAATGGACCAGTGGTTAGAGCACTGGCCTGGGCTGTAAGAGACCCATATCCAGTTCCTGCTTTGTCACAAACATTCTCTGTGGCCATGGGCAAGTCACTTAGCTTCTCTGTACCTCAGTTCCCCACTTGTAAAATGGGAATAATAACACTTCTCTACCTCTACTTCTCTACCATAATACCTGGGTATTATGAGGCTAAATGTTAGACTGTGAGGGGCTACAGTGGTGGGGCCTATATAAGTATGATAGATATGATCTGTGGGATCACAATTGTACAATGGACTGTCAATACCTTCCTGCTCTCTCCCCTATATACATGTTGTTTCCCATTTGAATGTGCAGACACAGCTAATCGCAGAGCATTGTAGACAATAACTATCAACAATAGACTTAGCTTCCCTTATAGGAAGTGCAACCCCCTTCTCTTTGTTTTTCTCCTCTCGCCTTGCCCCTTCCCCAATATCTTTCCATCTTTCTCTTGTTGACATGCTTCCTCCCTGCTTTTGTCCTGCTACCCCACAAACCTGGTTTGGGAGGAAACGGCTGGATTTCTTCAGGGTACTTGTCCCTTTGTAATTCAGTCCTGCATCCTAAGGGATCGGCTCTTGGGAGTGTGGGGGAGTTCTTCCAGGCTTAGTGGTCCTCTTTCTCTAGGTAGATATCAGTTAAGTCAAGCTGCTTATGCTGGACCCTGAGGTGTATTATTTGTGTCCTGCATGTACAACTGTGGGTGAGGTGGTGCATTAAGGATGCCCCACCCAAAAGGCAATATCTCTGCTCCTCAGAGGGCACAATGTCCCTAATCAAGTACTATACAGATCCAACACTCTGCCTTCCCTCTCTAGCTCTCTCTTCTCCTCCTCACCAGTCTTCTTGGCCATCCCTGGAGTCTGGAGAGTTGGCAACTGAACATATTTTAGGGCAGTAGCTGCAGCCACGAGCAGACAAGTGCAACTACATTGGAAGAGGCCATCAGGGGCCCTGGATTGGGTCAGGCGAGGCCCTCTCCTGAGCACCCATCTCCATTTTCTGTATGTTGTTAATTGTATTAGCTGAGAGTAGTTGGTGGTTTGTGTTGGTGGTTATGTCTTTTTTTTTTTTTTTTTTCCCCCCTTGCATGGTGTAGAATGTCTCTTTGTCTCCTCTTGAACCTTATATAACCTGCCCAGTGCTGCAGTGGGTTGAAAGTTCCCCTACTTGCCTGGAGAATAATTCTGGGAAAAAACATGAATATAAATTTGTGGCGCTTCTGTAAACTTTGTGCACCTTATCTCCACGCTCTTTTTCCTTTTTAGCACAAATATTTGCTTTTATTTTTTTTATATCAATAACACCGTTTTCTCACTTTAAACCAAAGTATTTTTGTAACATATGTAAAATTACTGGAAAGTTAGCAAATTCTTTAAAAATGAAAGATTTAATCTCATTAGCTGAAGCCTCTGAAGATTTATGGAGGCCTGTTCCATGTCCGTGTCAAAATGTGACTTGACTTCTATATTTACTGCAACTGCCTACACAGCTGCAGATTTTTGTAACTCCACTGGAATTAATAGGATTCTGATGCCGCTAAACAGGATTAGAGAGCAACACTTGAGGGGAAAAATAGCTTCATGTTCAAGAAGATTTTTTGTTTTGTTTATAGTTCCAAGCAAAAGGAGGACTGCAGATATTCACTAAATTAATTTTCTTTATATTAGGGTTTAATTAATCCAGAATGACAGTTCAGTCAGTTGTCTTAATTTTCCATTGTAAATCATCTGCAAAGCTTCAGTTAACGTGAATTTAGAAGTATTTAAGCACTGCAAAAATAGAAACATTAATCCAGCATTATCATCATGGAATAAATTTAATTCTATTAGATTCCACATTAAAAATTGCATGTGCCTGGTTTAAAAGTTAAGGATAATTTTTAAATAAATCCTTCCAATAATAGCAATATTTGCTGCCACACAAAACAAAGTTAGCTGCAATTTTATTAATGATTGAACACCATTTTGTTGGTAATTTCTGGTGCCACTGATGGGGCTTTCATTCATCTCTTTATGCTCTGCCCACCACTTCCACATTCAAGTGTCTAATAAATAACATGATGAGGGGTAAGCCTCCCCACTTCGTGGCTGCAGTCTATGGCGGCAGCCCCACCTAGCAATTCTGAGCTAGGGGATCCTGGGCCCTCCCACTTCAGTGGTTCTGACCCTGGGACACTCTTGACCACCGTAATGCATGAGTCAGCTGCCTGCTGTCCAGCAAACACTATCCCCTGGGCTCTTCTGACCCCTCTGTCTTTCTCCTTGGGGTGCATCATGGCTGGCAGTTGTCTCTGGCAAGCTGGTCCACAGGTCTCAGCAGGGTAGGGAGTCTCAGCTCTGTGCAGCAGATATCCCCTGGGAAGCCTCCCTGGTGTAGTCCCTCTGCAGCAGCGAGTGGAAGTCTGCCTCTATCCACCCGCCACCCCGCTGTGCTGAAGAGACTCCCTGTTAAGTCCCTCCTCCAACTGGAGCATGCCCAGCTGGCCTGCTGAGGCAGGGTTTCCCAGGCGCACAGTTGTTCCTGCACTCTTAACTTCCACAGTGGGGTTTATCCACCCTATCACATATTAATTGCAAATTCAGCTCCTTTTCCATTAGCCAATGATTTGTGAACTGGCCACACATTTCCTTGGACGGCATTTCTCTTTCAGAAGTAGTCACTGAATAGTTTAGATGAAAACCTTTCCTAGTGGGTTATTCATAAATTGTTTGGCATTCCATTGTTCACGTTGTGTAGTTGGTCAACTGAGTCACATGATATTGTTTATATACTTCGATTGGATGAAAGAACCATCTTAGGATTTGTCTGTACTTCGAGTTGGGGGTGTGATTCCCAGTTCAAATGCTAACTCTGATTGAGCTAGGGTACTAAAAATAGTAGTGTAGCCACAGTAGAACAGGGAACAGTGAGCATTGGTACAGGCTAGCCACCCTGAGTAGAAACCTACCCTGACCCCATAGGCATGTACTTGGGGTGTCTGGCCATTGCCACTGCTCACTGCTACCTGTGTTATACTTATAAAATAAACAGCAGGATCTTATTCAGAGGGACAAGGCAATATGCCAGGTTTATTGTGAATACAAAGATTTCAAAAAGCAATTGCCTGCACACTTTCACACACACACACACACACACACACACGATTCTACAAAGATGAAGTATAGTTAGCAGCCTCAGTTGCTCATGTTAGTCCACTGGCCAGGTGGCTAAGACACGAGGGAGGGAGGGAGCAGGAGTCTGTCGGTGTGCACCGATGCTCCTGGAGGATGATTGTAGAACCAAACCCAAGGTCCTCATCTTTTTGTCCCCTTTTTATAGGGGTAAGCTCTTATGCCACTCTCTGTGTTCTGCTTCGTCATGCTGCATCTGCATGCTGGTGTGATTATTAATCACCCATGTTTTGCAAGCATGACTGCTGTTGTTATTTTTCCCATCACTCCCTGGTCTCACATGCACACATCACTCATTCATTTATTCATACCCTAATCTCTTAACATTTACTTAAAACCTGTAGCTGGAAGACACAAGTGTCCTTCAGAAACCACAACATTTTTTTAATCTAAAACATTCACTACTATTACAAAACATCCTCATTTAACATGGAATCTTTCTGTTTCACAACATTTGCTGATGTTACTTTAAGCAGTGATCTTAAAACGTGTTCTTCAACAATAGCAACAGTTTCACAGAATGATCTTTGGTAACTTTACAAATAGGATAATCAATGATCAGATGTTAGTTTTGGACAACTTATCAATAGTGAACAGATCACCCTACATACCCAAAATGCAAACCCTGATAGAAACTGCTCTGGTAGTTTGTCACGTACCAAAAGAATAAGGGTATTTCACACAGAATCAATGTAACAGAATCAAGCTTTGGGTCCTACACCTGTGCCACTGAAGATACGTTGCTATTTTTTAGTAAGCGAGGTCAATGAGAGCTAGCACAAGTATGTACTTGAGCTGAGACTCACACACCCAGCTCCAAGTGTAGAGGTAGCCTTAGAGAGGAGAACAGTGGATAGTAAATGTATTTCCAATACAAATACTCAGATAAACACTTGTGTTTAAACTTCATGAGGCTTTTAGGAGCCATGCACAGTTTCACAAGTACCCAGCAGCTGTCAGAAAACTCTCAAACAACAAATATGACCCTATGTATCACAGCAAAATCAACTTGCACTTTTATTTATGAAGATAGCAAAATAATTGAGGGTCAGTTATTTGTCCAGCACTATTCTCCAGTTTCTCAGTCAGTATTGGGGCTTGAAGTTGCAAACACTTCCTAACAAGCTTAGTGCTTGTGTTGTTTGTATTAAGTGAAGGAAGCTTGTATTTTACCATTTAAATTATTTTATTTAAACATTACATAACTCTGTCAAAACAGCAACTAAAACTTGATGTTGGCTGCAGCTTGCCATCCAGAATCTCTCCTTCCACTGTAGTAAGTGTCCTCCTAAATTCTGAATCCACATTCTTACACAACCATGGCTTCTCCTTGAATAGTCCCATTGACCATGTACTGATCAGCTCTATATTCAATGGGAAGCATTTGCAGGACCTAGCCCTTAACAATCAGCGGCATATGCTCTGTGTGGTCCATGGGAAAGTGCAGATGTTCTAGAGGCAGCTAAGGCTACCTTCTTCACAGGAGGAGGTAGGTCTATAGACTGAGGAGTCTGTTGCCATACAAGGAGCTGAGGGTTGGAGGGAAATGATTCCATCCCATGTTAAGGGGAGTTGGGAAAAGAGGAAGACAGCAGATTCCAAATGAGGGTTTGGGAAGGAGAATTAGAGGGAGGGTAAAATTTTACTCTCTCTCCTGCTCCGACAAAGTCCAAAATGTTATTAGACAGCAGCCTGAATGCTCCCAAATTCTGAAATAGAGACCCTAGTCTATGCTAAAAGTGAGATGCTTCTGATTTATTGCTAGAAGCTAAAAAATACTGGACTTTGAAATGAAACATCATACGAACATAACAATGGCCATACCGGTTCAGAACAGTATCCTGCCTTCTGACAGTGGCCAACGCCAGATGCTTCAAAAAAAATTAACAGAACAGAGCAATATCACCTGATCCATCCCCTGTTGTCCAGTCCCATCATCTGGCAATCAGAGGCTTAGAGACACACAGAACATTGCATCCCTGTCCATCTTGGCTAATAGCCATTGAGGGACCTATCCTCCATGAACTTATCTAATACTTTTTTGAACACTGTTATACTTTTGACCTCACAACATCCTCTGGCAATGAGTTCCACAGTTTTTTGTTGTTGTTGTTGTTTTTCTGGGGTATACATTTAATTTGTGCCTATTATGGTGTTTTTTAAAAGTTTCCATGCAGCTTGCAGGCATTTACTCTTGTGACTGTTCCTTTTAATTTCCATTTAACTAGCTTCCTTATTTTTGTGTTGTCCCCCTTCTTGAAGTTAAGTGCTATTCTGGTGGGTTTCTTTGGTATTTTTCCCCCAACAAGGATGTTAAATTATTTACATTATGGTTGCTCTTACTTAGCATTTCAGCTATATTCACCTCTTGCACCAGATCCTGTGCTCCACTTAGGACAAAATCAAGAATTGTCTCTCCTCTTGTGGATTCCTGGACTAGCTGCTCCAAGAAGCAGTCATTTATGGTGTCCAGAAATGTTATCTCTGCATCCCATCCTGAGGTAACATATACCCAGTCAATATAAGGATAGTTGAAATCCTCCATTATCATTGAGTTTTCTATTTTTATAGCCTCTCCAGTCTCCCTGAACATTTTACAATCACCATCACCATCCCGGTCAGGTGGTGATAGTATATTTCTACTTCTATACTCATATTATTCAAGCATGGAATTTTTATCTATAGAGATTTTATAGTAGTTTGATTCATTTAAGGTTTTTACTATATTTTACTCTGTTTTCTTTCACATATACCACCACTCCCCCACCAACACAACCTACTCTATCATTCCTATATATTTTGTACCTTGGTATTACCATGTCCCACTGGTTATAATCATTCCACCTAGTTTCTGTGATGCCTACTGTATCAATATCCTCATTTAATACCAGGCACTGGACTTCACCCATCTTAGTATTTAGACTTCTAGCATTTGTAAAATCTGTCAATATTTAGTTGTCTGTCTTCACATAATGTAATTGAATGTGACTCTTTCATTTGACTGTTTTTCTTCAGTTCCTGCCTGTACTTTATCAACTCCTATCCTCTCCTCTTTACTAGGATATAGAGAATCCCCACTAATAGATCCTCCCCTAAGGGTTATCTCTGAACTTTGTAGTCCTCTGCACCTATCCACTTTGCCCCAGCTCTTAGTTTAAAAACCCTGCTATGACCTTTTTAAATTTACATTCCAGCAACCTGGTTCCATTTTGGTTTATCCTTCCTATATAGGCTCCTCCTTTCCCAAAAGGTTCCCTAGATCCTAATAAACCTAGAACTCTCCCTCCTTCTAAAACACCGTCATCTCATTTGTTCATTGAAACCTTGCAGTTCTGCCTAACTGGCCCTGCATGTGGAATTGGAAGCATTTCAGAGAATGCTGGGTTTTAATCTCTTATCTAGCAGCTTAAATGTGGCCTCCACAACCACTTTCCTACCTTTCCTTAAGTCACTGGTACCCACATGTACCACAACCATTGGCACTGCACCTAAGTCTATCTAGAAGTCTTAAGAGGTGCGCAACTATCACACCTAACAGGCAGTTCACCATGTGGTTCTCCTGGTAATCTCAAACCCAGTTATCTTTGTTTCTAATAATCAAATTCCCCATAACTATTACGTCCCTTCCTAATCATAGGAGTCCCTTCTCCAGAAGAGTATCTTCAATGTGAGAGGATATCAAGACATCATTGGCAAGGAGGGTCCCAAATGTAGGATTGTTTCCCTCCACTCCATTTTGATGTTCTCCTTTCTTGAGATTTTCATCCCAGAGTGCAGTCGCAGTGACAGAGAAGTTGTCAGACTGGGGTTGGGCTTGCTCTACTGTGTCCCAGAAACTCTCATGAATATGTCTTTCTGTCTCCCTTAGCTCCGAGGGCCATGAGCTGCTTCCACCAAGTACTTACATATGCTGCCTGCCCACAAGGCAGGTACTTAAACATGCGTCATAGAGTGCAATAAATCAGGTAGCCCTCATTCTGATGCTGGACTTCTGCCTGCATTATTTTCACTCTTGCAGCATTTTTGTTTTTGTTTGTTTTTTGGGCCTTTTTTTTTTGGGGGGGGGGGAGGGAAGGGATGTTTATTGGCCTAAGTTTAGAGAATTTTAGGGGTTCCTGCCTCTCATGCTCCCTCACAAAAGTCCCGTTTGCTGCTCCTGTTCATTAGCTCCTCCGACCACCTAGAAGCTGGCTTTTTAAACCCCTGTTCTCCATGAGTAGCCCTGGCCCCTGGTTAACAGATACTAAAAGAATTAGGGATCAAAGTCTTGTTAAAAAGCTCTCAGCCATGCCTAGCAGGCCTCTAGGCTCAGCACCCACATACCTACCCACCCCCTTTGAAAAATGCCAAAGCACATTCAGAATGCTGCTGACTGAGAATGAACATTAGATCAACCACTTAACTCAACATATTAATGATCAGTGGGGGAGGGTGATCTGTTTAACTAACGATACCAGTGATTGGGGAAGGGAAGAGGAAGTGTCTAAAATATTGATCCCTTGATCTCCTGGCTTCATCAGTGCAAACATATTTAAAAGGTTAAAAATGACAGAATTAAAGGGTTTATATGCGTGTTTGTGTGTGTGTGTATATATATATATATAGAGAAAGAGAGAGAGAGAGAGAGTATTAATACTTTTTCTATCCTTTAATGATCAAGGTGAGTATGGAAAAAGTAGTCAACAGAGACGGATGGGTGAATATAAGCTCAGAACAGATTGTTCCCTGGTTGAATATTTTTCTACAGAAGAACTATTTTGCAGCTGTGTATGTGAGCAGCATGCATGACCTACAGAGAGTAAAAGGGCGGTTTTCTATTAGACATGTCTTCCACTAAACCTAAAAAGTAATAGGAACCATACACCAGTTTGTATTAGAGAGAACAAAATTTCATTACAAACAAACTGCCCAAGTTGCTGGAGAGATTAATGGGGTGTTTTTCCCCTACCTTGCTGTGTTTTATAGAATAGATTTATCTGTATGCTTATTAAAGAGGGATGAGTGACTACATTCACATAGAGACTGCATTGCACTGTTTAAACTGCCTTGCCAGAGTTATGACATTATGCTATGTTTGGAGCAAGTCACTGTCAAGGCTTAAAAATGTGAATCAGCAAGAACAGTTAAACAACTTGCCAAAATGCAGGATGGAACAGGATGTTCTATTTCTTTCATGCTCAAGAGACTGCTGTAACAAGAAACTGCTCTCCATCACACAGCATAAAATAGACACCTTTAAGTGAGTGAAAAATAAGCACTTTTCAATATAATATGCCCAAAATGATCCCCAGTGAGACAAGATATTATTTATCCTAATGGGATATTTAAAGATGAGATATTTCATTTTTAAAACTGTAGTTAAAATATCACTTACTACATATACTCATCATTCATTCATTCTCCACCTAGTTTTATCAGACTCATGTTTTCAGAACTCAAGCAGGAATTTTGAGGATCCCTCAAGTAACCCTTCCCCGACTTTAACTTTGTGCCAGTCTCCAATAGTAGTACCTTCTCCAGCTGCAGGGGTTTTGAGTTCCCTTTAACCATAGTGATATAGGACTGGCCCCGTACCTGTAATCCCAGTCCCTCACTCTATGAACAAGTGTGCTATTTCAATAGCTCTTTCAGTCATTCTTTAACATGGCATCTACCCAAAAGTGTTAACAATTATCTAATTTCTCATCTTACCCCCAAACATATATTTGAAAAATCCTGGCTCCTGTCAATGTACATTTTATCCCAATTCAGTGGGGCCAGGATTTCACTCTCTAGCAAATGGACTTTTCTTTCATTAACATCAAAAGTAGAAATGTGCAAAGATGTGTATTTCACATGGACATGGAATATTTAATATTTTGTACCATTGTGAATATAAACAATTGCAAATTTATTATAAATAACATTGAAAATTAAGGTTGTGACATATTTTGAAGCCAGATCAAGTAGGGTGGTGCTATTTCACCACCAATATATGTATTTGTGCAGCAGACAAAGACAATTTTAAATCTCACTGCCCATTGGGGTCATAAGCTCTTTTGATTGTTATACCCAAATAGAGATATAGAACATGCAATGTGAATCTAACTTTTTGAGCTTCTTTAAGGTTCTGTTAAATATTTTGGGGAAAAGTTAAAGGTATGCTAAAAGACCCTTACTCAAAGCTGTCTTGACAATTTTTGTAACTGACAAAATCTACAAGGCAGTTTGTGGATTACCTTTTTTTTTCCAAATTTCTATTTTATGAGCATTTTTGGTTTTATCATTAACAAAAATTCAATGCATAAAGTGTACACAAAGCCTTAGAAACATATCTAACACATTTGCACTTTCTAAACACGGGAAAGTTTAATAAATTGTATGATTTTCTACATTTGAAATTTAATTTTGACAAACATTCCTCCAGTATTAGTAAGGGAGGTCTTTGGTTACCTGTTACTGCCACAATATGGATGAAAAATGTAATAACATGTTCTATGAGAATTTGAGCACGTTTCATTCTTGTTAAGTATTTTGCACTAATATAACACCTTTCATTTGAGGATTTGAAGCACTTTACAAACTTCAATTAAGCCTCACAATCCCTGTGTATGATCAATAAATACTATTATTATTACCATTTTATGAATGGGTAAATTGAGTCATAGAGAGATTAAATGACTTGACCAAAATGGCAGAGCAAATCAGAGACAGAAGCAGGAACAGAACCCAGGATGCTGGAGCCCCAGTTCTTTTCTATGACCATTTGATTACATTGTCTTCCACTATAGAAGCTATGGATTACCATCATGTACATAAACATGACATCCAAGCAAAACAAAAGAGCTTAGCAGTACTTCAAATGAGAGAGAGGTTTGCTTTTAATACTCCTGATAATGGTGTTGCACTAGATCATAAGGTCTCCTTTCAATATCAGCTAGGCACTAGGGGCATACAGATAATACAAAGAAATTTCTGTTCTGCAGTGGGAGACTCAATCAGCTCAGCACGTCAATCCCCCAGTTGCTAGGACAGAAAGACATTTTAGAAGCAGTTGGATTTTCAAGCAAGGCCTCACTAGCTGCAAGAAAACTAGGCAGCTACCTAGAATGGCAAGGATGGTCACACCAAACCTGAGTGGCAGTACAATCCTGGGCATCAGGTTGCAACGCCGCTCACTCAAATCTGGACATTCTCCCTTGATGACAGAGTGAGGGAGGGAGTGATGCTGCAATCTGGGGCTTGCCCTGCTCCCCAATTTTATTGTAACCACTGAACCAACAGAAGACTCCCATAAAATCTGACCTCTTCATCCTCCCAGGTTGAGAACCTTTATTCTAGCGAGTAGGAGGGGGCAGCACACCGAGGTTTTTGCTCAGAGTAGCAGATTGTCTTGAGCAGCGTCTGCTTTTAACAGAACCTTAAAGAAGCTCAAAAAGTTAGATTCACATTGCATGTTCTATATCTCTATTTGGGTATAACAATCAAAAGAGCTTATGACCCCAATGGGCAGTGAGATTTAAAATTGTCTTTGTCTGCTGCACAAATACATATATTGGTGGTGAAATAGCACCACCCTACTTGATCTGGTTTCAAAATATGTCACAACCTTAATTTTCAATGTTATTTATAATAAATATCGTGCAATTGTTTATATTCACAATGGTACAAAATAAATAACAGCCAGGATGCAATGTCTGTAGAGCCAATCTTTTCTGTATCATATACCTGGCATGCAACACAACATTCAGAGAGACAAAAGCTATCTTTACACAGCCTGGGAAGTTATTGTTTTTGTAAATGGAAATCTCTCAGAGCAGGATTAGCAATGACACATCATTTTAAACATAGGCTTATAGATTTAGGATTGACAGCTGTTTGGAATTCCTGTCTAGGAATCTTGTCATCAGCAAACACCCTAAATGTACATAGAGTTCTGGCTTTTGTCTACTTATACTTATGTCCATCTGTTAAGTTCACACTGTGCCAAGTCATAAGTAAAGATCTTTCCCTGGAGCACGGGAGTAAGGCTGTGATTGGTTTAGATAAGCAATAAATATAGCACTGAAAATGTCATCTCCTCTGAAAGATTTTCCTTTGTGCCAGCACTGAATATTAGTATCTCATGCTCTGCATACATTTATTATACTGATTATACATTGATCATACTGTACCTGTTAACCAGAGCTGGTTTAATACTAAAAACAATGATTCAAGAATATTTTGGCAAATTGAAGCACTGAATTTGTGTCACTATGATTATGGGAGCCATATTTGTGAGTACTCAGACAACAGCTGGGTATATATGACACTGTGAATCCCATAAAAAATCATAATTTTTAATACCAATTATTACTCATCCAAGAATTCTTATCAGAGTGGATTTATTATTCCCTCCTCAGTTTAGATTTTTATTGTTTTTTTAAAAGTGTCAGTCATCCAACTAGAGCAGAAAAAAATACCATGAAATTTAAGTGGCCAACTACACACCATGAATAATGAACAGCAAATAGCAAAAGTGAATTGTTTGGGAACAACTCATTATCTGAAAATAATTTATCAAAACTATTTAGCAAATAGTGCTGAACAACAAATGCATTTGAAGAGAATCTGGTTTGGTTTGTGGACAATTTACTAACCCAAAAAAGGGAGTAAATTTGTAACAAATATTATCTGTACTGAATAATTTGACCAGCCCTACATATATAAAAGCATTCCTGAACACTTGAGCATAATAGCAAATTCTAATACAACAAGCACTTGTGAGAAATAACCATGATTTCTGTTTGAGATATAAAAATAATTTAATATGAAAGTGTAATTGATGGGCACTTCATTACTAGGTAGGCAGTCCCATACAGTGCCGAAACACCCAGGAATAATTCAACACAGAGAGAACTCACAGCAGTAATGGTGGGAGGGTGCCCTTCTAACTTAGACTGAGTTTATAAATTGCAGGAGAAAGACACATAATAGTCACTGTGTCCAATTCATTGTTTGCAGTGTCCTATTTTTCATTATATTTGTCCTGAGATATTAGATTTGTTCTAGAAAGGGATGAGTGAATCTGTTCAGATAAAACCAATTTAAACTTTCAACCAAAATCTGAACAAAACCACAGCTGAATTTTTTGTGGATGTTAGGAGGAAATAATTTTTTTTTCTCATAAATGTTTCACTTTTTCCTGGTTGCCCTTTCTAATAACAGTAGCTGTCAAAGCACTAAAATAATATGAGTAAGACAGGCTGTGCTCAAGATATTCCTGGTCTTACTGGAAGAAAGGACGTTACTCAAGAAAGCCTCTTCACATGAGACCTCCCAGTCCAATTCTGTGGAATGCAGAATTCTGTATCAATATCCCAAAGTTTAGATGCTTATCCAGTCTGATCTCAAGCACTGGAAACTTTGAGATTCATCCAACACTAATTCTGGACACAATATTAAAATTCTTCCTTTGTGTCTTCTCTGAGCATGCCTTCCAGGTCGGGCCCCACAGGCAAGATAGGCAGGGGAACACCTAGTTTGCTAGGACTTAGCATGAAAGAGGGCTCTGAACAGCTCATTAGCTGCTTTAGCAGGAAATGGACAGCTTTGTGTATGCCTATTGGTGAAAACATTGGTGTCTAGGGGACTTTAGGCATCTACAGAGTTAGGTGAGAGCTAAGTGGTGGTTTTGCGAATGTCAGTGACACCAAAATGTTGAACTTTAGTGCCAAAAGAAGCTGTTAGGATTAGATTCACTAAGGGATTTAGATGCCTAAGTGACTTAATATTACCTATTTCTTATGCAAAGCTTTTCATCAGTAGATCTTAGAGCATGTCATAATATTTAATGTATTTATCCACAAAACACCCCTGTGAGGTAGGGATGCATTATTAACATCTCCATTTCACTGAACTAAGCCATAGAATGGATGTTACCTGTCCATAGTCACACAACCAGCCCACGATGGAGCAAGGAATTAAACCCTGGTCTTTCATGTCCTCGGCCATCGCTCTAATCATTGAACCACCCTAACCTACATGTCGCAGTCCCATGGAAAGCCAGTGGGATTTAGTCATGTAAGTCACTTGAGGGCATTTGGAATTTTTACTACTCAACTGTCATTGGCTATTGTCAGATATACCATACTGTGGGCTCGTAAAATGGGTGCACTTTAATGTAGTGCTATTTGAAGTAATAGTATGTTAAAGCACACTAGAGAACCTTTAGTGAGCCCCAGCACAGACCAATTAATGTGCAACATCAGTGCACTTTGGAATCACACCCCTGTTGAGCACATTACCCTACCACGAAGACAAGCCCTAGATCGCTAAGAAAAACTCATTCAGTCACTGGCATAGATTTATAGAGGAGAAAAAAAGACATTCAGTAGTGCTGTCTAGGTGATATCCTTTAGCCTTTCCTTTCTTAATAGGGATAACACCTCCTGCTTGTCCACGTTTGTCTCACAGAATTCTTATCAATGAAAACATCCATCACATTCAGAAAAAAAAAAGTCATAACACAGTATTTGTCTTCTGAATTCTCAGCTATGTATCAGCAGTCACTTTGCTTCTAGTGCTAGGTAAAGGTTCAATTCCCTGGCAGCTTTGTCACATGCCTTTGTACCTTTTTTTCCACTGTTTACTCTTCAGTTTGAGTCTAATGGGCACATTCAGGCTTGTAAAGTAGAATGAATCTAAAGATTTAATTGCAAATAAAACTCAGGAGCTTTGAGGGCGTTTTTACTCAGAATTCTCAATGCTGGCAATATGCTACAGCTCTAATTCCACTTAAAAGCCTTCCATTGTATTAGTAGGACACTTTTTACACTAGGAACTATGTGTAATTGTCTCCTGCATTTATTATGAGCATCTTAACAATCAAAATTAGTGCTGTAATTAACACTTTTTTATAAAAGAAAGTCAAAGTTATTTTAGCCTCTCTGTTCATAATCCAAAGTCTTATTTCAGTGAACCTATTCTCGAGAATTGGCTTCTACCTCACATAAGCTTTCTGATGTGGAATGAGCTAAAAGCAAGCTTGTCAGACCTGACTTAACATAAATGGACTTGGACTTTTTACAACTATTGCTGTTTTGTTTTCATCATTTTTGAGGAGGGCTGTAACTGAACCATGGTAGAAAAATGAAAAGATCATTGACCAGTTCTATGAATTACAGTACCTTGTCATCAGAGGTTTTCTTTAATAGACTCAAAATAGAACTAAATACAGCTGCATAGATGTAGAGATTGTGCATGATTCAGATGGTAACTATTCATATTCACAGCTATTATTGTTGACTGAACATCACCTCAGTTGCCTAGTTCCCCTAATCCTAAACTTGTTTTTTCCCATTGATTGCAAGTTAGAAATGTATGGATATTAATGCATTGGTTGGGTATATTTTGATACCTTCAAAATACTATCAGGTGTAGCAAAAATGGCAGTAGAGAGAAAAAGAGAAAGTTCAATTTGTTTTAATTTCAGACGACAAATTCCTCAAAACTTTTATGCTTCCTTCATAAATAAGCCCTCCTAAAACACTTGCAATGCTACATGGAAGCAAGCAAGAAATTCATTCCACCTAACAATACATATGTAAAAATTTCTGTGGGGGAGTACTTTACATATATTGTTCACTCATTATAGTTGAGAAGCATTATCCAAGTACCCATTCAGAATTCATGATGAAAAGAATAAAAAGTGATTAGTGAGGTAGAAAGGTTTTCAAGAAAGGTGAATGCTTGACTATTTTAAGATATTCAATCTTTTAAAAGATTGATCATGTTCACATCAGAATTGAATCCACAATCTTTACTGGGAGTGGAGGGGTAGTTTTTTCTTCATTTATATTTCTTCACCTGAAAAAAAAATACTAGCCAGAATGAGACTTCTGACATTCTTAATGGAACGCTAGAAAATCTGTAAAAATTAGGATCTTGAAGTCCACTCTCTGCTGTTGTAAATTGGTTAAACTCCACTGTAGACCAGCTTCATTGACTTCAGTGGAGTTTTATCCATTTACATAAGAAGATAATTTAATTCTTAGCTTTTTTTTTTTTTTTTTGCATAAAATCAAAAATGTAACCATGAGCTATTCTTGTATGTCATCTGTTAGTCGCAGAAAGTAATTCATTAGTTGAGATCAGAAACAAGAACAATTTTTCAAATATTACAGTTGAGAAGCTTCCATTTTTCCATCCCAGTTGGAATATATCCTGATCTGCAGACACTAATGGGAAACTCCTTTGTACCAGGAAGTTCACGACAGTTAGGTAATAGGTCTAGCAGGCCAGAAGATGAGAACATTCTTTCAGATCCCTTAACCAATAGTGAAGCTGATGAAATTCAAAGCACTGGTATACACAGTGATTTAAGATTCTTGCTTCTTATCTTGCAACATTTCTACTTTGTTATAGATGGATACTCAAGTCAATAAGAATTAAAAAATCAGTGGTAACTATTTTGGTATGCACTGTAAAAACAATATTCTTAATGAATCCATTTAGTACTGTTGAGGAGAATGTAATGTATTCTGTCACAGGAATTTCTTGTAATTTACCATTAATTAATTAATTAATGTCCAATTACTATAAGCTGTTCCTAATGAATTAAAATGTGTCTGCACTGCAGTTCCATTTTTGAATATTTTTATAAAACAGAACATTAGATGTTTTTCATTTTAATCTTGTCGGTTCTAATGAAATACCCCTGATAACACCCTGTTTTGCATTTCAAATAATGTGTGTTCATTAGAATGCAAAACAAGGGTCCAATCAGAATATGATGGCAATCAAATTACAGTATTCAATGAAGAGGTTTCCAGGCTGATTTCATTAGTAAACTATGATGGATTTCATAATCTCACAGGTCTTTTATTTGTTTGTATAACTGCAAAGGGCTCAATTATGGAGCCTTGAGACAGTCTAAAAATAACCTAAGACTAATTAAAAGTTTCCATTAGATGTGAGATCTGTTTTTTAAATCTTAGTTTTAAATTGTTACAAATGAGCTCTTGGAGGAAAGCCTGCAAAATATTTAAGATATGTAACTTACTATGTAAAATCAAGTGTGCAGTCTAAAAGGTATATTCTGTATATCCGCATATGATGAGAAAAGACCTTGCAGCTATGATTAAAGAATGGAAGTGAGTAATGCCAGTGTTTATGCCATGCTTACGTACTCTTCTACAGGGGATCATGTTTATTTTCTATCATTAATG
Organism: Emydura macquarii macquarii; assembly: GCF_026122565.2. Classification (NCBI taxonomy): domain Eukaryota; kingdom Metazoa; phylum Chordata; order Testudines; family Chelidae; genus Emydura; species Emydura macquarii. The sequence goes on along the minus strand of NW_027132013.1, from coordinate 31,527,184 downwards.
TTTGTGTCAAAGAATTTCAGTGAGTCTTTGCAGCTTCAAGTTGCTGAAGTCTTTTAAAAAGAAAACTGAGCAAGAGGTTAATTCTCTGAAGTAATTTTCCCTTTAGGAGGCAAGATTCAAGTAATCAGGATAGGCTCAGGTGGTAGGCCTGTTATGATAATACTCTGTGGTGCAGGCAGTGCGCAAAATGTGAAATCATTTGAATTCTTACTTTCTGGAAAATGACAGTAGTGTTCCTAACCAAACTGAGAGTTGGTTGGTTTGAGGAACGGACAGGGATAAATCCAGAGATTAAAAAAATTATATTTTTGCTAGGTGCTATATCAGACAGTATAAAATACCAGGAAATGCTGGTAAGAGGACCACAGCATGATATGATTTTGCTGTTAATATCTTATTCCCCTCTTTTAAATCTCCTCCTTGCTTCAAAATAAAGAAAAGGAATTAAGAAATTCCTTATATAATAGACAAGCAACCTCACAATACAATTTTTTTTCAAGTCACTTCTGAGAGCAGAACGGCCCCTCTAGCTTGTATTTTCATACTGGCAGATCTTTAAAATGCTCATTTGCACATAGTTTTCATGTTATATCCTTTGAGTTTGCAGTGTATTAAATAAAAAGAATAGCAGATATGTTACACTTGATGTGTCAGGGAACTAGTAATAAGATCCCCTCTTACATATAGGTTACTAGTTCAGATCTGGCTCAGGTTTAGTGACTGAAGTTCATTAGAATTTCATGGCTGTTCCGTGATCTCTGAACTTCACTTGGAATATCAGCAGAGAAGTGGTACCTAAACTGCCTTCTCACACCAAGAAATGCTCCCTCCATATTGGAGCGTATGCATTGTAGTGGCGCAAACTGTACTGCTTCTCTCCTTGCAGCTCTTGTTCTGTGGAGAAAGGATTCCATCTTCAGGGTGTCTCACCCAACACCTCTCATGAGCACTATATCACTTACTTTTTTTCCCCCTGATAAAATTACATTGTAAATGTTCCTGACACATTTAAAAAAATCCTTTTTATATTAATTTTTTAAAGAAATGACCAAAGTTACACATCATACATTTTAATAAAACCAATGGAGCTATTATGACCTAATATGTAAATCTCTGTTTTAAGGTCTTTCAAAAACATGTATTAATGAGCCTAGAGCTCCCATGCAGTTCTTCAAAAACATTGTGATCTTTAATGCTGGATCTTTTTAGTGCCTGTATTCATGATATAATTGATTTTGTGTGTTCTTCAGAAGCAGAAAGACAAAAAAGACCAAGGGAACAAGCCAGGAAAGATAAGAGATAATAACACAATAATGAGAGAAAAAGCCAATGAAAATGTCAGTGAAAATGTCCACAGTAGCAGTGGAGCATTATTATTAAGGTTTGGCTCTGGTATGGGTAGAAGGCAGCAGAGAGCTTGCATCACAAGAGATGTAGAAGTCTATTAAGTATTATAAATCATTTAGAAACAATAAATTTGCAAAAGACTGCTAGTGTACTGGGTCCATACTATCTACCTCAAATTGCCCCTTCCTGGGAGTCAGATAAAATGGGACCCAAATATCAGCCTCTGTGGTTTTGGTTTTGTTGAACCAAAACCACCCCATCGCATTACCCGAGTCTGTAAAACTATATCGTACTTCTAAACCATTTGTCAGTGACATGTTTTTGTGAGAGTTTCTGCTGTTTCAAAGAATGGTATTTTAATCATGGTATTTAAATACCAACAGGTATTTATTTGTAACACGGTTTAACTGAAAGCATGTACATTGCTAAATACAGCATCAAGTACACTGAGTTCCAGAAAAATATAAAGCAAGTGCCATGCATAAATGTGAAAGGTGCACAGATCCTGAGTAAGGAGGAAATGCAGTTACAAAGCTCTAATGAAATGAGAAGTAGAACATAGCTGAACCAATATGAAACCTTGCAATTCTATACGACACTTGGAAATTCATCAGAACCACACAACCAAAATATACTACTGAAATAAAACATGGACCTGAGCAAGACCTTTTTTGGTAAAGATCTTGCTCAGTTCCATTAAACCAATTACTTGCACTATGGTCCATGGCACTGCAATCAAGCACTGAGAAGGCCACCCTAAGAAAGTACAATCAGCAGACTCAGAGGAGCTATTTGCTTACCCACAGAAAATTGCCCTATGAGAAATGTAAAAGCTGAAAATTATAGCACTGAGAGTCACTACAATGTTTGATCACTTCACCTTCCAAGTCTAAAATACTGTAGATCAATAGATAAATGGTGGACAGAAATATTGGAAACACTGACTAAAGAAAAAGGAAGATAGCAACTGGAAAAATCACCTCATAATCAGAATAGAAAAATACCAAAACAAAAAAAAACACCGAACAAAATAAAGTTGATTTTTGCACAAAATAGGGCTAGCATCAGAAGATGACTAGTGAGCGACTTATACTTCTGCCTAAAAAAGTAAATCCCAACATACCTTGATTAACACAATTCCTAAGAACTTGAATCCACATATTCCATTTTATTTCAGTAGTATATTTTTGACTATGAGAGTACTATCTGATCTGTGAGAGAGAGTGAATCCTAGACTGGCCAGAGTGGAAAGAAATTTTCTATAAAGGAAGAAAAATCCAATGAACCAGATCCTTGATTAGTATTAAGCATTATATTTAAGTTAATTGAGCTACACTACTTTACATCAGTTGAGAATATGGCCCTTTTGTTTTTCTGAGCATTTAGTTAACATGGACTAAACACAGTATTAGAAAGTGGCAAGGGAAGTGGAGCAGATGAGCTACTCCTTGCCCCCTTCCCTCTCTTCAGCATTGTGGATTTCCATATGTAAGCAAGGTCTGAGTGGCACTTCCCCTGCTCAGCAGCTGAAAGGCGGGCACTTTATTTGCATGGACTTTGTATTTGCATGAGTACAATTAAGTACTCAGCATACTGCATAAGCACACTAGGTGCTGAGCATGATGGGAAATGGTCAATGTGTCTGGTATTGGGTTACAAATCACTTTTGTGTTAACTGCAGGGGTAATGAAACCTTGTCCTTCGACTGTATGAACAAATGGCAGCAGATCTGTGTTTAGCCTGTTCTGATGAAAAATTCATTCTCATCTAAACAGAGCCCAACAAGGGTGGCGGACAGATGTTTCAGCATTGTAAGGGCAGCAGGGAGGAGGTGAGATGTCTCCTGTTGAGATTGCACTAGTCCTGGCAAAGGGTTACCCTCAGGCATGGATTGACTATCTCCTTCCACTGTTAAAAGGTAGAATTAATGATTTCTCTTGGAGTCTTTTGTTTTGCTAAAAGCAGGGACATTGCTTCTGTGACAGCTGAAATTCACTAAGAGCTGAAATCACTAGAGAAATTGGGAAACCTTGACTGACAACCAGCAGCGGGAGCCAGGAACACTCAGTGCCTGCAGATGGTGGGAGCCAGTAATGGGCACTTGGCAAGTCCCACAGGTGGCAGGAGGCAGTAGCGGAGAGGGCCTGGTCAAGCCCACGTCCGCCAGGAGCCTGCAGAAGGGGATTGGCTGTGCTCCCAACTGAGAGGTGGACACTGCAACTACAACGGTCAGTACAAGGGAAAGCAAGAAGGGAGAGGCGAAGGACATGCCCTCACACTCTGGGGTGCGTTCAGCTCATTGAGTTCATGAATTCTGTTTGCACTGGTTCTAAAACCAGTGCTGTGTTATTTCCTTCCTTTTATTAAAAGCTTTATTTTCTACACCAGACTCTGTGCTTGCTAGAGTATTGACTTTTGGGGGTGCCCAGGGAATAGTATGTGGTTTCCCAAGTGACTGAATGGGGACTCGAGCCGGTTTGGTGTTGTATCATTGACAAGGACCCCTAGATATAAAACCCAGCCCTCTGCTGAGGCTGCCTTTGTCTGGCAGAAGGGTTACACATATCCAGCAACTTTTGTGCAGTAAAAGACATCAACCCCATGATGATGATTTTCACTCCCTCTTTAGTTTGGCAAGTTGATATGTATATGTTTTGCAGACTGTTTTTCTGACGAATCCTGCTTCAAGTCAGTACAGAGCTGTTGTAAAAAATAAATGACTAAAAGGTCATCAAACTATAAAAACAAATTTTCACCTGGCACATAGCTAATTGTTGCTAGTGTCAGTGCAATCACCAATTATTATGTGGGATAGAACAGGCCAGGTTTGATATGTCTGGTATCCTAGCTCTTAATACCATAGTCTTTTAACTACAATCATTCAAAAATATCTGTAATAGATTTAAAAACAAGGGCTACAATCTTTTAAACACATGATGTTCAATGGTTCTGAATCACAGTGAAAGAAGTTCAATTATCCCTAATTCACAATATGTGATCAAATTGCTGAATACTCAAAAGTCCAGCACAGGGCAGTGTGATGAATCTAGCAAGGCCTGACTCTGGCTTCTGTTCTGGTTGATGATAGGTTAGCAGCAGGAAAAGTTTCTATGACCACTCGGAGAAGAATTAGGGAGAAATGTATTTGGTCGAAAACCCAATTTTATGTCAAAAAAATAATTTTGAGGGGAAAATGTTGCCAGCTCTACTTATGGTACACCACACACATACACACACGCGCGCGCGCACACACACACACTACTAGACATCTAAAAGGGCTTAATGTCCACTGTGCTCCAGTCACTGTTGCCTCATAGGAGAGGAAAGCTTACACATGTAACAGACAACAATGATTTAGACAACAATGAATTAAACAATGATTTCTAGTGCAATTAATGCAAGATGCTTTTTATGGGACACATTTTGTCCCTCCCTCACTGCAACTGTGTAGGCCCTCGTTCAATGTAACCAGTGCATTTCCACTGCATAAGTGTCAGCAGGATTTGGTGAGGTCATATAGGCATGGCACAGAGCATATCTCATTGTTGGGACAGGGAAGGGTGAGGATGGCACAGGGAAGGGCTAGGACGCACAGGGGTATGCAGAAAGTATGGCGTTAGAGACTCTTCATCTATGTGATTCTAATGTTTTCCTTCTGATCTAAACAAGGAGCGGGAGCACTTAGACCATTAGCTAGTCTACTCATTAGGTTGGCATAACCCCAGGGACCCATTTCAGTGTTACCCTACAGCCTCAGTGGAGCGGGCAGGATTCCATTCCCATTTCCCCCATTGATCTCCCTCCCCAGCATCCAGTCCAGCTTGATGCTGAGCAAAGGATTTGCCCCTTTGTGAGCTCCTCACACACTGTAGTTAGATGCATAGACCTGCACAAAAGGGAAAGAATTATTGACGAACCATAGCTGGACTTTGAGTGGCACTCTCACAAGCAGGTGACTCAGAGGCAAAACACACCACGAAAAGTGGTATTTTCTTCATAAAAATAAAGTTCTTATATGGTAGGTTTTTTTCTAATTTTATTTCTGAAAGGGGTTCTGGGGCACAAAGTGTTGGAGTAGTTCTCTTAAGTAAACATAATGTAAACATAAAATAATGTATTATGTTCTTTAATATGATGACAAAACTCCTTAGTTTGAAACATTAAAAGAAAATATTGCAATAGGAGCCCTACATTTTAATTACACAAAGGCATGTCTGGTGGAATTTTTTTAAAATCTTTGTCTTTTTAATTCTTCATATTTAATGAGTGATGGAGACTTCTGTAATAGTCTTATCAAAGTTGTCATTATTCTACATATTGAGACTTGTTTTTTGTGTCGTCTGTTCATCAATAATTAATGATACAAACAGACTTGTCTTGACTGTAGAATTCCTTTTTTTATAGCTTATAATTTATTATTAACATGGTCTTGTATGATAAAGACTCATCAAAGTCATCATTATTCTTCACTTATCTGCATTGAACTGTCTGTTTCATCTATTAATATGTTTCAAGTCTTTTTCTTTCTATCTGCCTATATTCTTATTATTCATCCTCTCTCTAATTTTTGGCAGTATTAGTCTTTACCTTAGGTTTTGTTGGACCCAAGAAAAGAGAAAAAGCATGCTGTTCAAATACTCTTAGATGTTCTAAATAAAAAATCACATTAGTGGTTCTTTTGTTTCAGAAAAGGTTTTTAATGAATGTTATTTAGCATTTAATACATTGCTCTTTAAACTATGCACCTCTTCTGAATTATAAACCTATGCCAGCTATCTTTCCCATTACTGATGGTACTACCTCATCATGCAGACTCTGCTGAAACAAGCTGCCTTGTCCTTCATTTTTTTATTCATGTATTCATCATCCATAATATAATGTTCCACACACTTAACTTTTTGACTCTCTTTAATTCATTGGTTTAAATGATAAACACTTACTTTTCTAAAGGCTCATCATCATTTATCTGCCTTGATTGAACTATCTTTTCAACCTGTATATTATGTAGGGATAAGCTCTCTGGTTCAAAAAAAAGAAGAAACAGCCATAACTGAGGACTAAATATAAGCCTTTTATTAAGTTCATAAAGGTCAGGATAAGTAATATCCTCACTCCTCCTCCTTCCCAAACCACACAGATCTCCTGCCTTTGCTGAAATCCGTCTCGAGGTTTTAATGCCCCTGGCAACCTCTTGATAATCTGCTGATGACATGCAATCACATGACTTTTGGGATTTCTGAGGATGTAGAGACAGGATTATATATTCTGGATGACTCTGGTCCAGCAAAGTCCCAGAAAATAGGTTAGATTTAAATAGACCAGTTGTTTTTTTGGCCAGAAATGATAATGAAATAAAAGACCTTACCACTAGCATTGGAGATAAGCTTTTTGAAGCAAGGAACTTCTTTTACTCTGTGTAGGTTATCCAAAAGATTCATATTAAAAATGCTATTTTCAAATATATTTGTGATCTGGAAAAGGGAGTGAACAATTTGAGCTAGTAACATTTTATACCTTTTTTAAAAAAAAAGTAATTCAAGACTAGAAAAGACAAAGGAAGTCCATAGAGACCTAACAAAGTGAGGCAACAGAGTAGCACAATGGTAGATGAAATTCAGTGTTGCCAAATGGAAGGAAATGCTCACTGGAAAAAATAATCTGTACTGCTCTGCTATGTGTCCTCTCTGCACCACACTGGCAATGAGAGGGCTAAGAAGAGCCTGTGGATCCAGTTAACACCCTACTACACCTGCAGGCAGTATCAGGCATGGAGAAGGGAGATGAAAGGGGGAGACTTCCCCCATTCCAGGGGTTATCAGGAAGGGCAGCAGAGCTCTGCTATTTCATTGATGAGGGAAGCCTGGTTCCACCTGAGAGCAGAAGGCAGCTTGCTTCCTGGGTGAACCATTTGAAGGAGGAGTCGACTAAACCCAGAAGGATTTACAGAAAGGGACTAGCCACCCAGAGATAAACCCAGAGCAGATGGACAAAGGTCCTACTGATAATCCCATCGATGATCCTGATTCTGAAGTTTGTTGTTTTCCTTTTGTTTTGGACACTACCACCCTGAAAGGATGTAGGACTTGAGTGTGCCATAGCTGTAGAGCTAAAGCATCACAACCCCTAATCTGTGAGGCATTATGCCTGGGACCCACCGTAGAATGAATCATACCATTCCAACCACCAATGGGGTGCCATTCAGACAACCTGGTTACATGCTCATAAATATTCCTTGATTCTAAATTAACTAACCACCCAGAAAAAAGACCAAGCTTGATGAAAATATTTGCTCACTATACAGCTCTGATCAAAACCACAAACACAAGTTTAGAATGTATAAAGAATGGAATAGAAAATAACACTGAAAATATTCTAATGCCATTATATAAATCAATAGTACACATACAGCTATAATACCAAGTTCATTTCTGGTCTGCTAGCTCTGGTTTGCGAGAGAATAGAAACAGAAGGGGGCCGGAATAGGCAAAGAAAATGATCACAAGCATAAAAATACTTCTGTTTGAAGAGAGATTGAAAAGATTAGAATTGTTTATTTTACAGACGATATGAATAAGAAGGAACATGACAGAGATATATAAAATAATAAATAGGATAGAGGTAGTCAGCTGGGAACTTTTGTTTTTCATAACACAAGAACAAGAGAATAACAAATGAAACAAAGGCAACAAATTTAAACCAGATTAAAAAGAAATAATTTTTCCACAGGGCATAATTACCTATGAAACTTTTTACTACAAGATAATATTATGTCTAAGAGCTAAGTTGGATTCAAAGAAGAATTAGACATATCTATGGAAAATGAGAACAACCATTGTTACATTAGATAGGATAATGTATAAAAGATTTAACTCTTCATGATTAAGGGCTTAATATGTCACTTAGTAAGTGCGGGATGTTAGTAAAAAGCTTTGTGTATGAGCTACTTATTCCATTACATGGTTTATTGTACTTTTCCTTTAGTGTATGGTATGGGCCACAGTCCAAAATAGGTCACTGGACTAGACAGACATTGAGTCTAATCCAGTGTGGCAAATTCTACATATTGGCATTGGGATTTAGTTTAAAGATGTTGCTTTGACCCTATGAAGTCCTAAATTAGTTGGCACTGGCTACTTAAACCGACTGTCTATCCTGACACCATTGTAGACAGCAAAGCCCCCTTTTTACAAAATAGATGGAGCTACTGACAAGGCATTATGCATGATAATTAGTCAGCTTTGGGACCTACTCCCTTGGCAAGATCTGAAACAGCCACGATTTTTGTCCTAAGAGAATGTTTCAAAACTCCTATATTTACCTATACTTTTACTGAGAGGGAAACAATAAGGTTGGTATCTGAGGAGAGGAGATCTTGATTTGATTTTGATTCTATCTCTCATCAGTTATTTTATGGGTGTAGGAAGTCGCTGTGGCCTCCCCCGGAGCAAGAGCCCGAGGAAGGGCGCGAGCGCCCTGATTGGACCACCTCACGTCCTGCCACGGAGTCTGCCCGGCAACAAGGGACCCGGGCCGTGATAGGACCACTCAGCCAGTCCAATCAGCGGCAGCGGGGCGGAGCCCCGACAGGAAGGGGAAGTACAAAGGCCAGGCCCCTGAGCCCAGTAGGCCCCAGACTGCTGTCAGAGACAGACGTGCGGCCCTGCCCGCAGAGGCCTAGGCCAGAGCCACCTGGGCCCGGGGACTTGATAGGGCCTTCACGGAGTTGGACCCAGCAACCTGGCCAGGACGACTGGGCCAAGCTACCCTGACCCCGAGCTTGGGCCCGTGTTCCGGAACTCCTGGACTGGGCCGAGACCCCAGAGCAGCCTGAGTGGCGGGTACCCCCTGAGGCCAGGCCGGATCTAGAGGAGCTGCCGGCCGCTGAGCCCCTCCCTGAGTCGGGGCAGGACTTGGAGGAGCTGCCAGAGGCCGAGCCTCTCCCCGCCTACAACGACCTCAAGGAACTGCCCCCTGAAGAGGAACTCCCCGCCTTACCCCTGGTCGATGCGGAAGGACTGGCGGCGCTACGCCCGGCGGACTACCCTGGCAGCCTGGAGGAGGCAGGTACTGGGGTCAGTGGGGAGGAAGTAGCCCAGGGACGGCTACGGCCTGTGGCTGAAGCCACAGTATAGTCGGTGTGTTGCGGCGGGAGCCCCGCCGACACAGTGGCAGCCGCTTCTGCCACTACTAGGGCCCTGGGCTGGGACGCAGTGGACGTGGGTGGGCCTGCGTCCCCCTCCCCTTCCCCTTTTCCCTAGCCACCCTCAGGAGAATCTCTCTCCTGGCTGACTCCGTGCTCGCTCGCCCTGACTGAGGGCCTGACTGAGGGCAACTGAGCCATTAACTGATTAACTGCTCACCCTGCATAAACTCCGTGTTCGCTCGCCCTGACTAATGGCCTGCGCCATTAACTATTGCTCACCCTGCATAAAGGGGTATTGCTAAGACTGCTAACTCGCCGAACGCGAGCTATTCCCCCCGTCTGTAGGAAGCTGCTGTGGCCTCCCCCGGAGCCAACACGCTTACACTGGGTTTGGGTTGATAGGTAGTTGATATTACCATGTATTTTTTTAAAAATGGGATTATATTTTTTATATGTGACAAAGACAGCTAGACTTCATGTTAGGAGCTTTTAACATGTATTACAAATTGTATTAAAATAAGTCTTATGTCCCTTTAAAAACATATAAGGGAGAAATCTTGGTCTCATGCAAATTTTGCCATTCACTTCAATAGGGCCAAAATTTCACTCATATTCTTTTGCAAAGACGACTGATGGACTTGGTCAGATGACAATAAAGGTCATTTGGCAAGCACAGTCTGTTCAGTCGTGGCTTTTCCAGCAGAAATCCATGTTTAACAATTTCTCCTAAGAGAGTGGCCAACTGGGAATCACTTGAAACACTTTCTTGAAAACTGATAGGCTTGAGTTTTCAGCTTCTTTCTACCTTGCTGCCAATGTTTCTCCAAAGTTTTTTTTCCCCTTTTTTTAGTCACTTAGCTCTGCAGATCAAATGTGGTATGAAGCAAACCATCTGACTGCTAACTCCCAGTTCTTTTCTGCTGTATGATGATTACTTTGCATGCTAAAACGACACACAGACGCCTCTATATTACATAGTAAGAAATTATTACTCTCACTGAATCCAATTCCTTCGCTAGTCACTATGAAGGTTTTGCTACTGAATTTTATTTCACTTCATTCTGTTTCGTCCTTTCCATCTCTAAAGGAGCAATGGTAGTTATGTTCTCTTCATTTCTTTTAAAAGGCAGTTAACTTTTTTTTGTTAAATCCAACCCAGAACGCTAGTGTTTTCATTGAGTGCTGCTGTTTTCCTATCACCAGTTTCTGACTATCTTTACATTATTTATTCTTTACTCTCTTGTTTTCCATTATTTCCAGGAATACAGTGCCTTGTTTAACATTACAAAAAATTATCTTGGAACAAACTTGGGCATGCTAGCAGTATGTCACTGTAGTCTAATGCTTTCTCCATTACAATTGACAGAGTGGGGACAAGTAGGTTAAATTAATTTTCTCCTTCTGATACTACTAGTAAAGACTGTTTCAGTTGGATTAATAATTTGAATACTGAATTTAGGCCCAATCCTGTAGTCATGCTCATGCAAAAAAAAAACAACAAACAAAAAAACAAACAAACAAAAAAAAACATTGTCTCAATAAGGACTGGAAGATTAGGCCCTTCAAATATTTCACTTATATAACCCCTACTAGAGGCAGGTAATTTTTTATACCTAAAGTTAATGGAAATTTTCACACCTCCACATATTAATCCAGGGGGCTCCACAATGGACAGGTAATAGTTTGTTATGGAATCTGCAATATATGAGCTGTTTTAAATCTCTGACATCATTTAACCATTGTAACAATAGCATATGCTAGAGAGAGTAATAAAATTTCCATCAACATTTATTTCTAAAAGAAAAGTGGGGAGAAATGTTCATACAAAGATCGTCTTGACTTTTTAGTCAACTCTACTCTACAGTGGATCAGATGGAGCCCTAACTGGAGTCCCGTTGACTGCAATGGAGCAGATTTTCAGCTACACCAGGTTATATCACTTGCCTTTTTAAAATTGGAGGTAGTTCTCAAATCAGCATTAGGCTGAAAGGAACAGACCACAGTTGATCCAAAGCCCCTGGCATCTATGTCGAAAGCAGAGATACTGTATGGGTGTATGGAAATCCCTCTGCCTGTTTAATAAAAAATGACCCATTTCTGGGAAGCTACCTAACTCACCCATAAAAATTCAGGTTTGGCAGTTCAGTCACCTGAAACATAACAAAAAACTGTTTGTTTCTGCAGTGTGTGTCAGTGGAGGTAAATCACTTTAACCTTCATTCAACAATCAAATGGTTATTTATTGATATTGAAGATACTGTAACCTTGAAGATTGAATTAAGAAATCTTGCTGAATGCAATTGCAATTTTTCTAATGGCAGCACTGTTTTCAGAAAGTATTTTTGACACAGTTCCATATCACAGATTAATTACAGTGCCTAAGGTCCAGAAATAACAGATTAAATAGAAAGCTGGCTCTGAAAATTACAGACCAAAAAAAAAGGACAATTTATAATAAAATAGCAGCATTAGAAGTGGTTACTATGTTAATGTATGTGTGGAGGGGGAACAAAATGATGGGAAAACATCATGGTGTGCCAAGATCTAAACTGAGTTTGGAAATGACTTACATAGTCAAGAGATGAATGAAAAGAGGCATGTGTATGTGTGTATGGGAAGGACAAAGTAGGGGATATGCAGCAAATAGTTCAGATGTTGCTTTTGTAGATATGTTTCTTTTATAACCTTCTTTCTGCTACCGAAGAGCTCTTTAAATAAAGGGAATCGTTTGTAACATGAGATATATTCAGAAGTCCGTGTTTCTCAGAAGTGGCTAAATTAGCTAATGTGTCCTCCAAAGATACAAGCATGATGATGTCCAAGAAAGATCTTCCTCTTCCTGGCCAAGATTTTGGAACAACCAAAAGCAAAAACTACTCCTAAATAATCTATCCCTGATCTTACATTGAATCCAATGCAGGCTGGGAAAATCCTTTAGGAGTATATTTAGAACTGTAAATACTCATGCAGTATGGTGTTCAATAAAGTTGATAGTTGCATACCTCAGTGTTGAATCCGAGTATTTTGATTTTGGAAGTTCCTAGTAACTTAGGACACAAAAGAATTTAGTTGGAGGGTTATTAAGGAGCCCTGGGAGTTGCAGCACCACCTGTGTGTGCTCTTGCATGTAGCCAGGACACCAGAAAGTAAGGTTCTTAAATGCCAAGGCTATGTAGAAAGCCATGGAGGGGATAATATGGCCACCTCAGAGAGAAAGACAAGGGGTATTATGTTGGTGATGATGGGGGTAGGGGATGCAAGTGAAGACAGGAGTGTATGCTCATGCGTAAGTGCTGGAGAGATGGTGGAATCTTTGCTCTGAATAATGATTCTGATGAACTGTGTAAAGCTCTACCAAGCCTTTGAAAAGAATCCAGGCTCCACCCTGCCACCTGTGGAGTTCACAAGTCTGTTCTTTTGTCTGTCCAATATTAAGCTTATAATGGACAGCTGGTTAAAACCTAAACTATGGAAAGGTTAGTGTCCAAGCAGTGTAAAGACATTGGATCATATGGGAGAATCTGTCCCTAATCATAGTTTGACTATTTTCTGTAAGATTATACATGTTCTTGCAGGCTTCAGAGAGAGGTAATACCTGATCATGCCGCTGATCATTTAAAGAAAGTTAGAACAGGGTTGCCTGCACTGGAGGGCTCCTACTGGTGGCAGAAAACTCCTGCATTATTCACATGCTAGCATGTTTCAGTAAATCACAAGCCAACCTAGTCTTGCATATGAAAGTGTGGAATCAATTTCATGAAAGTAATGGCATGAAATACCAATGTGATAATATGCTTTTCCTTGGTGGGCGAGTGGGTGGATATGAAAATGTTTTCTGACTTCTGCTGCTTTGTGTGTGTGCATGTGCAGGCACGTGCATTCGCATCCGTGCATGTTTGCATGTATGATTATTCTGGCCTCTGCATAGTGGCTGTAGATTTTTTTCAATGTTGCCAGCCTTCTCTATATACGTGTTTAGTTTTTTCCATCCCTTCTTCCCTTAGTGGTGCAAAAGATAATAAAACTGCAGGTGGAAGATTGGACACAAGGCATTAGCCAAAATGTGGGATCTTGTGGGTTGTTTCCATTAAGAGAAGAAATTGATGATAAAGTCAGGTATCTTCTTTGATGCATTCCTGTTTATTTATAAACAACGCGCAAAAGCTCTGTTCCCTTGAACAAAGGAGGAAACAAACAACAGGAGACAGTTTCTTTTGTCACAGTTCCAATGGTTTTTCAGCCACCATTTAATCCTGTATCATTTTGATTAATTTGGCTGCAAATTCCACAAGCTACTAACCAAAGGTTCTTTGTTCATGTGGCTACGTCAAAATTATTATATAGAGTGAGACTGATAAGCTACACATATAGAGACGTGAAGGCTTATTATACGAACAAGCAGTGACTGCAACTGTAGAAAAATCAGTATGAGAATAAGTATAGTAATATTGTTTTCTACTTTATGAATACTTACAATCCTATGGGGACCATAAGAAACAAAGGTAGAAAAACAGTAGTGGAGGAAGCACCATAAATAGGTATAATGATCCAGTTGCCACCCTCCTGTTTTTCTGATGTCCCCACTAGAGGTTGGTCTGACAGTGTTTTTATGCCCTTTTTTTCCTTACTTTCCACCCCGACACACACACACATCTGGGACCATATTTGATTTAGGTTTCAGCCCTATGTCCATGTTTCATTCCAGGGGACCATATTAAGATTTTAATTGCTAGCATAAGCTATTTGCTTCATACATTTCTCAGTGGTTTTGATATGTAAATGTGCTTTTGCTCCATGGTAATACGTAGATGCATATTATCACAAGATGCATATTGCTAAATTTTATAACCCCCTATCAAGCATTCATGCTAACTACTAGGCCCTATAGGCCTCAAACTTATTACAAAGCCTATTTCAATTCTTTAATATTGTATGTTTCCTAACTTCCATTATAGCTTTAATTGTTTTGACAATCACTTTCTTAAACATTTTTGCTTTTTCTAAATATGTAGATTATAGTTTGATCTTAGATATGGATTTCCAAGATCAGATCTGAGATCAAAGGTCAACAACCCTGAAGTGCTCTTAACTTTTTCTCATGTTCAAGCTATCAGTACTTCCATGCTGTGATGATGCTTCGTTGCTGTCTTTTGTCTCCTGGGGTGTTTCTCCTGCTTTTCTCTCTCTCACATGCACAGCCCTCTATTAAAACATTACCAGCAAAGCCCCTCTACCCACATAGTTCGGATTCCTGAGTGGCTTCATATGTGCCTATGTTTTGGTTGGAGGCCCCTATTGTTCCATCAACCTGGTTCTATAAAGAATTTTAATGGCTTCTTGCAGCTATCTTAAAATGAAGGACATTGGTTACACCCTCACTGCTTGTCCCCCTCCTCCTCCCCGCCCCCAGTTTCAATGAGGTTTAACCAACCTATGACAGAAATTTCTGTCACTGATGGAAAAAGTACAGCAGCAACTAATCACACATCTCATCTCAAAACTTACATGTAAATAAATACTTTACAGAAGAAGGCTGCGCTGTTAAGAAGCAGGACATCAGGAAAATGACATGATCTTTGTGATATTAAATATGAAAACTGTAATAAAAGAGCTAAACATAAAAGTCTGTCTATCAAATATGAATGATGAGGAATAAAAAGAGTACAAGAAGAACCAGAAGACAATATCAAATGAGAAGCAGTGGTCACTAATTTATACATAAGGGATTGTGTATATTTATAGTCATAAAACGAAGATGGAATTGAGTTTCTTATATTAGTACAATTTTAAAAACCAAAAACATTACAGATGTGCCTTTTGATTTGTCGCAGCTGGAAGATTCTTAATCATCAACAGCATTGATAGGGACTATTAAATGTCATTGCATCGGAGTGTCGTGGAAAAGCAATTAAAGAAATAAGTACTTTGCGGACACTGCAACTTAAAATATTTACCGAATAGAAACAAAACAAACATTTCCTTTCCCTGATTATCTTTAAAAATAAACCCCTAGGTAAGGAATTGGCTTAACAATAAGGCACAGTAATTGAAATCTTCTCTGTGATGCAACATGGAACATTAGCTAACAATTGCTGCACTATATATTTTAATTTTAAATCAATATTCATGTGTATTATTTCTTCCTCTTTGTGGATCTAGCACAGATAAAAATAAAACAAAATCCCCTTTAGATGTACATAAAAGCAAACTAACCCTTGTTTGTGTCAATTCATTGATTACTTCACTGATGCTTATTGCTTTAAACATGTCCAAGTATAGTCACATCTTTCAACAATCCTTTATCTGCAGCAGATTTCCCTAGCCCACTCCAACTTAACTTCCTATGGGCAAGCCTGGAACTTACCATTTCGCTTCGAGTAAGATGAGGCACATAACTGTGCCATTTTAGGGAGAGCTCAGGGAAGGATTTGTGAATGTAGAGTCACTGTTTCCTTCCCTGGTTCTCCCCTTGATCTGAGAAGAAGTAGCCATACCAGAGGCAGATTGCTTCCCTCTCCATGCTGGCTGGTACATTCAAGTGAGCAGATTCAAGGCTCTGGTCTTTACCTGCTTGTCTCCACCCACATGGGCGGGTGGGGAAATAGCAGACCTGTTGACCCCTGATTCAGACGGACTATGCAGAAGAATAAGAGGGCACCCTATGCGGTCTTCTAACCAGTCAAAAGAATTTATGGACCGATTTTCAGCACCCTCAGCTCTCCCTTGACTCCATCTGGGGTTTTCAGGGCTTAGTCCTTCTGAAAATCAGGTCCCTTCTTGTCTATAGTGCCAAATAACTCAAGAATTATTTAAATGAAAGTGGACCAGAATTAACCTAAAACTAAACACTGCTAAGAGCCTAACAAGCCTCAGTGCAATGAGAGTTTCTCAGATTAGATCAAATGAGCTGAAGGTACAAACAAAGACTGCAGTACAATAATTCAATATTTCAGCCACAAATGGAAAATTGGAAAGAGGGGGTGATGTATGTTAACATTTTCACCTCACTGCAGGTGGCCTTAGACCATTTAAGCCCCACTTTAGTACTGGTGGGAATTTTTGCACAAAAGGAAGAAAAGCATATTTTAGTCTGAGGAGGGAGCCATTTGGATGATATAGAAGCATTCATAATAAAAAGGCTGAATGTTTCAGAGTTCAGAATGAGCTAAATTTGTCCCAAATACATCAAAAATACAATAGTAACAGCAGTGAAAACAAAGATACCAAGCATGATCTTATAAAATGTACTGCAAAAATGTATTTATTCTCTTTTACTGAACTAAATA
Organism: Emydura macquarii macquarii; assembly: GCF_026122565.2. Lineage (NCBI taxonomy): Eukaryota > Metazoa > Chordata > Testudines > Chelidae > Emydura > Emydura macquarii. The sequence goes on along the minus strand of NW_027132013.1, from coordinate 31,510,408 downwards.
AACAAGCTATGCAGAGGTCCTATATCCAGAATGAAAATGTCTCACTTAATTCCTCAGCTTTTATAGCATTACATATCAAATAGCTGGAAAAGATCCAGTGATTCCAAAGTGGATGTGAAATCTTCCACATACATAAAATCACTACAAAATCAGCATGAATATTAAAATAATCTTTGATTAACAGATTAGAAACAGCTAAACAATTATAATAGTTTCTGAAACAAATTGAGTGAGAAAATCCCTACAGTTCCTTGGTTTACAATAAAGAATTGCCAGAGACATGAGGATATACATGAATGTATCAACATTAAAATGCTAAACTGCCATATTTTCCAGTACTGGGAGAGAGAATAAAATAAAAAATACAAGCAACTTTCTCTCCCCATCTCTGACTGCTCTATAGGAATAATGCAGGGGGGTGGATACATACAGACACAGCATTCTGTCCAGAAGACACAACAAAATACAGATTCCCATCATTAATTAAAACAGCCCTTCCTAACTAGAGATCTGGTATTAATGAATGTACATTTGATTTAGTGGAGGAGTCCCAGGACTCAGAAAATCCAAACAGTCTTAGTACATCAACACTTTATGCAGCAAGTGCAAATTGAACAAAGTGACTCCATATCCCATTGCACATTGAAATTGTTTTGAAAGGTAATGAGGACTGCTGTTCACATGACAAGGGCAGATCATTTATATTCTGAAATCCACAATAGGATTGATGCACAACTCTCAAGAAGTGACACATTCTTCTGATAGCTTTTCACTGCAGTACTGTGCAATGCAGAAATAACTTTCAAGGTCTTGACAAAATAAACAATTTGTCAGGATAACAAAATTAGGTCCAATAGACTAATCAACCAATTCCTATTCTTTCAGTTATACCACTGGTTCTAGTTAATCCAAATGAAGTTTGAATCCATACGCTGACCTAACTACCCAGCAGATATCAGGAACACACACCAGATTGTACTGCTCCGCCGTTGTTTCCACTCACAAGCCCCGAACAGGCTTAAGCAGTGTGAGACCTCAGCCCTCCAGCTGCTGTTTATCTTGTGACAATGCTAGTTCCCAACTTTCAGCTCTTTAAGTGTCTGTCACTTCTCAGGTTCCTAAGTCACTTTAGACGCTTTTTTGAAAATGTTAACCATTTTCTGCCACTCTGAATCAGAAATCCAAAGGCTACAACATTTTAGATTGGAAGCTCTTGTGGCAGGGACTGTCATTTATTATATCTTTCTACAGTGCCCGGCACAATGGGACCCAACTTGGATTTGCACTTTCAGCACTACCATTATATAAGTGTCAAATACTAATTAAGGGTGGGATTTTCAAAAGAAGTGATCATTGACCTATTTCTACTCCCAATGAAGCAATGGGAATTCTGCCAACGAGCAGTTTGGCCAGTGCTGAGTGCTTCTGAAAATGCCACTAAACCCCCCAAAACCTAAGGTGGATGTTTCATAGCAACAGCTGCCAATATCAAAGTTCTATAATTTATTGATTTATTACTAGTTCTGATTTATAACAAAAAAAGTGCCTGTTGCAGCCTCTAGACATGTAAATAAATAAAAATTATAAAAAATATTTACATATGTAATTGGCTCAATATCAATTAACAGTAATAAAGACTAGTCCCAGGCCTACCAGGAAAAAAATAAATCTCAGACTTCCCTCTCTCAAACCAGCCTGAAGGACTGTTCTGAGGAAACAGATAAGCTTTGCAACATGTCCTCAGGGACAAAAGCTTGGGCTCTGTTGGACAGAGTAAGGAAGAAAATTCTAGAGTCGGGAGTCCCCTGCAAATCCAGAAAACACCCCCAGCACCAGAACAAACATACCTAGAGACTGTCAGTTTAAATGTCCCAGCTGAATTTAACTGCTCAGTTACAGCACGAAAAAGGGACATGAACTGTAAGATTTACAGGACACAAACCAGAAAAGGCCATTCTATAAATCAAAACTAATAATTTGAATTGAATCTGAAAACTAACTGGAAGCCAGTGCAGTCTATGGATCATGGGGATAATATGTTCCAGTTATAAAATACAGTTAGCTTTTCAAGGAGTAACATTCTACACTAGCTAGAATTTCTTAGTAGTTTTCAGATGCAGGTCCACATAGAAGTTGCAGTAATCAAAGCTTGTAAATAATATGACATGAGTCATTTGTTCAGTGAATTGAATCTTTTTGTCTGTTTGCAAATTGTCAAAGACTTTCAGGAATTTTTTAATCATAATCATTTGCTGACTAATTTCCATGACTAACTAATAGTGCTTAGATTGTGAGCCATTCATTGCAAGTATTCAATATTCTAAATGTGAACACTGTTTAGCTTTGACAGATATGGAGGTCAGATGGTATACTTCTGTTCCCTGACAGGATGAGTAATGCTTAACATCAGGTTTCCATTGTGACTCCTTGTACTTATAAATTCAGAATTTGTTTTCTCTAATATTCATTACTGTTTGCTTGTAAATTCATGTATGATAATATTCAGAGAATGCCAATACACAATGGGCATATAACAGGTGAAGCAAATTAATTTTAAAATGTGAATGACTATTTGTGAACCTTTTTTGCTAGATTTGTCTGGATCTAGTAGTAGTAGTACATTCTGGAGGTGAGAAATTTATGAAGGATTATGGAAAGGTCTACATCCAAAAGGAAAGATGGCAAATACATTTTTAAAAGGCAACCTTGGTCACCATCAATATTTGGTTATCCAGAAGTAACCATGAATCCAAAAGCACTTCTATATTCTGAACCTTATTAAACTTATTATTGAATCAGCCTTTTTTTCCCTATCCTTGATACATCAGCAGTAGTGCTGGCTGTACCAGACCTACTGTATTGCTGGTGTATGTAAAGCAATCTTGCTTCAGGCACCTAGAAGTAGAAAAACAGTCATATTTCATTAATAAAATTGCTGAGGATAATAGATACCAACACCAAGTAAACAGCTTGGCAGAGGAATACAAACCAAATCATTATAGTTGGACTATTTCATTGGCCAGTAGATCACTCAGCTCTAACTAAACAGCCTACTCACTTTAAAATAACAAATTAACAATAAATAAAGCAACACATTATCAGTGACAGAACAGTAGATCTATTTACCTCCTGTGAGTGAAAGGTTTTACCACAAGCAGCAGACCTATTTCATTCTCTCATCTGGGGCTGCCGATATGACCATAAACTGTTCTTCTCCAGAGAAGTACAGCTTTTAGCAAGCATTCCTGCTTTAGGTCCAGATACGCACAAAACCAAAACGTTAGTCCAACTGATAGGGGCCCAAATTTTCAAACATAGCTAGCGATTTTGGGTGTCTGTTTCTGGTTCCCAACCTGATAGAGTTAGAAAAGCCTGAATTTCAAACAGCAGGTGCGAAAAATTAAACATCAGTAGTCACTTTGAAAATTTAGGCCTACGGTAAATGTAGCTACTTCAGAGAATAGTCCACTTCACTTTCTCATTAAATAGTGCTTGAGGGAATAGTCACTGCTCACCATAAAAAAAAAAAATAAGACACAATGAGTCACTCACCTGAAAAATCTCAAGTTCTAGTAGGTAGTTTGAAATTGGTTAAAACTAATGGGAGGAGATTGCATGCCGTGTGTGTATTATGGGTGCCCTTGATAACACTACCTGGGATTGCATCATCTCTGGCCTGATTTTGAACTCAGACTTTGTTATTTTGTATCAGGTTTACTTTGCCTATTATCAGCCAGGTTAATAGCTCAAAAATTATTTGCAAATGCTTGCATTCAAAAGTGAATTTTAATTCAACCCTGTTTACATTTGCATTCTCTTTCCACAAAAAGGCAAGCATTTCAATCTTACTATCACAAGTTCTTGTGAAAAGAACATTTTCATTTGGATATTCACCAAAAATAAATCTTGGCTTGCATAATTAACCAGCAATGATGTAAAATCATTAATTGAAATTTGTATTTCAGATATTTACATAAATCATTCAAGCAGCAGAGAGAAGCAATATCGTGTGACTTGTGCAAATAATACAACATGATTTCAGATACCATATTTCAGATATTTGCAATTAACAAATAATCTATAGGTAAGGAATTATTCACAAAAGAAATGTGTAAACAACTGAATATTGAATGAATTCAAGCATTTTGGACTCTGTTTCTGGACACCCTATAAAAAGAAAAAGAGGAAAGATTTACTGAATGAATTATGTATTATGAATTATTACTAGGGTAGAGCCAGCTGTTACAATCTTTCCCCTATGTACTGTATGCTACTCTGGCATTCTCCTTATACCTTTCACAAGCAATTTTGGAATATATATCTTTTTGAATGTATCAAATTTTCTAACAAAGAGCTAGTAGAAATGCTATCAGCCATGTGGTATTTTTATTCATCTCATCTGAGAAGCTAAGAAATCATCCAAGGTAGATTTTACTTCAAACTGGGAAATATTCCCACTGCTACATTAACTTTATTTATTTCTACCCTTTCCATAGCAGAATCTCTCAAATATCAAAGAGGCCAGAGATTCTAAAGCCTGTACTCTCCTCTGTGTCGTTTACTATCACTGTGGTTTTGTGAAAGTTAAAGGAAGCTCCCAGTCTCCTTGTTCCCTCTGTAGATCTTCCCCATGACTTGAAAGGCTTAAATGCCAATCTGAGAAGGATGTGACACAATGTGAATATCAATGTGAATGTTAATGTCTCAGCGCTGCCGCAGCTGGGTCATTGAGAGAGGTAAGCATTCAGAATTTGAATCAGTGCAGGAGATCAAGATTCTCAGTGATTCGGGTGGAAAGCCTGAAAAGCATGCTTTCTTTCTTGCAAAGAAAGAGTTAATTTCTATGGAAACTTCAGACTCCTGAGATAACCAAAAAAGTGAACTTTTATGGGAGGAAAGGGAAATATAGGATGCCCAGGACTATTAAAGTAAAAATCTATGAGTTCTGGGGGTGCAAATTGTGGAAGTTATTGAAACTAAAAAGACTAAAGTCCAAGTGAAATATTTCCTTCACCTAGCTAGAAGATCAAACTCTTCTGCAGGTTTCTAGTACTGATATGTCTATTGCCTTGACTTAACCAGTAACTTCAGTAAATGAGCTTATTTTATCTATCTTTATTGTGTACTTAAAATAGTCACATGTTTACTCAAAAAATACTCTATTATAAAGTAGAGACCCTTCCAGAAAGAGTACCACTAGCTACTATTACAGTAATAGCTTCTCATTAAATCATTGGCTTGCATTTGGATTTTTTTTATATAAGCATTGATGGTTATATCCAAATACTCCTCACTATTCCAACTGCAGACATGTCGATGTCCTCAGAAAAGGTAGCATTTCCTGTCCTGTCATCAGCATGGCTATTCTCCCACAAATCAAAAACATTAATTGCACCTAGGAAGCCCAGGGTACATATACATGCCTCTAAAAAAGAAAATATCCACCAAGTTACCTACCAGAAGGCTTGACAATATAGAGAAAAATGTTTTGAGCTTTTCGTAACTTGAAAAGAGATGAAACTAGAACACTGCTCTGTCACATGGAGCTCCGAGACCTTTTTCTGGTAAGCACCCCATGTGATTTCACAGTATCCTTCCCCATTACCTTTACAGAGTCATGTAACCCCATATTTAGTCTAACACACAATCCTTTGCTCCCTTTGCTAAAAGGCTGGGGGAGGGGAAAAAGAAAAAATCTTTGCCCTTGGAGATCCCTCTAGACCGTGACTCTGAAAGGCTGTCTACCCCTTTGTACTTCTTTCCTGTCTTTTCTTCTGTCTTTCTGTCTAATTAGCCTGTTAACTCTCCTAATCCCATCCCAATCCATCAACTAGGTGCAGCTCATCTTAATAAGGTCTAATCTAGAGCAAGTAATTACAGTTGCAGTGACCAGAGTGCTGGATCAGCTACTGTTGTTGAGAACTCTGTCACACTCTATCACCCAAAAAGCAATAGGGAGTCTTAGAAGGATGGTTTTGATTCCTTGAGCAATGCTGACATCACCACACAAGGATTAGGATGGGCCCTTCCAGGAGAAGCAAAGTTATTAAATCTGAACAAGAGGGGCAATGGGTACCAGTGGGCATAGATCACTTGGGAGCTGACTTTATGCTCTGCTCTTCCAAGTCCACTTCCTTAGCAAGGCAGCTCAGAAGAACAACTCCTTGGTGCATATAAATACATAAAGTTACTTTTCTGGTGTCTACCATTCTGAAATAACTATAAACCAGAGTCAAAGAAACAAAGGGAGCAGACTGCATGAGCAGAGTTTTATGAGACATTGTAAACAGGTCTCCTGGACATGGAACTTGTTGAAATAAATTACGAGAAGTTAGAACGCCATGAAGTTAGCAATTGAATTAGCAATAAAGTGTCCGTTGCACTCTAGACAAAAGTAGCATAGTTTTGCAAGTTAGCAGGAGACTATCACAATTTGACACAATTTGTAAACAGGTATTAGATTAGACAAGCCATGAGATCTAGATTTATTTTGGACAGACTTATGGAAGCTATCCATCATTGTTAGTGCATAACCATACACAATGTAGCCTGAGAGCCTTTTACTGCACATACTGAAAGTAGATTGATGCGCTGATTTGTAAATAATGTAGACTCTTTTCAGCTTGCAGTTACCTGTTTACTACAGGAATGATAAACACTTGTCTATCTGACCAGATTTGTGACACCATTGATGGTTAAGCAAGTAAGAAGATGTTATATATACAAATCAAAGAAGGGAAAGTGCTGTTGAGTAAGTCCTTCAAGAAGCATAGAGATGCCACACTTACTGTATATGTCAGATGCAGTCTTTGGTTTCCCATGACACACTTCCTGCTGTGGACAGAAAGAAGACCTGGACAGGCCAGTTGCAGTTTCAGCTACACAGAGCAGTAGGGAGTCTGTTATTGCATTGCTGTACATGGCTCCTGTTCATAACAAAGGGTTTATCTTGATACCTGTCTTCTGATCAGAGAGATACTACATTCTACAGAGAGATACTACAAGGTACATAGGGGGTACAGCGTGCTGGCATACCCAGTGAGAATTAACATTGAAATGGCTGCTACAGAGCCCATGCAACTGCACATAACTCCCCCACCAGCCCTGATACTCTGTGGAAATGCTGACTATGTCTGGATATCGTTCAAACAACAGTTTGAGATGTGTATGAAAGCCACAAGGGCAAATAAACTGGAGGATGAGCAAAGGATGGCTCTGCTCTTAACAGGGGAAGGCACAGAAACATTGGAGGTATACAAAGAATTACATGAAGATGGTGTGGATCTGTGGCGAAAGAGAGGAAAGCTTTGCAGAAATAATGAGTTTTTGAGAATCATTGAGTCCCTAGAAAAACATGTTACTTTTGAAAGCTATGTGATCAGGATGAGAACAAAGAATGAAGGGGAAACAATAGAGGAGTTTGTCACAGACTTAAAACTAAAATATCAATCCTTTAAAAGATTTTCTCATTAAAGACCAGTTTGTTCTAGGATGTTACAATAAAAAGGTCTGTGAATGTTTACTAAGGGTGATGGATCTGGCACTAGAAAGGGCAATAGGTATATGCCAAGCAGTGGAACAAACAAACATAAATAAAAAGCCTAGAAAAAGCCAGAGAGTACATCACTGTGAGTACTACAGCTCAATCAGCAAGAGAAAAGTTCACTGAAATTAAATTGTCCAAGGACAGAAAAATGGAAAGCTGGAAACAATGCCAGCAATGTGGCAACAACATAAGTACAGGAAATGCCCAGCATTCAGGTAAATCAGTAGAAACTATAATAGGCCCATTATGCTAAAATGTTCAAAGAAAGCTCAAAACTGCATGTATTAAGTGCAGAAATGGATTCCTCAGGTGAAGAGGAAGAGCTGTTCTTAAGCACAATAATGGAGGAGGTTGAAAACTCAAAAGATTGGCTAATTAAAATGTGCACAAATGGCATTTATGCGATATACAAGAGCTTGGGGCACAAGTAAATGTAATAACAGAAGCTGAAATAGAGAGATGTAAGGAGCACATAAAAATGGATGAGTCAAAAGTAGCCATGAAAGACTATAATGGAAGAACAATTCCAGTTTTGGGAGAGTGCACACTGATACTTACAAACAAAGGGAAAATGATAAAATAAGTGTTTGTGGTGGGACACAGAGATGAGCAACCCGTATTGGGCCTATATGCGTGTGAGGTGCTTGGTCACATTAAGAGGATGTATGCCATAGAGAAACAGAAAGACAACACAAAACCAAATATGAAAGTATTAATAGCATTGTATGAAAGATATATTAACAGGAAATGGGTGCATCCTGGAAACCTACAAGATACAGATAAGAGAAGATGCAGAACCTGGTATATGCTACATGAAAACTTTAACAAGCTTTAAGAAAGAGGCTAGAAGAAGATGCAAAATATGACAGCAACTGTTATCATTTGAAGAACAGAAGAACCGACAGATAGGGTTCACTTCTTGATAACCGTAGAGAAATAAGGAGGTGGAATATAGCTGCATATGGAGTCTAGGAACCTGAACAAAAACATAAAAAAGGATACTTATGATTCCCCACAAGAAGTGAATTGTTGTCTGAGAGGGCAGAAACTAAATTCTTCAGCAATTAGATGAATTGGCAGGATTCTGGCAGATCCCTGTGGACAATGAGAGCTCCAAGATCTATACTTTCAACAGACCATTTGGCAGATGTTGCTTCCTCAGACAGCCTTTCAGAATAAGTTCAGCTCCAGCAGTATTTCACTATATAATGAGTCAATTGTGATTCTAGCTGGATTAAGGGGATCATTTATGATATTATTTAACATGAATATTTCAAAATTACATTTTGTCCTCAGTCTGCAGCCTTCACCTACCTCTGGATCAACTCATCTGCAACTGAAGCTGTGAAACAAAGGACTGAGACGCATCCAGGTACTGGATGTATACCAGAGGGACTATACAAGCCTGCAAACTCCATAATTCTACTGAAAACCTGGTATATACAGACTTTCAAATAATTTGTATGTATCTGATTGCTTTAATCATTTTGTTATAGTTTGTTTTTTTCCTTTTATAACAAACCTTTAGTTTCAGTTAGTAAAGGATTGGCTGCCAGTGTGGTGTTTTGGGTTAGATCCAAACTTATATTGATCTGGTAATTTGGCTGACCCTTTGGGGTCAGGAGAAACTTTTTGGTAAAGAGCATAGAGTTTTAAATAACTTATTTCTTTACCGAACCTAGTGGCTGATTGGGAGCCAGAGGCTGAAATGTATTAAAGGGGACTGTGTATATTTTGTTGTAGCTTCTTGATAACCAGTGTGGGGAATCAGAAGCATTGTTTGTGCCTGGTTGAGGAGTCTGACTTCAGCATCAACCACCAGTGCTGGGAGAATCTGCTCTCCTTTTGCAGTCTGCCCTGACTTTGACATTTTCAGGTGGCTACCCTAGGCACATACAGGTCACGTCAATCACTAAAGGGTATGGCAAGTTGTGAAAATTTAGATTGATGACATAATAAGTTGGGACAGTACTGACATTGAGCATCGGGAATGACTGAGGACAGTACTGGAAATTGTGAGAGCTAATAACCTTAAACTGAATAAAGCCAAATATCAGTTTCAAATGGAAATAAAATACTTGGGAGAGAGACTGACCTCAAAGGGAATCTTACCCAATGAATCAAAGGTTCAGGCAATACTCATCACACTGAGACCTAAAATATAAAGGGAGTTCAAAGGCTGCTAGGCATGCAGAATTATGTCAGCAAGTTCATTTCTAACTATGCAGTTTGCACAATCCCCCTAAGAAATCTACCCCCGTGAAGTCATTGAATGAGCATAGATTCTAGAGCATGAAAGAGAGTTAAATGATTTAAAGCACATTCTGTCATCAGCTATAGTGCTGCAATTTTTTGACCTGTTGAAAGACATCAAACTCTTTACAGATACCTTGAAAGGGGGACTGGGAGAAGTACTATTATAGCATAGTGGAGCTAATTTGTTGCCAGTCTCATATGCATCTAGGGTTATGACAGTCACAGAGAAGATGTACACACAAATTGAAAAGGAGACGCTAGGTCTGACATGGATTCACAAGATTTTCACGCATAAGTCCTCCAAGATGCATAAAGATGTCGCACTTCCTGTAAACTCTAGATGCACTCTTTGGTTTCCCAGGATGCACTTCCTGCTGGGAGCAGAAACAAAGAAGCCCAGGACAGGAAAGTTACAGATTACAGCTACACAGAGAGTAGAAAGTTTGTTACCTTATTCTGTAAATAGTTCTGTTCATAATAAAAGGTTTAACTTGACACTTGTCTGCTTGTCATAAAGATACCACAGGGAGAACTCAAAGAATCCATGATTTAGAACTTGCTAGTTAGTTTTGGATCTGGCAATTGAAAGCCTTGTAAATCTTTAATGGATCACAGCTCATTTTTGTACAGATCTGCTCTTGCTCTCCACAGGATCAGCTAAGTAGGTTGGGGGCAGTGGGTTAGTGAGAACATATAGCCTCTGTCCTGATGCATATGGTTCAAAAGCAAAACCAAAAAATCTTGGATTCCCTTGTGGTTTTACATTGTGCATGGGGATTGATCTTCCCATGAGTCAGTTACAATTCCATACTCTCCTTAACTTGTAGGAGTAACTGATGGTGTCATTTATTAATTTATTTACATTTTTTAAACGTTTTACATTTTTTAAACATTAATTTTTAAACGTTCAGCCATTCAGTGTTTTCTTACAGGCAGAAAAATTAAAACCGGTACTGAAAAACAGATTTGTAAATGAGTTCAATGCCAACAAAGGACTCTGTCTAGCCATTAGCTCCAAAATCATTCACGTACTTCGCCAGAGAAATCAGGGAAAACAGATGCACAACAGTATGCCCAGAGAGTCAACAAATCTGGACTCTGGCAAACCAAAAGGGAAAAAAAATTTCAGAGTTGATGATCTCTCACCAACAATTCCCAGGCAGCAAACCCCTCTCATTTAAGCTAGATAAATACTCACTCAGGCACCTCTGCTGATTACAGCTGCCATAGAACTACATAAGGAGAAGTGGCATCTAAAGGGGTGTTTGCATCTCCAAGGCCCAGGTACAGAAGGTACTCATTTGCATGGGGGACAAGGTGGGGCACATGTTGTGGACTCTTAGGTGGAGATGGGGCCAAAATAGGGATGTTGCTTGTCTCTTCACTTGCACTGAGGAACTTCCTATGAAAAGATATTTTAGCATATGACTGTATTATTTCTTCACAGCCCTCACTCCACATCAGTGTTCTCCATTTATGGAAGGGAGGAGGCAGCCATGACCATGGAACAGGAGGTGGGGACACCTGAGAATAAAAGAGCATATGGCCTGTTGCTGAACCACTGATAAAAAGGTCCTGTGGCTTATTCTAAAGGTCAGGGGGCAATTGACAGAAATGCATGGGGAATCCATTTCTTAAAGGTAATCTCATAGAGATTTCTTCACCCTGAGTCCCCCCATTTCCTCCAATGAGCTTTACCATGGGAGGAAACAATCCAGTTCTGTGAAAGTATGGCACAAATTATTTAGTATTTATAAATTATAAAACACCTTAAATGTCTTCTGGAAAAGGGTTGATGTCTACAGCTGATTATAAAGGCATAACATGCTCCCCAGAAGAAGTTCTAGCATTCACTTTCTGCACTAGCTACAGTTCTGAATGGCTGCATGTGTGGTGTCCATGAACAGCAAACCACAGACTACAGTCCTCAAAGCTATGGAGAACTAGTCAGATTTGTCAGAAAGTTAAAGCCTGCAACCTTCTTGCCAAACACAAATAATGAAAAGCATTCTCGGCAACTACGGCTACCTGGACATCCAGCAGCAGCTGGGATGTTAACATACACTTTCCATTGCAAGCCTGTGTTACAAAGAGCATCTTTCAAAAACAGACCCCAAATAAGAAATTATATAGTCATTAGGACTGTCAAATGATTTTAAAAAAATAATCGCAATTAATCACAATTAATCGCAATTTAATCTCACTGGTAAACAATAATAGAGTACCAACTTTAATTTATTATAAATATTTTTGGATGTTTTTCTACATTTTCAAATATATTGATTTCAACTACAACATGGAATACAAAGTGTACAGTGCTCATTTTAAATTATTATTTTTATTACAAATATTTGTACTGTAAAAAAGATGAACAAAAGAAATAATATTTTTCAATTCACCTCATAGAAGTATTGCAGAGCACCTTCTTAGCATGCAGGTGCATCTTACAAATGTAGAGTTTCTGGAGTTTTTTTACATAACTGCACTCAAAAACAAAACAATGTAAAACTTTAGAGCCTACAAATTGAAGTGTGAAGCAGTATACAAATGTTTAGCGTATCTGACACATAAATACCTTGTAATGCCATCTACAACAGTGCCATGAGAATGCCTGTTCTCTCTTTGAGGTTACATTGTAAATAAGAAGTGGCAGCATTATCTCCTATAAATGCAAACAAACTTGTTTGTCTTAGTGATTGGCAGAACAAAAAGTAGGACTGAGTGGACTTGCATGACGTGAATTGAAATATATTATTTCTTTTGTTTATCTTTCTACACTGTGATTAATCATGACTATTATTTTAATCTAGTTAATTTGTATTGCATTAATCACATGCATTAACTGCAATTAATTGACAGCCTTCATAGTCACCATTTCTGCCTCTTGCTGTACTTATTAACTGCCTCCTTTATCTGAGATTAGGGGCCAGTGGCCAAATTCTTGTCATTTTACTCCCATAAGTACTTCCATACAAATCTCTGGGAATACTTTTACAAAACTGTAGAATTTAGATCCTAATGGGGGTCTGTATTTGTCGAGCATTGAGTACCAGGAAGTGTGCTCTAGGTTCCCTCATCTCTCCTCCTCTCTAGTTCTGGGACTTTA